>NC_083337.1:150683749-151016666 GCF_019175385.1 Lycium barbarum
TAGGAATGGAGACAGTTATTCCATCTATTTTGATATTGAAAATCAGATTTTTGAGATTGACAACGATCATTCTTTTCTGAGTGAACTAGAAAGTTCTCGGAACTGGCAACCGGTTCTGGTTTACTGGTTTCAAACTAGAAACCGGACCGGACGGGTCCAAAACTTTAGAAAACCCCTTTTTATTTTTGTTTTTTTGTATAGTATATATATTATAGTATTTATTAGTATATTGTAGGTATATTTACATATGTTATATAATTTTATAAATAAAGTTTATATATTTATTGACTAACAACACACACACACACACACACACACACACACACACACACACACATATATATATATATATATATATGTTTAATTTATTCGTATACTATATTTACATTTACACTACATAGAAGAGCCGGTTGGGCTCCCCTTTCGTCGTCCGTTTGTGGGCCAACCGGACTCATATATATTAAATAAATGGTGGGCCCATATATTATTTATTATTTAAAAAATGGTGGGCCCATATGTTATTTATTATTAAAAAAACAACTCATATTAAAAAAAATTGTGACCACATATATTAAACAACAACTCATATTAAAAAAAATAATTGGGCCTAATATTAAACACCAACCAGTAATAAAAAAAAGAGCCGGTTGGGCTCCCCTTTCGTCGTCCGTTTGTGGGCCCAACCGAACTCATATATATTAAATAAATGGTGGGCCCATATATTATTTATTATTAAAAACAACAACAACTCATATTAAAAAAATTGTGACCATATATATTAAACAACAACTCATATTAAAAAAAAATTATGGACCCCATATTAAACACCAACCAGTAATAAAAAAAAAAGTAGAACCCACCACATTCAAACTCATGCGGGAAAAAAAAGTGAATCTCGCATTAACAAAATCAAGCAATATTAAAAAAAAAGTGAATCCCTTATTAAAAACAAAAGACAATGTAAAAAAAAAGTGCTTAGAAAATCAAACAATTAAATCAATAATGAGGAATTTATTGCCATATGAGTACCAACCTATTAGCGGGAGCAAATGAAATTATTGTACAACATATTTAAAATACTTATATATTAAAATAAGATAAAATTTAATTACTTTTTCATTTTTTCCTTACTCTAATAAATGTGAAAAGAGATTAATGTCATGAAAGGAAAAATAATATTAAATGGAGATTAAATAATTAATAAGGTAAATTAGTGAAATTCTAATTCTAATTGACGTGTCCTTTAAAAATCGTGTAAAAAATAACGTGACAAATAAAATGTTCTCATGCAATATAACGTGACAAAAATAACATGACAAATAAAATGTTCTCATGCAACAAAAATAACGTGACAAATAAAAAAGTGCACCCCTTAAAGGGTGGACCCCATACTAAACGACATCAAGCAATATAAAAGAAAAAAAAGTAAACCCAATATTAATAAAATCAAGCAATATTAAAAAAAAATGAATCCCATATTTAAAAAATAAATAATGTAAAAAAAAAGGTGCAAACTTTGTATTCATAATAAACACTAATATGATAAAATTTTAGATACGGAGTATAAACTACAATATTATATTAATCCTGTTTTGAACATAGTGTGTGTATGTGTGTGTGTGTGTATATATATATATATATATATATATATATATATATATATATATATATATACACACACACACACATACAAATATATATATGCAAAAAAATATTGCAAATTAATAATGTGCAAAAAAAAAGTGCACTCCATATTAAAAAATCAAACAATATTCATGTAATTTCTAAAGTATCTCATTAAGTCAAATGAGCTAAACCGAGAATATTTACATTCTTTTAAATAGAAAATCAATTTCTACTTTGTTTCATTTTAAATATGTAAAATTAATTTAATAATTTTAATTAGAATTATCCAAATCAAAATTTGATAAAAAATAATAAGTATTTTACACTTTTAAATTAATCAAATTAAAATTGAAAGTATCAACTGATGCTTAAATATTGCTATTGTTTTATTTCAAAAAGAGGAAAATGGTTTTGTTTTAAACAACTCTTCTCTTTTATTTTATTTTTAATAAATTTGCCAATTTTGTATGTAGCAAATATTAATATAATAAAATTTTAGATACGGAGCACAAACTATAATGTTATATTAATCGTGTTTTGAACATAATATATATATATAAAATCATTATTCAAAGATAACTACATACACATTAGATACACTATAATCCGAAGTGTTGGGCACGGGCATAAGTCATCTAGTAAACTTATATATGTTGAAGTTATACGTATTATAACTTAAGTTATTTATAGCTTAATTTTTTTCTATGTTTATAAATTCCTATTTTATAAATTAAGTATATTTATATTATAAGTATATTTTAGTTATTTTTCAAGTATATAACTTTCTAGTTTTTAATTTAAGTAGATGTATATGATAAGTATATTCTTAGTATATTTTAGGTATATTACTAACTTAATATAAGTAAAAATATGAACACAAGTAAATAGAAGAAAGCCTAATGAGCTATATATTTTATTCATTCGTGGATAACATTTATTTGCAAGTTGTAATTTTTTTTTAACATGCAAATAATACATGAGTTGCAAAGAAATAGTAGAATAGTAAAATCAAAAAGTGCCAATCATTTGGCTAATATCCGCCATATCATATTTGGTCATGGAGATATCTTCAAACTCTTCCATTTGGTCCAATCCACTTGATATCAAATCTTCAATCTCTTCCTCTTCGCCTTCCACCGCTTCTGAGTTTTGGTTGCGTCGCTCCGATCTAATCCAATCGTGAATGCACACTAGTACTTGCAAGCTAAATCCGGACAATGAATGTCTATGGTCTCCAATTTGTTGTCTTCCTTGTCTAAATGCACTCTCCGAAGCCACGATTGATATTTGAACCGTAAGGATATCTCGAGTCATTCTTGAAAGTATTAGATGACTCGCCTTGTATTTCTTCCACCATGCTAAGACGTCCAATTCATCTATTTGATTGATATCCACATTTGACTGTATCAAATAAAAGTGATATTCATCAAAGTTTGCATTATGAGAAGGAGTTATATGTTAATGTAAAACTTTTAAATGCGACAAACCTGACAAAGCTTTTTTGCTACTTTGAGAAGTAGTAGGGCGTGGAGCAATGGGTGTAGTACTTTCTTCCAAATTAGAATAATGACTAAAAACTTTTCTAAACTCGACATCAATAGCGAGCTCGGCTTGTTGTAAAGATGGTTCAACAGCTTCCTCGTCAATTTCTAAAAAAGTATAAATTTGACCAACCAATGCTCTAGTATAAGACATTTTTAAATAAGGATTTAAAAGAGAACCCAATATAAATAAAGTTGGGATGGAAAAAATACTTCTTAAATTTTTTGGTCATATTAAAAATAGCCGCTTGATAATCGGATTTATTTTTATACTCTTGTAAAACTCTAGCTATTTTCGCTAAGTAGGCTAACATTGCGGTTACCGTGGGATAGAATTATCTAGAGAAAGCAAGAGTTGCATTATAAAAATTTTGTAAGAGATCAACACATTTCTTAACATCTTCCCAATCAGTAATATTTAACCAATCATCACAATTTGTATTAAAATGGTTGTGAACTTGTTTTATGGGAATCCTATAATCATATGCTTGTTGTAACATAATGTAAGTGTAATTCCACCTAGTGTCAACTTCTACTTGAATTTTCCTAAGTCTAAGGCCATTTTCCATACAAGAATTCTTAAAATCTCCCAGTTTTTCCCTATTAGCATTACAAAAAAGAAACGCAACTGCATTTCTAACTTTTTGAATAGAATCTTCAAAACACTAATGCAAAAAAAAAAAAAAAACGCATGTTGGATCTTTGAAACAGTTCAAATCATTTTAATAATAATAAGTTTGATCTGTTTTGCCCAAGACCATCTTTAACAATCAAGTTTAAAATGTAATAACTATATCTCACATGAAAAATATTTTTTAGCGGAGGGTTTAGTTCCCTTTTTAAAAGACCAATCTCCTTTGTATTATTAGAAACATTATCTAAAGAATTGCAAAGTGTTTTTCTATAAATATCAAAAAATCTCATAATAGTAGATTTGAATCCGCTAAAAATTTTCCATCGTGACGACCTTTCCCTTCATCATATAAAAAAGCTATAATTCTTTTTTGAATCACCCAATTATCATCAACTCAATGACATGTAATAGCAAAAAAATCTAACGTTTTTAAGACTAAGACCCAAATCGGCGGTAAGAGAAACACTACAATTTAAAGAATTAAATACATGGCGCAAATAAAATCTATATTTTTTATACAAATCTATAACATCCGCTCTACAAGTACTTCTAGGAATACCCTCAAATGATGGATTATAACAACGTTGAATATAAATAACAAACCCCAAACCCGAAGGAAAGGAAAATGGTAGAGCATCAAAAACAACCATTTTACTATTTCTACACAGTTTTTTTTTTGTCATACTTAAATTTTTTACCGGTTTGTGGGTTTATCGTCATTTGAATACCCCCACATTTGAAATCATTTGCTCTCCCCAAACATCCATATGTTTAACTTTCATATGATTATTTAGTGTACCCGTTCCACCATCCTTATAAATAGTTTGTTGCCTAAAAAAGCAGATACTTGTCTAAAAAGGTTAGATCTAAACTTTTTTCTTTTCTTCTAGAGTATATGTATTTTGTGAGTTAGAAATGATGCATTAGACTAACTGAATCTCATCTGCTCAAAGTTTGCTTGAAATTTATTCGTTTAGATATTCTGTATATGTTGTGACCCAAACATGATTTAGAAGTTAGAAATCATATCCAAAGTGTTCAAGCAGTTTCTTATGCAATTGGTGCATGAATGTATTATATTTGTGTTTAAGTACTGTTAAAAATCATGATCTCAAGTTATATAAATCTTTCTTTAAATCCCTGACGTTGTTTGGCCCGGTGATTTTAGTTTGTGTTTTACGAATGATGTAGAATGTTGTTGTTTTTGTGGTTGAGTATGTGACAAGAGAATACGATCTGAACTTTCTTTTGCTTCAGAGTTAAAAATCCTGCCTATATGTTAAGGCTAAAATGGTTCAGATATATTTAAACATCACTACAGTTGGTTATTCAAATCTGAATATAGACAATAAGTTCTATTAGAAGCCATGATTTTGGATTGTATGTGATTGACTTTGATCTCATGTTTGAGTAGTGTATGACGTTAGAATATAATTCTTTACGCGGTATTTCAAAAATTTCAAACTCTGTTCACTCTTTACTTTATTTGTCACTTAGGAAAACTGATTTTAGTATCTTTACTTAAACAGAGAATGAGATATTTATCTTCTAACTTAGAACGCTATTTAGGAAGCTTTCTGTCTGCAAAAGTTAGGTTTTTATGATTCTAGTTATCAGGACATTTACAATTGTTTGTTTTAATACGAATTTGCAGATTGTAAGTTTTCTTCTCTAAATTCTAATATTTGCTGAGAATCATATGTTCCTCTCTAACTCATGTTTACTTTCTTCTCTTTGGTTTGCATGAACACCGGAGCCGAAGAGTTTCACTTTGAAACTCAACGACACCGCTACCGCATGGAGTGTCTGCACATCCTCATTCTTTCTCGTCTCTCAAACGTTGAGTTACAAAGGTGATTTTTGCCCTTCTGTTGAAGCCTAAGATGGCCATTGATCATGTCACCTATTTTCGCTTCTTTTGCTAACCTGTGTTGGTGAATTATTTTTTATTTTCAATTATGTGTTCACTGTTGAAGGTAGAATCGTTATATAATTGATTAGTGACTAAGCCGTCATTAGCTAGTTAAAGTCTTTGCCTCATAACATAAACTTCCAAAACCAGTCCAGAAGTCTTGAATTTCTTCAAAACTTAAACTCTTAGTCAATATATTCCTAGTATATGCCTTTGTTAAAATAAACCTATTTTTGGGCTTTAGCAGAATTCAAAAATCCCTTTTTTTTTTTTTTTTTAAGTTAAAGGCCTCCAGGTGTTTATAATGGTCAATGACGATTTTCCTTAAAATTGAACAAGGATGTTTGTTTTCCCTTTCATCATTGTCTAGTTTCACTTTATACTTATTAAACTAATTATATACTTTATCACTGCTGTTCTAGTCATGAATAATTTTCTTATCTATACTTATATTCTGCACCGTAACACTAGCCTTAATTAATTAATTTAAGTCCGGACGATTAACCATTTTTAATAGATCTTAAAGGATGCTTAATACCTTCCCTTTAGATTAATTGAACCCTTACTTAGAATCTTTTGGTTTCGTAGATTTTAAATGGAGTTAACTTTAGACAATAGCTTTAATTAACTTTAGGTGTCCTAATTCACCATAAATAATTAGGTGGCGACTCCTTTACTTTAATTAATCCCGGAATTACCGAATGTTGTAAACCATTTTGACTCCGGTTAAAATGGGGTATAACAACCTCAAAGAATTAGTTTTGTATAGTTTAGTATTTTTAAGTTTCGATTCGACTTGTACAACATGCTAAGTTGATAATCATATTTCATTCGAATTATATTTGACTTATATACAATGGAGAATTATGACTTCGGCCAATAGTATTATTGAACTTTTTCTTTTAGGTTAGGGGCAGTTTTGACCTTTTCCCCGATATTTTACTCATAATTTGTGTCAAGCCGCTATAAATTTCAAATTCAGGCCTGATGTGTACATTATATTGATGACTCTAAAAGTAATATCATTGACTCAATAAGCATACATATAGCTGCAGGTCAAAAGTTGTAGTTCAAGAATAGGAGAAGCAATTAGAATGACTACACTGATGGATGATCATTGTTGGATCAAAAGCCAATCATGCTACTGCTGCCCACTCCTCAGGTAGAATATTCAGAAAGGCCCTTAGATATGGGAAAGACAGTCTTCAACCTTATCAGGGAAAGCTAAATGACTGTGTTAGCGCAGCTTTGTTGTTATTACAGCTTGGTTGTTGTTAAAAATTGAAACTTGTTTTAGGTCATGGAATAATTCTGATACTGGCCATATATGTGTTACCTCATAACCAAGGTTTATAGTTTTAAATTGCTGACTGCATTCATGAATCGGCCAAATTAAGACTTTCTTCAAACATTTTATCGGACATTAGAGTAAATGAAAGGTGTACCTAATTTTCTATGTTTTCTTCTAACGATGCAATAGTCGATGAGATGAATGTCCAGAGGATAATTATGATGGTGATCACGCTGCATCTTTGAGCTTCCATTGCTAGGAAGTTGGTATGGATTTTTGGGTTTGTAGTTTTGTGTTATTGAACTCTTTCATGCTAGAAATGAACGAAAATTGCCTAGTATTGGCCGGAAACAACATACATATTTGAGTAATTTGTATGCCATATGACTAGATGTAGTTAAATAATTAATAATAGAGGCAATAAGCTTTTAGTATGACGGATTTTATATATTATATATACTATTTTTTTTATCTGATAATATATATATATAATTAATTAATTATTTCAGTGTGGTATTCAGTATTTAGATCTTTTCTTTTCTATAAATACCGAATGTTTTGCCGAATATACCAAAAGTGTTGAAAATTTTAATTTTGATATGGTAATTCAATATTTACCAAAGTATACACACCCCCTAGGTGAGGCTGGGAGTTATGAATTATGTAATTTAGGTGTTTTAATTTCTTCTCGAAGAGAAAATTGAGGTATAAAAAATATGCGACGAGCTAGCTATTTGATATTAAGTTCAAAAACTTAGTGGTCAGCCAGCAAGACTAACCAATTACATTAGTGTTTTAGGTCACTTAAAATAAATTGATTTCTACAAAACATTAACTAATGTTTTTTCAAAAGAAACATACCCCCTTTTTCAGGTTGGACTTCTAATGATCTGTAAGTTTGGATCAGGTGAGCTTGTACATGTTGATTAATTAACATGACGTTCTATTCATTACTATGATTAATGATATGCGATGAAGAATAAGAAAAGATCATCACCTAACATAGAATACATGTGTAACATAGTAAATAAGCTATCCAGCACTTGCCTATATATTATTCCTGAATTGAGAGCCTTCACTTGACTTTCTTTATTACACGTACTGAATATGAAAAAGAAAAGGATTGAAGAAATTAAAAAGATAAAAGAAACAGATTGAAACACTAATGCATATATAACGTACACTAACTCGTTAGCTAGGGAAGACAACCAGAAGGAGGATTAGGATCAGTTGGCCATGAAATAGTGAAGCAACGACAGCAAACCCAACAGTCACTGCAATCATTGTCGGAAGTACAATCTCTAAAGCAAGTTTCAAGTTGTGGGTGTAATCTCCTCTTGAATCCCGAGAGTTCTTGATCAACAACGTCCGATGCAGCTTTAACTTGTGTCTTTGTGAACCACGACATATTGACTGACATATATAGGTCACCATCATAATTATTACAATCAAATTATGTATGATTGGTAGAGAAAATAAAAGGCAAAGTTCATGCTTAAAATTAAGAACATCCTTATACTTGCATACACATGAAATATAATACGGAAAAGGGCCAAATATACCGCTGTACTATCGGAAAAGGGCCAAAAATACCCTTCGTTATACTTTGAGTCCAAATATACCCCTGCTCTTATACTATTGGTTCAAATATACCCCTCTTCCGTTCAAGTTGGACATCCAATCCTACGTGGCACTAATTTTTGATGAGGTGGATGCCACGTGGCTTGACACGTCACCACCCCTAACCATTTTACGCCTTCCCTCTATTTGTTCTTCCACCATTTCCTTCCCCTACACCACCATTGCCACAACTAAGAATTGAGAATGTTGACACTTAAATAAAGACGAAGAACCGGGAAATGAAGAAATTTGGGAACGTGAAAATGCAAATATTTTAGGACCATGTTCCAAGAATTAAGATTTGGGAGGTGCTGCCTAAGATGGTAACGACACTGAAGCCCTATCAATATTCCTCTGATTCAGATTGAGCTTTCAAGGAGCATATTTTATTTTTGAGTGCTAATGGGATGTTTTTTCTGGGTATAAGCAATTGTACACTGTTTTTGTAACAATCATCTTGATCCTTGTTTTGATACTTATTGATCACTGCCAGGTATATCTTGGTAATTCAATTGACTTTGCCAGTTCTTATCATTGTGCCGAAGGAATTCTCCGTCTTTATGTAAGTGCCAAAATTCTCAATTCTTAGTTGTGGTAATGATGGTGGAAGGGAAGGAAATGTTGGAAGAATAAATAGAGGGAAAGGATAAAATAGGTTAGGGGTGGTGAGGTGCCAGGCCACGTGGCATTCACCTCATCAAATATTAGTGTCACATAGGATTGAATGTCCAACTTGGACAACTTTAACGGGGCAGGGGGTATATTTGAACCAATAGTATAACAGCAGGGGTATATTTGGACCCAAAGTATAACGAAGGGTATATTTGGCCCTTTTCCGATAGTACAGGGGTATATTTGGCCCTTCTCCGAATATAATATAATATGCATAAAGTAACATAAGTAGATACATACATATATAGCGATTGAAACAATAACATAGAACTGTAATATTAAGATAAAGTGAAATGGGTACTAACCAATGGCTATCATAAAGAGCACAGTGAAGACAATACCAAACTTGAACAACGCCATGATAGGAGTAGTATTTCACACTTTTTGAACTTTTGTATGAGTGTCTCATTGTTTCTGTGGCATAAATGCATAATAGATCCCTGATATGAGAAGCTAGCTCTGGATAATGGTCCAGGCTGTTATGTTTTTATTTATTCCTAACTTAGCTTTTTAATGTTTAAATCTTGCCCAGGTTAGTCTCCTTTTTTTATATAACATGATAGATATTTTTGAGTTACTTCTCTTATACTTCTTGTCACTAAGAGTTAATGTTGTCAGATTTAGACACATAGCCCCATGAATTGACATGATTTCAGATATCTCTTTGATACGATTCGGATTGGGATAAACACCGAATCAACAACGAAAACGCGGAAAATTAAGATAGAATAGAAATCAAAGATGAGAAGTGAAGAAATAGGGATGAAAATAGAGGGATAAAAGCATGGCCCACTTAGGTTTGGATTTATGAACAAACTTGGATATATTATCCAACCCCTTCCAATTGAATTCAACCTAAGGAACCGATACTATTTGAAACCAAATTAGAGACAATCAATCGAATCCACAAATGACAACTCTAATATGAAATCAATGAAAAAGGGTTCATAGCCAACAAAAGAATCCACCTATGAAGAACTATAACTATCATCAAACCTACAATCTTTCATATCTAATGAGTAATCTCAATACATCATCATTCATAAACTAGCTAATGAAATAAACTAAGTAGATTATTTATTAAACTAGCTAATGAAATAAACTAAGTAGATTATTTATACTCCTAGGCTAAAGAAGACTAGACTAACTATTACAAAAATACCCTTAATAAAGTAAGAGCCTTGTTTGGTAGTTTTCTTTAGGGATAATGGCTTGAATTGAGAAAATAGCCCTCTTACATAGCTAGCCACCATCGTGTCCCGTCTTCTTATCTTCGCTCCATACGACCAAGCAATCATTCATACGTCATATGCCCGATTTGGCTCATGTGTGCTCCTTAGGATCGTATCACTCTTCTATGAAGACATATGTGGCAATAACTACTAGCATATTTTTTAGTAAGACTTTGCTCTTAAATCAAGGAAAGAGTTGCAAATTTGAATAATTAAAATCTCGAAAAATACTTGAAGAATTCCGTCGGACTACTCATGCAACCTTTGACAAATTGTTGAAAGAGGTCTATTACGGTTCTTAATAGTACCTCTAATAATTAAGAAAAACCTTCAATCAAGTCTTTTTATTTTTAATTTTGTCTCCATATGTTGTTAATGCAAATTGGCAGAAAGTAGAAAGAAGTCTATCGTAATCCAAATAATGCCTTGTAATAATATATGAAAATTAGTTACCAAAAAAATATGAAAATGGATTAGCTCTAGCAAGTTCTCTCTCAGCATTCCCTATAAAAAGACTAATGATATTGTCAATAAGGCTCAAGTATTGCACTCATTGACCCATGAATTGACATAATTTTAGATCCACTATTTCCGGAGTGCATGTGAATACTAACGGTTAACACTTTACTCTCTTAATATTAAAGGATTCGAAAATAATACTACTTTCACGTTAAATGAAAACGGTAACCCCTTATATGATATTTTTTGGTGAGACTTTTTTTTTTAATAAAAATCTTCTTTTTTTAGAACTAAAATACAAAAATATATAACTCTTGCTTATTAGATATAACTTGCTATAATATTTGCATAATTAAAATGACGATTGATTTCATATAACCAAGCATTTCTTCCATAATTCTCAACTGGATACTTTCTAAATGATTCTCAGATAATCAATTTCTAACGTGTCTTTGTCAACCATAAGTTCTGTTCAAGAAAGATTTATTCATGGAAAGTTCAATAATAATTGTAATATAGGAGTAATAATGTTAGTAAACAAAGAACACACAAAAAAAAATTAATATTTTGCGTAGTAGTTCCATCAGCTAAGATACATTTCACAATAATTTTCACATGAAATTGATTATTTAAGCATATTTTTTATTTTCAAAATAACTCTGTTGAGCCAAGCTGATAATTTCTTTTTCCTGAAAAAACAATCTGATTTTTATCCTATATAGAATATTTTTCTAATTATATTTACTTCTTTGAGGGTTAAAGAAGAAATGTTTGGTCACGTGAAATCAATCGGCATAGTTGAGTGCTTATGTTTATGCAAATATATGAGCAGCTTAAATATAATAAATTAGAGTTAAATTTTCATTTTTAGTTTTAGAAAAATATATTTTTTAAAAAAGAAAAAAAAAACTCATCGCAAAATACTGTATAAGGGGGTCGTTCCCATTCAATATGTGGCGGGGTATTGTTTTCTAACCCTTAAATTTTGAGGGGGGGGGGGGGGGGAGTGGAATTGACTCAAGATGAATCCAATATGATATGTAATGCACTTATTATTAAAGAGTTAATGGTCAAAAACACACTTGAACTATAATTTTTTCGCGAGTTTCACACTCAAAATATTAGGTGTTTTCTTTTCCTGCATGAACTATTACCATCTATGTACTAAGCTTTTTTGTTGATTGAGGAACTTTAAGTAGACTTCTTTGCACATCACTTGGCAGAAGAAAGTTCAATAAAAACTTAGAAGAAGAAAAACTCAAAAGGAGGAAAGAAGAAAATTCTAGACTTACTAGGTTCCCCCTTTGGAGAGGAAGTTAGACGGATAGAATACAACTTAAAAGGGGAAAGCAATAGTGATCAGCACTGACTATGACTATGTAGTTGTAAAAACTCCATGAGAGCATTACTTCTCTTTCTATGTGGTTTCTACAGTATGTATAAAGTTTCATCTCTGGATATGTTCTGTATTTGGATATGTATCATATGTTTTACATTTCATGTGCATCATGTTAAATCCAATGGAGTAGCAAAACACTATGATTCAGGATGTTAAGCCAAGTTAAGTCTCAGTGCAAGATGAACACCCCAGATGCTGACCCAGTGACAGCAACTCAATGCATGCATAAGAATTTCTTGGTTACCCGTAGCATTATTAGTCCAATCTAACCATTTAGTACTTATTTGATCTGAAATATCAACCCAGATATAAAAATCTTCAATTTTAAAGTTTAGGAGCAAACTCATAAATTTTTGTAGTTAAATCTCAGATATGCACATCCAGGGCGGAGCCAGCCCTTCGGGTGTGGGTTCGGCCGAACCCAGTAGCTTTTATCCGAATCATATATTTGTATTAAAATTTTTGTTAAATATGAATAAATTATTAATTAAGAACCCAGTAACTTTAAAGAATTTAAATCTCGAACCCAGAAGCTTCGAATCTTGGCTCCGCCTCTGTTAACACATCCAACATAAAGAATATTTATTTACATCTTCAGTAACAATGGGGTTTCTTCTAACAACATCAGATTTCCTTTTTAAATAATGTTTCGTGTGCCTATTAACCCAACACCAGCAGACAATCAACAAATTGTGAACAATACTACCAGCACATCTAATAGGCCTGATAGATGGAAGGGCCTCCATAATAACTGACCCTTTGTCTTGTTTATTTATCAGCAAAATATGCAATGCAGTGCATTGAAGAATGTGAGGAAATAACATCATTCTTAAGTTATAGATTAACAAGTTACTAATAAGGAGTAATAAGAAATATAACATCATGGTGGAAGCAATTTGAGACATCTCTAGTTTTATAGATTAACATATTATTAGGGTAAAAAGTTAGGTAGCTGATCCATTTTTCCAACTGCAATAAGCAGGTCAACATAACTGCAGCTAATCAAATGTCTGTATGTACTTGAACAACAGAAGGTGAAAGTTAATAATGACCCATTTATCTGTCTTTTCACTCTACATCTTGAAATTTTTTTGCTCTTTATTATCCCTCGCAAAACGATGAACAGAAATAACTTAAAATTGCTTCAAAGGGTGGATTTAGGCAGGTAGAAATGCAAATAAAAATCAATTCCCCTCTAGATCAATAAATTGGCAAATGGGAGTAGAGGTAAACTGGGCAAAAGCAAAACCCACATACACAAACAGAAACTAAAATCATCTTTGATACAACCTAGGAGAACCACGCCCCAAAAGCTAGCTATTGAGGTGGGAAAGCCCAATGCTATGTAAGCCCCACATCAGCTCCCTATTTAACTGATGTGGGGCTCACGTCCCATTCGTTGCAATAACATCATAACAGAATTGGTAACTAGTTCAGATTATGCGATTTATCACGTCCAGTTCCCACATAGAATTCCATCAGAAGCTTCATCAGTCATCAGAAAACTCACGAGTCAATAATTGACACATTGATGAATCTGACTAAACCCATGATAGTACACACTAGGGGTCGCAACTGGAGTCCGGAACCTAATGACCCAAACAAGAACAAAAGTAACCAAAGTACCCCATAAATTAGAGAAATTTACATAACAAATACCAGTTCAGCAGCATATTTATGGGTCCTATTATACAAGGATACACTTTATTGATGTGCAGTTTGCATATACAAAATGTTACTATATTACATTTAGGATTAACTACATCATAAGAACAACTTTGAAGAAAAGAGAACAGAAGTTTTGCACATATATTGTTATACTAAAATTCAGTACATCTGAGTAATGTACGCCAACTCAAATTATGCTATGTGGCGAGTTTCAATCCAACATTTCCTAGCCACTATAATCCATTTGGGTTATCCTATTAACTGCATACTGTTCATCGGATTCCATCAATTTGTACAACATCCGAGAATTAAACTTCTAATTCTACGAAAGAAAATACAACGTACCAATCGATAAAGTATCTTAAAGGTCATGGACTAATATCCCCTTTGCACATAATCCAAACTAACATTTTCAATCAAATTAATCAATCAATTAAAGTGGAGACGAAAAAGTCTCCTCCATCATTGTTAATTAAATACTCCTCCGTTCACTTTTATTTGTCCATTATTCCAAAATAGATGTTTACTTTTACTTGTCCACTTTCGCATATCAAGAGAAAAATAATTTATTTTTCCTGTTTTACCATTAGCATTAATTACTCATTCCAAACCATTTTCCAAATTCATTAAAATTAGGGTGCTGCTATTTGGCACAACTCAAAATGACACAACTTGGCACAACCCTATTAAAAAGTCCTAATTACCCTTAATGAAGATTTGGCTCCAATAAGTGATATTTCCCTCCAAATTTTTTGCCTTCAAGACAAAGCAATTATTACACATAACATGCTTAAGCTTTTCATTCTTCCAATACCTAGAACCCATAAATTTATCTCCCTCTAATATTTTTATATAATTTATACATACATAGCATGGACCTAGAAAGCTTTTTTGGTAGGCTTCTTAGTTGACATTTGTTTTTGTTTGTTGTTTTAAGACTCTTTTATTTTACGTTTCTTTTTGTTTGGTTTCCTAATAAAATATCCACTAAGTCTACTTAGTGATTTGTTTTTTTAAAAAAAAAATTATACATACACCTAATTTAGTTATTTGGTCAACTTATATATACGGTCTATCAATACAAACTACAAGTTAATGTACCCTATAAATATCTTTTAAACAATATTAAAAAAAAAAGTCCTAATTTACATACAAAAATTGTCTAATTTTTTGACGAAATTGCATTTATTTTATATAAAAAATGATTGAATTGAATCAAAATTTAGTAAAAATATTTACTCAATCCTATATAATATTTAGCTAAATTGAAGTAATTCAACATTTCAATTACAGTCAATCATAGTGTTGATTTCTTGTTTCATCCAGTTTTTGTCATTTTTTAAAAAAATTGATTGAATTAAATTAAAACTGTTTTTGTCATATTTTTTTTTTAAATTGATTGAATTAAATTAAAGCTTGCTAATTGTTCCTCAATTATATCTAATACTTATCTAAATTCTTGCTAGAATAAATCTTTAATTCAAAGTCAAGAATAGTGTGACTACTTGTTAAACCCGCTATTTTTTTTTTTTAAATTGATTGAAGTAAATCGAAATTTGCTAATTGTTATTCAATTCTATCTAATACTTAGCTAAATTGAGATAATTCAATGCTTCCATTAAAGTCAACTCAGTGTTGACTAATTGTTACATTCACTATTTTTTTACTTTCTTAAATTAATTTAATTAAATCAGCACTTACAAAATATTTATTTGATCCAATCCTACCTAATGCTCAACAAATTGAGATAATTCAATGTTTTAATTAAAGCCAATCACAATGTCAACTACTTGTTACATTCATTTTTTTTTAAAAGTTGATTGAATTAAATTAAAAGCCGATAACTATTACTCAATCATATCTAATACTTAGCTAATTTGAGATAATTTGATATTTCAATTACAGTCAACCATAGTGTTGACTGCTTGTTACGTCCTTTTTAAAAAAAATAATGCTGGAATTAAATCAAAACATGCTAATTGGTACTCAAATTTATCTAACTCTTAGAAAAACTAAGAAAATTCAACATTTCAATTAAAGTCAATCATAATGTTTGACTACTTGTTATATCCACTTATTTTATAAAAAAAAATGATTGAATTGAATCAACACTTGGGAAAACTTTTACTTAATAATGGTTGATGCTTAGCTAAATTGAGAAAATTCAACTTCAATCAAAGTCAACCATAGTGTTGACTACTTGTTACGTCTCTTTGTATCGTTCCAATTTTATCGAATGTCTACGAAGAGACACCATTTGTTACATCATCTATTTTAAAAAAATAAATCAAAACTTGCTAATTGTTATTCAATCCTATCTAATGCTTAACTAAACTGAGATAATTTAACATTGCAATTAAAGTCAACCATAGTGTTGACTACTTGTTACATCCATATTTTTAAAAAATAATTGACTTAAATCAAAACTTGTTCATTGTTACTCAATCATATCTAATACTTTCCTACATTGAGATAATTAAATATTTCAATCAAAGTCAACCATTATCATAGTGTTAACTCTCGTAACATCAACTATTTTTGTTTAAATTGAATGAATTAGATATGAACTTGCTAATTGTCACTAAATTCTATTTAATAATTAACTAATTGAGATAATTCGTATTTCAATTAAAGTCAACGATAGTATTTACTACTTGTTACATCTACTTTTTTTTTAATTGATTGAATTAACTCAAAAGTTGCTAATTGTTACTCAATCCTATACTTAGCTAAATTGAAGCAATTCAATGTTTCAATTAAAATCAACCATAGTGTTGACTACTTGTTACATTGAATTAGATCTAAACTTACTAATTGCTACTCAATTCTATCGAACTTAGTTAAATTGAGATAATTTTTATGTTTTAATTAAAGTCAATCATAGTGTTGACGACTTGTTACATTCATTATTTTTTTTAGAGTGATTAAATTAGATCAAAACTTGTCAATTGTTACTCAATTTTATTTAATACTTGACTTATTGAAATAATACAATTTTTCAATTAAAGTCAACCATATATTGACTACTTGTTGCGTCTACTTTTTTATTAAAAAAAATTGATTGAATTAAACCAAGAGTTGCTAATTGTTACTCAATCCTATATAATGCTTAACTAAATTGAAGCAATTCAATATTTCAATTAAAATCAACCACAGTGTTGAGTGTTGACTACTTGCTACATCTACATTTTTTGTTTAAATTGATTGAATTAGATCTAAACTTGGTCATTGTTACTCAATTCTACTTTATATTTATCTAATTGAGATAATTCAATGTTCCAATTAAAGTCAACTATAGTATTGACTATTTATTACATATACTTTTTTTAAAAAATTGATTGAATTAAATTAGAAGTTGCAAATTGTTATTCAATCCTATATAATACTTAGCTAAATTGAAGGAATTCAATGTTTCAATGAAAGTGGACCATAGGGTTGACTACTTATTACATCCTTTATTTTTGTTTAAATTGATTGATTTAGATCTAAACTTGTTAATTGCTACTAGTTCTATTTAATACTTAACTAATTAAGATAATTCTATATTTCAATTAAAGTTAGCCATAGTATTGACTACTTGCTACATCTACTTTTAAAAAATGATTGAATTAAATCAAAAGTTGCTAATTGTTATTCAATCTTATATAATACTTAGCTAAATTGAAGCAACTCAATATTTCAATTAAAGTTAATCATAATATTGACTACTTGTTACATCCACGATTTTATTGATTGAATTAGATATAAACTTACTAATTGCTACTCAATTCTATCTAATACTCAGCTAAATTAAGATAATTCATTGTTTCAATTAAGTCAACCGTAGTATTTGACTACTTTTTACATCCACTTTTTTTAAAAAAAATTGATTGAATTAGATCTAAAGTTGCTCATTGTTACTTTTTTTCATTTAATACTTAACTAATCGAGATAATTCAATGTTTCAGTTAAAGTGAACCATAGTACTGACTACTAATTACATTTTCTTTTTTCTTTTAAAATTGATAGAATTAAATCAAAAGCTGTTAATTGTTACTCAATCTTATATAATACTTAGGTGAATTGAAGCAATTCAATGTTCCAATCAAAGTCAATCATAGTGTTGAGTACTTGTTACATCTACTGTTTTATTGATTAAATTAGATCTAAATTTACTAATTGCTACTTAATTCTATCTAACACTTAGCTAAGTTAAGATAATTTAATGTTTCAATTAAAGTCAACCATAGTTTTGATAAACTCTTACATCCATTTTTTTTTAAATTGATGAAATTGAATCAATAGTTATCAACTTGTTTTACGTAATCTTATATAATACTTAGCTAAATTGAATCAATCCTATATTTCGATTAAAGTCAACCATAGTGTTGAACACTTGTTACATCATTTTTTTCAAGATATTGAATTACATCAAAACTTGCTAATTATTACTCAATTATAGCTAATCTTAGCTAAATTGCGATAATTTAATGTTTCAGTTAAAGTCAATTAGTTGTGGCAACAATGGCTACGCCCCCAGGCCTCTGTGTAGAGAGAGAAGAGAACGTTAGGTTTTAGATTAGATTATGTTCTAGTTGATTCATTTTTTCGTCCCAACCATAGTGTTGACTACTTGTTACATACATTTTTTTTAAATTGATGAAATTAAATCAACACTTAGCAATTTTTTTTACTCAATCCTAATCTAATCTTAGTTAATTTGCACTAATTCAATTTTGAATCGACCCATAAAACAAAACAGGCAAAAACATCAATTTCCAAAAAAATAAAAATAAAAAAAAATTAATCAGAATTAAAAAAAAAAAACGAAATCTATACCCTTCTATTATATTGAAAACCATCAGTTTTATTAGCCGATACAAAGTTAGTGAGAAGCATCTGATCACCACCACGATTATTATAAGAAGGAAGAAAAAATTCCTTAGCCATTAGATTGAGCTTGAATTTTTTCAACATGTCAACAATATGTTGCATATGATAATTATCTGATTTATCCAATGAAGATATTTTTAGAGTCGTATTTACAAAAAAAAATAGGCATGTAAATATGTACTTTTTTTTTTTATTCCTCTTACTTTTTTTTTTTTTACTATAATTATACCATCCATAAGAAATATGAAAAATAAAAAACTACTCCACTATTGCGGGCTTCAACAGTTTATTGTTTTAATTTGCTTCACAATGAAGCACTAATAGGTAAATGGATGTACTTGGAATAGGTGTATTGCACGTTTTTTCTTGTTGAATGTTATTGGAAAGAAAAAGTAATTATGGTCTTGAAGAAAGAGAGAATAAAATTTAAATTATTTTGACTTTTCTCTCTAACTTTTCAGGAAGGGTATCAATGGAATAGAAAAAAGAGGAATTTACTGGTACACCCTCAAAGGCCATGTGGAATTACATTAATACCCCTAAAAAGGTGAAATTGTGTCAAGTTGTGCCATTTGTGGTTGTGCCAATTATATTTACCCTTAAAATTATACACCAATTAATATAGTATCATAGTTATGCACTTCATTTATTATTTCTTAAGGGGTGTGCAAAGTTCATAGTGGACATGTAAAAGTGAACCGAGGAAGTATGTATTTGGTCTTTGATTTAGCGTTGCATAGAATGAAAGACAACCTGTTCCTTGATTCAAATTTTCAAAAGCAAATTAATTTTCTTTCCCAGCAATTAGTTGGTCGTTTTTTTTTTTTTTTTTTCGTAATGTTCTTCTAAAGATCTTTTTACCTAACGCCAGTGTGCCCTAATTAGTAATGGTTTGTATGTGAGCTGGGTATTAATAAGATCCCGATTTTCTTTAAATATTTGTAAACATTAATTTTTTAGAAATGTTCTTCATATTTTTTAGTGGTTTAAGTATTTTTCAAAGACTCAAACTTGGCATAGACAAGGTGATGTGACACCTCTCTATGGCCAGCATTGCTATTTATCACTTTTGTGAGATTTTTGCCTTTTTTTCAACAACTTCTCTCTTCAAATTTTATTTAAGTTTAAGGCTTATTAATTGAAAATATTAGCTGAAATCATACTGTAGGCTTATTAAACCATCTTATTCCTATTATCATGTAGTCTCTTCAACTATCTAAATCAGTTACGAGACTATAATAACATAAATCGTTGCATTCTGCCTTTCACACATCAATGATTACGTTTTTGCTAATTTTATTGTCATTTGATAGATTTTTTTAAAAAAAAATGAAACGTGGTAACGTGGTATTTAGTTGAATGCTACCGTTTCTATAGTGCTTTGATTGCTTTCCCTTTCTCATTCATTCTCCAATTTAATTCTCACTCCATTTGATGAATATTAACCATTCCTAATTATAGATTGTTGTCAATTTTATGGATGGCACATTTATTGCATCTTGCTCCAGCAACCTTAAAATTTTATTTATTTTCTTGCTGTTAGATGCTATTTATTTGTCTATATTTTCCCCCTTGTCGTTTTGCTTTAGTAGATTATCGATCGTTTCTAAATTTATCAGAGATATTTATCGTTGAGAGATAAAATCAAAATTTGAAATTATTGACAATAGTTTGATGAATACCAAGAGTATGTAATTCCCTTGGAGAAAGTTGTCTTAGGAGTTGGTGGCTGAAATTCATTCAGATTTATCATAAGTCGGAACATGATGAGATCTTGAATTAGATTTCGCTCCCGAAAAAACCAAAAGGTCTCCTTTTTCTTCCCTTCCTTTGATTACTGTTTATTTTCTATATATATATATATATATATATATTTGTGTGTGTGTGTTATCTATAAATGTTCAAATCAGTAATTTACCAGATATTTACTAATCAGAAAAAAAGAAGAAGTTAAGGACAGAAATAGATGAAACAGAAAATTTTCGAGCCCACAAGTTTCTTGTATGTCCTTAAGAAATCTAATCCCCTCACAGTTGCCAAGGTTAATGGATTAATTTCTCCTAGGATAGAACGAAAAACTATTCTGCAATAGCAGCAATGCAAATTGCAAAACTTTGGCAAACTCAAAGAGCGGCAGCAAATCACACTGGACACTTATGTTTTTTGTTTGGAAAAATATGCAGAATGCAGAAGAGAGACGGGAGTAAAAACGCAAATTTTCAGTTCGGAATTTTTCAGTAATGAAGAGGCAGAGCATCGGAATTTATAGCCACAGGTTTGAGGAAGACATGCGTATTCATCAATGGAAATGTCTATTCGGTAATATTACAGTTTGGAAAAAAAAAAAATCGCGAATTTTTAAATTAAATTATTGCAAAAAATATCAGAATTTAGGAAAATAAATAACGACATTTAGAAAATAAATTTGATCCAAAAAAATTATCAATTAATCATTTGACCAAATCCATATCCAAATTCGAAGCCGAGCCGAGTTATGACGACGGCGCGATGGGAGTCCCTCTTCTCAACTCTTTAAGAGCTAGAAGAGGTGATTTGATTTTATATAAAAGCACATGAGAAGTGATCCCCCCCCCCCCCCCCCCCCTCCCCCCAATGAGGGACAAAGTGCCTTTGCACAATAAGATTTATTTGAATTTCATTTCCCTTCATTTTATTTTACCACCATTTTCCAATTTACACTACACTCATCTTTAAAGCCTAACAATCCCCCACATGAATGGGGAATGGCTATATGATGCATGAAAAAACTTGTGTGATTTGCAAGCAAGGATTAATTGCAGCTGGATAAGTAGGTTTTCCTTTGAACTTTTCATAGTGAACACATGCCGGATATACTCGACCAATCGGTAGATTTGATATCTTTGAACCGTCGAACTTTGGTGTATACTTAGACAACCACATGTCACATAATCTACCCTTTAACCGTCTTTGGTTCTCATTGTTGTGTTCGTTTCAGCCATGAATAGCGTCTGGTCTCATAAGTGCGTAGAGAATTGGCCTTACAGAATTCTCCTTGAAGCGAGTTACACTTCACACTTAGATAGGTGATTCCTAAACGTGTAATCCTTTAGAAACACAATTTGGTATACCCTGTATCAAACTTAGAAACCAATAAAAAGTCTTGATGCTTTATCCTTGGTACTGAACATTTTCTTCATCATGAGAATGGACCAAAAATTTGTTTGACAATGTTGAACCGTCAATCATAACTTTGTTTGATCTCCTTGAACCTAGATCTTGGGATCTCCAGTCTACAAAGTAGAGTTACTGCCATGTTGACTTGTCCTCGGCCATAGTCCCATTCCCTTTGATGATTTCTCAACCACCTTTCTAGCTAGGCCTTTTGTAAGTGGATCCAACATATTATCCTTTGACCTTACATAGTCAATTGTGATAATTCCACTAGAGAGTAATTGTCTAACGGTATTAAGTCTTCGTCGTATGTGACGAGATTTTCCGTTATACATAACGCTTCCAGCCCTTCCTATTGCCACTTGACTATCGCAATGTATGCATATAGGTGCCAACGGTTTGGGCCAAAATGAAATATCTTCCAATAAATTCCGGAGCCATTCAGCTTCTTCACCGGCGTTGTCTAAAGCTATGAACTCATACTCCATTGTAGAGAGGGCAATACATGTTTGTTTGGATGACCTCCAAGACACTGCTCCTCCACCAATGTTAAAAACGTATCTACTTGTGGACTTAGTTTCAGCTGGTCCGGTAATCCAATTTGCATCACAATATCCCTCTATTACTGCGGGATACAAATTGTAGTGCAAAGCCAGGTCTTGTGTGTATTGTAAATACCCCAAAATTCGTTTCATTGTCATCCAATGAGTTTGGTTGGGATTACTTGTGTATCGGCTTAATTTACTTATCGCACAAGCTATATCTAGCCGTGTACAATTCATGATGTACATCAAACTTCCCAACACTCGAGCATACTCCAATTGAGACTTGCTTTGACCTTTATTTCTCACAAAATTATGGTTTAAGTCAATTGGAGTTCGTGCTACCTTGAAGTCCAAATGTTTGAACTTTTCAAGTACCATTTGATGTAATGAGATTGAGACAATGCTAGGCCGTGAGGAGACCTGTGGATTTTAATTCCTAGAATTAAATCGGCAACTCCTATGTCTTTCATATCAAACTTTCTAGCAAGCATACGCTTAGTAGAATTTATGTCGGTAATGTCTTTACTCATTATTAGCATGTCCTCAACATACAAGCAAACAATGACCACATGATTTGGAGTTTTCTTAATGTAGACACATTTATCACACTGATTAATCTTAAATCCATTTGACAACATTGTTTGATCAAATTTGGCATGCCATTGTTTCGGTGCTTGTTTAAGTCCATAAAGTGACTTAACAGGTCTGCACACCTTCTTTTCTTTTCCAGGAACCACAAACCCTTCAGGTTGTTCCATGTAAATTTATTCCTCCAAATCTCCATTTAAGAATGCGGTTTTAACATCCATTTGATGAACTTGAAAGCCATACATAACGGCCAACGCTATTAACATCCGAATAGATGTAATTCTCATTACCGGTGAGTATGTGTCAAAATAATCAAGGCCTTCTCGTTGTCTAAAATCTTTGAAAACTAGACTTGCCTTATATTTGTCAATAGTGCCATCATCTTTCATTTTTCTTTTGAAAATCCATTTGGAACCTAAAGGTTTGTTCCCTGCAGGAAGATCAACCAACTCCCAAGTATGGTTGCTTAAAATGGATTCTATTTCACTATTAACTGCCTCTTTCCAATATTGTGCTTCTGAAGAATACACTGCTTTCTTAAAAGTTTGAGGCTCTTTTTCCAATAAGAATGTTAGAAAGTTTGGACCAAAAGAAGTAGATGTCCTTTGAGGTTTGCTACGTCTTGGGTTCTCCTCATTAGGAGTACTTTCCTTTGTCTTTTCCTGAGTTCGTTTAGATCTTTCGCTAGATGACTCACACTTCTCTTTATACGGATAAATGTTTTTAAGAAATTCTGCATTATCTGATTCCATTACCGTATTAACATGAATGTCGGGATTTTCTGATTTCTGAACCAGAAATCGATATGCTTTGTTATTGGTGGCATATCCTATGAAAACACAATCTATGATTTTAGGTCCAATTTTTACCCTTTTGGGTTTAGGAACTTGCACCTTAGCCAGACACCCCCCCACTTTGAAGTATTTTAAGCTGGGATTTTTTCCTTTCCATCTCTCATATGGAATGGATTGTGTTTTGCTTGGGGAACTCGATTAAGTATTTTATTAGACGTAAGAATAGCTTCCCTCCACAAGTTCTGGGGTAAATAAGAACTTAACAGCAAGGCATTCATCATCTCCTTTAATGTTCTATTTTTATTTTCTGCAATCCCATTGGATTGTGGAGAGTACGGGGCTGTTGCTTGATGAAAATTGCCATATTCCAAATAAATTTCTTCAAAAGGAAATTCACATTCGCTGCCTCTATCACTCCTCATCATTTTAATCTTTTTGTTAAGTTGAGTCTCAACTTCACATTTGTATTGCCTGAATGCTTCAATTGTTTTATCTTTACTATTAAGTAAATAAACATAACAATAACGAGTGATGTCGTCAATGAAAGTATGAAATACTTCTTTCCATCGCGAGATGGAATTGACTTCATGTCACATATATCTGTGTGAATTAAGTCTAAAGGATTTGAATTCCTTTCAATGGACTTGTAAGGATGTTTAGCAAACTTAGATTCCACACAGATTTGACATTTTAAATTATCGCATTCAATTTTAGGAAATACGTCCAAATTAATCATTTTCGCAAGGTTTTATAATTGACATGTCCTAAACGGTAATCCCATAAATCATTCGGACTCAAGTAAGTAAGACGGAGCTGAAATTTTATTATTATCAATGACCATTACATTCAGTTTGAAAAGGCCCTCTGTAAGGTAACTTTTTCATATGTGCATCTCATTCTTACTTATTACAACTTTGTCTGAAACATACACAAACTTAAAACCGTTCTTCACTAGTAGTCCGATAAAGACTAAATTTTTCCTTAATTCTGGAACATGACAGACGTTGTTGAGAGTCACCACCTTGCCAGAAGTCATTTTCAAAAATATCTTTCCATAATCTTCAATCTTGGCTGTTGCAGAATTTTCCATAAAAATGGTCTCGTCGGGTCCTGCGGGAGCATATGAAGCGAATGCTTCTCTAACATGGCGAGTGGCACCAGAATCAATCTGCCACTCTTTAGGATTTCCCACTAGGTTGCACTCAGACAACATAGTGCACAAGTCATCAACTTCCTCATTTGTTTCAATCATATTTGCTAAACCCTTTTTCTTTTCCTTCTTCGAAGCAGTACAATCTGCAGCTTTGTGTCCAATTTTTCCATAATTGTGGCAGTTTCCCTTGAATTTCTTCTTGTTGGGTTAGTGCTTTGGTCCTGAAGCCTTTTTCATCTCTTTCGGATTCGTTGGAACAGATTCAACAATATGTGTTCCCCCTATTGCTGATCTCCCATTAGCCTTCTTTTCTGCCATCTTGTTATCTTTCTCGATTCTCAACCGAACGATGAGATCTTTCAGCGTGATCTCCTTTCGTTTGTGTTTCAAGTAATTTTTGAAGTCCTTCCATAAAGGAGGCAACTTCTCTGTTACTGCCGCAACTTGAAACGCGCCGCTAATCACCAAACCTACAATAAATAATATGTAAGTAATAACACACTTAATACTTGCGACAGAAGTATTAATTAGACATATACCTTCAGCAAGGAGATCATGGATGATAACCTGCAACTCTTGAACTTGAGTAACAACAAACTTGCTATCTACCATTTTGTAGTCCAGGAACTTGAAGGCTATAAACTTTTTCAATCCGGCATCCTCAGTTTTATATTTCTTTTCCAACGCATCCCATAGTTCTTTCGAAGTTCTCACATTACTATAGACGTTGTAAAGATCATCCTCTTATCCTCTAAGTATGTAGTTCTTACACAAAAAATCAGAGTGCTTCCAAGCCTCGATCACAATGAAACGTTCGTTTTCAAAAGGTTATTTGGGTAGAACCAGAACTTCTTCCTTAATGTACTTTTGTAGACTTAAAGTCGTGAAGTAAAAGAGAATCTTTTGTTGCCACCTTTTGAAATCAATCCCGGTGAACTTTTCGAGCTTATCTGCCGTAGCCAGTGCCGGGGAAGCACGACTGGAAGAGGCAACATTGCTTGTAGAGCCAATCGCAGGGGTTGGTGTGGCAGTAGCAGTAGCAGTAGCATTTAGATTTGGAGTTTGGTCTCCCATTTCTGTTGACAAACACAAATAGAATTTAAAAAATCGTAAAAGTTTTATATCTTCAAACTGAATGCACAAACTTATATACTCGATGAAGTTTTTATATCTTCAATTCGAGTAGACAAATGAGTAGAAAGTTACAAAAACTTTAATCTAAAAGCGGAGTAGAAAATTCGAAGATTTTAGTCTCCAACACAAATAGAACACAAAAGATAAACAATAAATTAAATTTCTTAAGCTTGTCATCTATAAATGTTCAAATCAGTAATTTACCAGAAATTTACTAAAACTAGTTTTTATTTTATAAAATAAAAAAAAACCGTTAAGGAAAGAAATAGATGAAACAGAAAATTTCCGAGCCCACAAGTTTCTTGTGTGTCGTTAAGAAATCTAATCCCCTGATAGTTGCCAAGGCTAATGGATTAATTTTGTCACGCCCCGAACCATGGCCTGAGCGTAACACGGCACTCGGGCCTTGCTTGCATGTGTCCGAGCGAACCTCATGGCTTGCTTGTCAACATGGGCATCAAAACAATATGATCTATATGATGCAATTTAAATGAATCATGAAAATGTAATTTGCAGAATAAAGTCTGGAAATTATCTCATAGCATGAAATATTGTGAAAACATAATAGTCTGCAAACATGAACGCATAACTGACTCTGTGAACTAACATCTGTCTATGAAACCTCTAAAACATGTCTGAATACTAACTACCAGGACATGGCCCTGGACTACCATAAACTGAATACTAATGCAGACTCCATGTTGAACCCCGAGAGGAGTGGGGCTCACCAATAAGCTGATAACTGAGGTGATCCTACTGCGCAGGTGTATGCTCCTAAAAATCGGTATCTGCACCGTGAAGTGCAGGCCCCGGGCAAAAGGGACGTTAGTACATGGTGAATAGTACTAGTATGTAAAACTTGCTGAAACGAAGAACATGACACAACATAGGTATAGGACATGAACTGAAACTGAATGTAACTTGAACATGAGCATGAAACGTGAGTAAAGTCTGAAAACAGTAAATAAATGGAAATACATGTATGTAAAACTGCTCGTAACGTGGGGAACGCTATAGTATAACTGACAACATGATCTGGTACTTGCGTCCTACCAGCAGAACACTCACACCTTGCCAGGGATATGATATTTAAGTAATAATAAGCATGTAAGGTTCCAAATTGCATAATGAAGGTGTTGCCTCCTTGCTGACAACCCTTATCCTACGGTGGCAACGTAGTTTCAAGCTATCTGAGCCTTCTCGGTTAACTAAGCAATTCCCAAAAACATGAACATAATATAGTTGGCTAAGAAGCCCATGATTTTCGTGAAATAACTTGTAAATAACTTGTAATCATGATTTCACGAAATAACTTGTAACATGGTTTCGTGAAATATCTTGTAATATGGTTTCATGAGATAACTTGTCATAGTCTTGCAAACATGTTCTTGATTCATGAGTAATAACAATAGTTCATAATTATATATATATAATTGACTTGAAAACATGCTTGTAACTTGCTAGATAAAATCATAAAGTTTCATATAAACATAATGAGAATACATGAGGAAGAATTCATGATTCATGGATTAAGCTAGGGTTCCTAATAACCGTAATGGAAGATTAGGAATACAATAACGAATATAGATACAAAATTCATGTACATAAATACATAAATACGGGCTACCAATATGTTGGGTTTAATGCCCTAGGATTTGAACTTCATGGATATCAAGAAACGGAGCATGGGGAAGAACGTAGAGATTCCCACATGTGGATGGAAGTTCTACATACCTTAATTGCTCCAAAACTTGAATTAGAGACTTGAGTTTTGGAGAAGATTTCCTAAATCTTGATTCTTGAACCTTGAGATGGGTTTTCTTGAAAACCCTAGATTAGGAACAATAATTTCTTGCTTAGATTATTAGAGTATATGTTAGAATTGAGTTGGAATAATTAGAGTAGGCTTACCTTGGTGTTCTTGATGATGGAAGAGGGTAGGAGGTCGTTCTAGGGCTTGAAGGAATGAAAAATAATGATGTCAACTGATACGGACGAATATATACTGTTCTGAAATTAAAATTTCCGCCCAGTTAAATACTGGCCGTATTTTGAAATACGGTATGTATTTTGAAATACGGTCTACACTGCATCTCTTCAGTAAAATGGTCATAACTTTTTGCACAGATGTCCGTTTGACCCCCATAATATACCGTTGGAAAGGTATTTCAAAGCTCTACAACTTTCATCAAGAAAGTTTTCCCAAATTCCAAATACATTTTGAAATACGCACCATATTTTGAAATACGGTCCGTATTTAACCATATGACATCCAATTGCCAAATTTCAGAATGCTCAGAAATCCTTGGTACCAGTTTAGGACTTGAATTACGGCCCGTATACTGAAATACGATCACTGTTCATGGGTGTAAGCCCCCATCTTATAGCTGAACAGGAAAATTCCAATTCCCACATTCTTTATCTGATTTCTAAGTCTACGATCATGGTCAAAGCTTACGTTAAAGGTACGAGGTGTTACAAATTTCTCCCAGGATAGAACAAAATATTATTCTGCAATAGCGGCAATACAAATTGCAGAACTTTGGCGAACTCAAAGAGTGGCATCAAATCACACTAGACACTTACGTTTTTGGTTTGGAAAAATATGCAGAATGCAGAAGAGAGAGGGGAGTAAAAACATAAATTTTCGGTTCAGAATTTTTAGCAAATCAGATCATTTGGCCGAAGCCAAAGCCGAGCAACGACAACGACGCGAGGGGAGTCCCTCTTCTCAACTCTTTAAGAGCTAGAAGAGGTGATTCTATCTATAAGCACACAAGAAGTACTTCCCCCCCACCAATAAGGGACAAAGTGTCACAAAGTGCCTTTGCACAATGAAATTTATTTAAATTTCATTTCCCTCCATTTTATTTTTCCACC
The DNA here is from genome assembly GCF_019175385.1 of Lycium barbarum. NCBI lineage: Eukaryota > Viridiplantae > Streptophyta > Magnoliopsida > Solanales > Solanaceae > Lycium > Lycium barbarum. The sequence continues at coordinate 150,712,923 of NC_083337.1, forward strand.
ATTTCCCAATTCACACTACACTCATCTTTAAAGCCCATATCTTTAAAGCTGATAAGTGGTGATATTACCATTTATTTTAGTCTCTTTGCTTTGGTTTTTGTGTTCTTAATCTATAATATGAGGATATTCTTGGCGTGTGTTGCTATTATTTCAGGTGCATTGAGTGATGAAGAGAATTGGGATCAAACCGAGTGAAAACGAGAAGCTAAAACGAAGAAAAAGGAATTTTGGCAGAAGTACCCTTCGCGAAGGCGAAAGTTGACCGCGTTCACGATGGTCAACTGGTCAAGTAACCTTTGCGAACGCGAAGGTATAGCCGCGAACGCGAAGAATGATTTCGGGTAGAACTGGGCATAAATGGAATTTCATGTTTTTTGTTCCCAACTCATACAAAACTCGACCAAGCTCACTTGAAAACACATCTTTGGCCGTATTTACAAGCTTGGGAGCTAGGGTTTTTGCATCCACACTTGGGGATTGAAGATTTGAAGATCTTGATAAGAAATTTCGTAATCCTTCACTCATTTCTTTAATTCCTTACTATTTAAGTGTGTAGTTTTCATTTCAATGCTAGAAACTTATTTATGAAAATATACATTGTTAAAGTTTGGATTGAAACTCTTGTTATGCTTATGTATTGAATGATTTTTATTGCTAATGAAGTGAGTTGATGTTTTTTCAATTAATCTTGTTATTTAATGTTTCTTAAGGGATTAGCTAACCCTAAAACTCGCCCATTTACTTCGATTTGAGCTTGAGAGAGGATGATTGAGGTTGGAAAAGATTAATTAACAAGAATTTGGGGCTTTAAACCTCATCTAATAATTTGAGCTAGAGATAGGAAAGTTATTTGAGATTATATTTATTGTTCACATTTTCTACATTCTAAGGCTTGAGAAAGCTTAGTAATGACATTCAACAATTTGGTCGAGAGACTTTTGATGAGATTTTAGAAATTATTATCTAATTAGCATAAACTCACTCTTAGTTGTAAAGCCGTGAAATACATTGGATAGTTACTTGAGCGTAATTTCCTTTGTATCCATACTTGTGGCCATTGATCATTTTACCCGCTTTCTAGTTGGTTTTATCTTTGTTAGTTGTTAAACCAAAAACCAAATATTGAAAAAAGTGTTTGGCTTAGCCTAGTTGGTGATAATTCCTTACTTGTTTAAATCGCCTTTATATTGTTCCCTATGGATTCGACCCCAACTCATAGTTGGGTAAATTGTATTGCGATGACCGTGTAAACTTTCTCTTTAAGGAGTGGATTTGGACTCTATCAATTTTGGAACCGTTGCCGAGGAACAATTTGGCGTATTTGGATTAGTTTGGGATTTAAGCTTGCTTGCTTTGGTCCAAACTTGTGAATATGTGTTTGTGATTTTTCGTGTTTCTTTGTGTTTTTTTTTAATTATTTATTTTTGTTACTTGTATAACACCCCGTATCTTGGAACTAAGTTTATACTCATATCATTAGAGTTTTAGTGAAAAAACTGAAGATTTGAACGTTTTGCGAAAATGGTTGATAGGCCTACTTCGGGCAGTGATAACTCCTTGATTAGTTGGGAATTTGGGAAAGTACCCTCAATGAAAGTTGTAGTATGTAGAAATACCTTTCTAACGATATAAGGACCAAGCCAATCAGATATCGGAGCAAGGAGATATGATCGTCTCAATACGGCTAATAGTAAGGCACTTAAAATTCGATAGAATCGGCTAAATTTTCGATACGTCTGTCTTCCAGTCAAATTTGGTGAAAATCCGTTGGGAATTTGAGGAAACTTAAAACATGAAAGTTGTCGACCTTTGAAATATCTTTCCAACGGTATATTGTGGATCCCAAACAGAGCTCTGTACAAGAAGTTATGTCCATTTTACCGAACTTTGTGCAGAACCGACACCAGTTGCTCTTTCAGGCGCGTGGGGGCGCGTGCGATGGCCCCGCATCGCGGGCCGATTGCGCAAGTCTGAGTATTTAACTGCAGAGCATTGCGAGATGGTCCCGCATCGCGGACCAATCGTGAATCGGGTCAGATTCGGGTCAAAAAGTCGGGTTACGCGTTTTTAGTTATATCTAAGGTTTGGGGTTTATTTCCCCAGCACTCCATTCACGAAAAATTACCCTAAAGTCAATAAGAACAAGTCCCAAGCCTCAAGAACCATACAAGGTAAGTGTTATCATGATTCTAGGTTGAATTCAAGTCCCTAATCTCTTTCTAACTTGAGTAAACCCTTCTAATCAATAGATTTGTGAGTGAAACATTATTGTTGGGCGTGGAAACCCTAGAACTTAAATTCAAGAGGATTGAACGTCAAAAAGGTAATGTTTCTACACTCTAATCATTCATAATAGTGAATTGATGATTTCTTGGGAGAATAGTAAATGGGTTTAGTAAAGAGAATTACACGAACTATAGTAGGGTTTTGAATTGTTGACTTGAGATTGTTATAATGATATGGGTGATGGAGAATGATGTTAATTACATCTAATTGAGATTGTAGAATCACCTAGAAGTAATAGACTGGGAATTGGGTGAAGAAACACCATTAATGGAGATTGTGGAGCTTTATGCCCACTAAGTGTTTGACAAAATGCTTAGATGACTAAAGCATGAATATTATTGCTAATATAGAATCGCTTTGGCTTGTATTGATATAGATCAAAGTTGAAAGGGGTGACGAACATTGTATTACGCTCAAAGGCTGGAATTAAGGTATGTGAGGTTAACTATCTACGTTAGGGAATGTTCATGATTCTCCCTATGCCTCATTCTTCATACTTGTCAGTAATTTGACTCAGAATACAGTTTAGCCCTAGTTTTATGATATGTTGTAGAACTGTTATCTTCTAGGTTTGCAGTTACAGAATTCGTTCATGGTTATCAATTTGAATATCATGAACTCAACACGTAATCTTTATAGACTTATGTATTGTTACCACATGAGTCTCAGTCTAGAAATTCAGTATGCTCAGAAACAGTCAGTGTTTTCAATTTAGTCCAGCATGTCTATTTCAGTTCAGCATTGTTCATTGTTGTTATGGTCTCAGTCCTTATTAATTAACCATAATTATACATATGTGATTTTTCCCGAGGGCATAGCATAGTCTTGTGTATACGTATACATGGCCGAGGCCATTGACTGACGCACTACTAGGCCGAGGCCATAGCGTGCATTTATTATTGGGCCGAGGCCCCACATATACAAACACAGATAATACAGATGATTCAGATACAGAGCCGGGAGTATTCATATCTCTACTTCCTTGCTATTACAGTTACAGTTATCAGTTTCAGTTTCAGTATTTTATTGCTTCAGTTGCTTTACATACCAGTACAATTCAAATGTGCTGATGTCCCTTTTTATTGCTTGGGGGCCTGCATCTCGCGATGCAGGCAACGATATACAGGTTGACGATTCAACTATTTAGGAGTGCACGTATCAGCTACTGGTGAGCCCCAAATTCCTTCGGGGCGTTGTCAGCTATCCAGTTATTTCAGTTTATAGACAACTCTATTATTCAGTACTCTTAGAGGCTTCATAGACATAGTTCAGACAGTCAGATATTTATTATGTTAGCCTTGTTGGCAGTCGTTCAGTTGTTTGGTTTAGCCATGTTGGCTACTTTCAGATATGTTCAGATTGTCTAAGTATTTCCGCATTATGATATTTCAGTGAGACTTTTAGTTAATCAGCATGTGTTAGTTTTATTTTATAAATTAGTTATGTTTTGGTATCACATGTTGATTCAGTCAGCCAGTTGGTTCGCTCGGTCACATGCAGTCAGGCACCGGGTGCCGTGTTACGTCCAGGCCCAGGTTCGGGGCGTGACAACTTGTCACTATGGCATCTTGGAATGAAAACGGGTTTGATGGTTGCAACCCATATTTTGATGACCCATGTCCATATTGTGGAGGACCCCACTTTTGGCAAGAGTGTTAAAATGCTCCTGGGAAAGAGATGTGTGCACCGTCTCAATTCTATGATGGAAATATTTGCGATATATGTGGTGGTCAAGATGGACATTGGGGTGATTTTCCTAATTATTTTTCTCCCCCTCCCCCAAGTTGTTCTAACGAAAATGCTAGTTGTGCTTTTGAGTTTGATAGGGACAATGACATGGCAAGTGAAGGACAAAGTCCCAGATTTTAAGGCATCATGGCAATGCTCCAAACATACTTAGATCGGAAAGCTAAAATGGAGGAAGAGCGAAAGCTCGTCCACCAATCCATTTTAGAAAATGGAGAAGCTATGAAAAGAATGAATGATTTATTTGAGGATGCCATTTCCTCAATTGTCATAGAAGTGTCTACTCCTCAAAATGAATTGGTTGAAGAAGAGATTTCAAAATTGAAAGATGAGCCCGACAATTCTTATGACCACAACGAAAGTTGTGAAAGTGAAGAAGTGGTTCAACTTGAAGAAGAGCAAACTATTGAAGAAGAAATCTCCAATTCTCAAAAAGAAGAGGTTGAGGAAATTTTGAAAAGCATAATGGGGAGGAATGAAAAATATGGGCAAGTCTTGACCAAATTGTGGGAAGAAGTTCAACATGGAGATGATGAAACTATCCAAAATGTGTCTATCACCATTGATGGATTTTTACAAGCTTTGAACGAATCTCACCATGAAGAAAAACTTGACAAAGAAGAAATTGTGAGCCAAGAGTGGCTTATTAATCAAGCTCAAAAACTAGAAGTCTATGAGGATCACCATGAAGGCATTTCACGGATGATAGAAGAATTTCTAAAAATTCATGTTGAGCAAAGTCAAGAACTAGAGTTACTTAAAATTGCTATCCGAGAATTGGAGAGCGATTTGAATGCAAAAATTGAAGCACATGATGCTCAATATCAAAGGGCCATGGATAGTAGTTTTGAGTTGGTTTTCAATGAAGAAGAGGCCAAGATTGATTTTCAAGAGCTAATAGTGAATTGCCAACCGACCAACCCAAAAATAATACAAGATGCCGAGATTAAAGAAATGATACTAGAGTTGCATAAAAAAGTTCATGAAATGGTTTTAGAAGACTCTAGTTCATTTTTGAGTGAGAATGTCAAAATTCATGCAAGTTTGGAATTGAAGCGCATTGGATCGCATTCTAACCATTTTTCAACATGGTGCTTGGTGGGTGATATGGAAATTGAACCACTCGAGCCTATGGAGAGATTTAGTGACGAAGAACAATGTGATTTTATTTTGAAGTTTGCTATGCCAAGAAGACAAAATGGCATCCCTCACTTAAAGGCCAAAAAGCGCAAAATGCGATACTCAAGAGTTGGCCTCTTTGCTTTCCTACCACTGCCCCATGAGCATCATCGTAATCTTGATTCAAAGTTGGGGCAACAATTCATATCCTCCAAGTGGAAGGAAAAGTGATAAGGTTGACTACCGTCGTGCCGCGACGTTAAATCAAGCGCTTGGTGGAGGCAACCCATTGTTTTCAAAATTTTATTTTTTAGAATAGTTTATTTTATTGTTTTTGACTAATTTACAAAGTTTTAGAATTTTTGGAGTTGATTTGAGAAAGTCATGGTGACGAGCTGCCGCAAACCAGTAAGCGACTGGAAATTTCAAACAGAAGCTGAAAACATACATCGCGAACGCGTGTGTGCCATGCGAATGCGATAGTATCTGAAACGTTGACTCAACACGAATGCGTGTCGTGTACGCGATTAATTCTGTATGTCATCAGTGCATCCCCTACTATTGCAAGTATTGGTAGGTTTATTGAACACAACTGGGAGTTTGTTGCCAAACCACAAATATTCTATCACAATGAGGGATATTTTGTGGTAAGATTTGTCAATGTGGATGATAGGAATGAGGTCTTGTACTCAGGTCCTAAAATGTTAAATAATAAACCTATGATACTCAAAGCTTAGTCAGCTGATTTTGATTTTGCAGAGGAGGTGTTAAAGACAATGCCACTGTGGGTTAAATACCCAAAGTTGCCTCTTAATTGCTGGGAAATGGAGACATTAGAATTAGTAGTGGAATAGGGAATCCTTTATGTACTGATGAGTGTACAACTGTTGTTGAAAGGACATCCTATGCAAGGGTGTTAGTGGAAATGGACATCACAAGGCCATTACCAAACACTGTACAAGTCCAGGATCCCAATGGGAAAATTTTCGACCAAGCTGTACTGTATGACTGGAAGCCACTGTATTGTGGTATTTGTTGTCAACTTGGTCATGATTGTTCCAAAGATAGACGGAAGCCACCTGCAAAGCCTGTTACTAATGAGCCAAAGGCAACAAAGGAGACTAAGCAAGGAGATGTAGAAAAAAGGGCTGCAACTAAACCTCAAGAAGATGCACCTAGCTTGAAACATAAGGAGGGTGTATTCAGGTTCAACAGCAAAAACAGGCATGGAGGTCTAAAAATGGGCAAGTTCAACAGACTAGCCCTCACAAAGTGGTTGTTAAGGTCACACCCCCACTATCTGGGGTGGATTGGCAATTAATGACACAAAAGACAACTGCTAGAAGTAATAGGCTTCCCACCACTACTACTGCTGATGGTTCAATGAGTGATACAGTAGATAAAAGCAATATGAATAATGAAGCTACCACTTCTTAGAGTGAAATGACAAAGCTGAGTGATGCAGTGTGTGAACTGGAGCCTAACCCCCCCCCCCCCCTAATATAGTTCAATGATGTTGATAACATAGAATGTGAGGGGTTTCAATAAGCTTTATAAGCAAAGGGAGATGGTAAAGTTTATAAGAGAACATCAGGTTAGTCTTATAGCAACAACTGAGCACAGAGTAAACAAAAAATTTGCATATAAAATAGTTAAGAAGGTTTTCCCTGGATAGAACTGGGCTGATAATTACAATTCCAATAAGCAAGGTAGAATTTGGCTGCTGTGGAATCCCACTAGAGTTTCAATAAAGGTGATTCAATGTCAAGAACAGTTCATTCACACCTTGGTGGTTATTGGGAATACTCAGTTCCTATTAACTGCTATTTATGGTTTGCATACTATCATTACTAGGAGAACACTGTGGGATGCACTAGAAAGGATACATACTGGGGTTCAAGACTCCTGGATCCTGATGGGTGACTATAATGCTATTACAGGGGTTGATGATAGGTTAAATGGGGCAGAGGTTCAGGATTGTGAAATTAGAGATCTTAGACAGTTTATTCAAGACACCGGCCTTCATGAACTAATCACAGCTGGGAGAGAATTTACATGGTCCAATGGTACTGTTTATAGTAAAATTGACAGAGCCCTTGTCAACTCAACTTGGATGCTGAACATGTCTACGAATAGTGTGACTGCAATGAAACCCTTGTTTTCTAATCATTCCCGACTCTGTCTATCCATTCATGAATAACAAAAGGATCCTCATAGACCTTTTAGATTCTATAATTATACGGCAGAGCATCAGGGCTTTCAGCAAGCTGTAAGTAAATGCTGGTCCAGACATCTCCAATATCCCTCCCTTAAACAAGTATGGTTGAAGCTTATGCATGTCAAGTAAGGGATAAAGAAGCTAAGAATTCAAAGAGATAGTGGAGAAGATAGATACAAGAAGACAGAAGCTGACTATTATGCAAAACCTTATAGCAGATGGGCACCATCCAGAGCTGGTATCAGAAGAAAAGTTGTTAAGAAGTGAATTTGAGAAATGGACAACTTTTAAAGAGAGTATTTGGAGACAAAAGTCAAGAGTTCAGTGGTTAAAACGGGGTGACTCAAACTCAAGGTTCTTCTTTGCAAGTATGAAAAGTAGGGTGGCACAAAACAAGATCAACTGCTTAAAAACTGACTCTGGTCAACTGGTATACACTGATCAGGAAATTGAAAAAGAAATGTGTGGTTTCTATGGTAAGCTACTGGGATCCAAAGCTGGTTCAATACCAGTAATAGACCCTGGGGTTATCAAGTTGGGTCATATCCTTGATGGAGCAGGCCAATTGAATATGATTAGAACTGTAACTGCAGCAGAAATAACTCAAGCACTCCAAGACATTGATGATAGCAAATCACCAGGTCATGATGGGTTTAATGCTTATTTTTTCAAAAAGGCTTGGGGGACCATTGATAAGGATATTACGTATGCTATTATAATGTTTTTTAGTGATAATGTACTACCTTATGAAGTTAATTGTTCTAGTGTCGCTTTAATTCCAAAAGTGAAAAACCCAGTGTCAGTGAAGGAGTACATGCCTATCTCTTGTTGTACTGTCCTGTATAAAATCATTTCAAAGATTATCACTAAAAGATTGCAGTGTGTAATGGAGAAAATAGTTGAGAACAATCAAACTGCCTTTGTTCGTGGAAGATTAATCAGTGATAATATTATATTGACTCATGAGCTAGTTAAAGGCTATAACAGGAAAAACATCTCTCCTAGATGTATGCTTAAAATAGACATGCAAAAGGCATATGATTTAGTAGAATGGGCCTTGTTGACACCCAATTTTGTCCCGCCTCTCCTCCGAAATACCTATTTGCACTTCTAATATTTTGGGAAAAACGAAGAAATATATATTATGTTTTACTATAATCATTAGCTTCTTATCAATACCGGCATTGCATTATTCTATTACAGCTACTGGCTATCCTCATCATCATTTATCGCTTTTTATTATTATTATTATTATTATTATTATTATTATTATTATTATTATTATTATTATTATTATTATTTCCGCATTAACATTATTATTATTATTATTATTATTATTATTATTATTATTATTATTATTATTACTATTATTATTATTATCTATTACTATTGCTATAATTCACGATTTTTATCATTTCGACATTTTACCAGCTTACGCACACGCATCGCATTTTATCCTTGCATAATTAAATAATAGTATTTATTTCACTGTGGATTTTCGAAATATTATTGCACGGCTATTACAACGCGATTTTTTATCTGAGCATTAATGATTGCATATTCCGTATTGAGCAATATTTTAACACAAGTTATTTAAACAGGTCTTTTATTTAAATTTAGAAGCCAGACTATTTCGTGCACTCAGTCCGTATTTTTGATTTATCGGATTCCAAATCAAAGTCCAATCAACTCATAAATATTTTCAGACCAGCCCATATTTTGATCTCATTTTTTAGACAAGTCCATGTTTTAATTCGCTAGCCCATTCTTTAATACCCAGTCCAAAATTGACCCAGTCCAAAAAAATACCGGGTCCGGCCCAATCTGTTTAAGGGAAACCCTTTTAGGGTTTCCCCTCCATTTTCCCTTCGTTCCCTTTTCCTCTCCGCCGCTCACCCCCTTCATTTTCTTCATCTTCTTTTTTCTCTCCGCCTCCCCTCCCACTATTTCCTGTTCCCCACCACCGCCGCCTACCCCACTCCCATTTCCCTCTGTTCCCCACTTAATTTTGTTTCCCCCCGCTCCTCCTTCTCTCTATTCCCTCAACACAAAGTGAAAACCCTATAAAAGGGGTGGCGGGTTGAATCGTTGAGGACAGGTTGGAAAGCCCCCCAAAAAGGCATACAGATCTTGAACCCCGAAATTTCCTGAAAAGAACAAGTTTTTCCATTGGCGAAATCCCCTGAAAATAATGAATTTTCCGGTGGTGGAAATCCCCTGAAAATATTGAGTCTGCCAACCGCCTTTGTTTCCCTCTAAAATATTAGCCCACTGTTTTCTTAATATTCAAAGTGTCGAGCCATTTTATTTTTTTGCATTTTGGCCTTGTTATTGTTTTCGCATCCGAGTCTACGCAAACTCGGAGATTTGAAGTGCTCGAGTGTAGATTGGAGACCCCGTATCCATTTCGCTGCACCCGAAGAAGTGAGTTCGAGGGACTTGTTCTTTCCCCGCATTCGGAGTTGGGCTAAAAGCCCAACGAAATCTTTTCCGCGTCCAACCAGTCCGCAGCAAAAAATTAAAAAAGGGATTCTGGGCCAAGGCCAATAGCAGCAAACAGACTGCAGGAGCTCTTTTAAAAAAAAAAAGAGAATGGGCAGAGCCCATCTAAATTATCTACTCCTTTATTTATTTTGTGCATTTAATTTGTATTATGTAATTAACTTTTTGTTTGTTTTGTTTTCTTAGTTTAGATAAATCCTAATGAATTAGTAGGTTTAGTTTTAGTAATGGGTAGTTAGTTTTAAGGAAAACTAACAATCAGTTCCATAAGTTTTTTTTTTTCATGTTAAAACTATTTTATAATGTCTAATATTTATTTTATTTAGCATAATTTATTTGCAAAATAGCATGACTATATATATCGAGTTAAAAGAATCATCTTTTATTCTCACTATTTCAGAAATCTAAAACGTCACTTATATGCAAATTGTTATATTTTTGCAAGTCTTATTTTCAAGAACATTATTACATTTTTATTCAAGGTTTTAGCATGTCCAAGTTTTATTTTTTTTAAATAGTCTTTAAAATCTTCTCTTATGCAATACATCATATTTCCACAAGTATTATTTCAAACGACATCATTATTACTTTCATTTAAAGTCTTAGTAATATTTATCAGTCCTATTTAAAAAAAGTTTTCTTTTATATTATATTTTCTGTAAATCTTATTTTCACTAATACTATTTTTCATTTTTAAAATTTAAACATTATATTTTACTCTCAATTAATTAACCTAAGTTGGCCGGATAACCGTAAGTTAACGGATTCTAAAGGATGCCTAACCCCTTCCCTTTAGGATAATATAGAGCCCTTACCTAGAATCATCCTGGTTAAGCAGACTATTAACGGAGGTTTAGGTTTAACTTTACCTTACTTAATATCTAGGTGTCCTAATTCACCGTTAAATTAATTAGGTGGCGACTCCTTAAAACAAAACAAAAGAGGAATCTCCAATATGTTGTACTCCGCTTCAACCCGGTTAAAATGGGGTATAACAGCTTGGCGACTCTGCTGGGGAACTTAGGCTCTAACCATAACAGACTTAGGTTATTAGTTAATTTGTTGGATATTTTGTTTGTTTTTCTTTTTGCCTTTATTACTGCTTTTTCCTTATATGCTTTTGGTTGTTTTATTTTATTCCTTATGTGAATTTTCTATGTAATATGTATGTTATTGCTTTCCTTAAATTGGCATTCCGCTCATATTTCTTCCACTCCTGGAAAACTCACATATATTCACACACTTAAAGCGGCTTCGCAGTTTGCGCCCGTGCACTACTAAATTACCCCTTTAGTTGGATTGGTCTAGTGGATTTAGTCGATCAGCGGTGCAGTCGACGACCACGGACTTTCCACTCTCAAGTTGTCCGCTTGGGGGAGCCTTGCGTCATAGGAAAACAACTCCTAGTCAGCCTAAGATAGAGCTAAGCCAAAACCCTTTAAGGGCATGCACGAACCTAGGAGGCTTAATACCCAGGGTGTATTAAGTCCATTAGTCAACCTCTTCCAAATGTCCAGGTGGGTCTACGACCCCGAGCGACGGTTATCACGTTATGTGCATTGATTTGAAGGATGAATGTGCGTTATGTGGACCATGTGCTATTTAGGTAGAACTAACCATTTGTGAACGCAGGTAACCATGAGTCAACACAATGCCTACCCGAGATTCAGCATGGTTTTGAGCGTCCCTTCCCAACTAACAGCATGGTGGGTTGATTTGGGGGATTACGGACAGCGGGTTGTACGTGGAGCATTGGGGCACTTACCGTCTTTGATGGATATCCAACCCTGTAGAGACATCATCGAGGCAGCAACTGTGTTTTGGGATGAGAAAAGGGTCGTGTTTAGATTTGGCAACATTGAGATGACTCCGTTGTTAGAGGAAATAAGAGGCTATATAGAAAATGTTGCTTTATTACATAAGCAGAAGAAATGGCAAAACTGTGGCATGATTATTCCAAAGGAACCTTTACCAAAAGAATTTGTTGACAGGTTCGGGTTCAGAAAGGGTAAAGGGGTGGAATGTTTACAAAGGTCTACGATACCATTTGAGTATTTGTATCATAGGTTTGGTTATCCAAGAAGTTTCACCGATCATCAAGACGAGTTCTTCTCATACGACTCTTGGAAACAAAAACGGTGCTTCACTTTCGCAGTGTGTTTTTTGGGAACTATGGTATTCCCTAAAGGAACCACAAGAGACATCCACACCCATCTCATTACTGTGACTAAAGCTCTATTTGGTGGCATCGACGGGAAACACTACACTGTGGTCCCTATGGTCGTGGCAGATATGTACCGAGCATTAGGACGTTGCAAACACGGGTATAAGCATTTCGAGGGGTGTAACTTGCTTCTACAGATTTGGTTGATGGAACATCTTCAGAAAGTCAACGGGGGTCTAGCATTCCGAAAGCCGACGGGTGAAAATCACATTCTAGGCCACGTTCCAGGCGCTATCTTGGCAGACAGACAATTTGAAAAGCCAAAATGTGTAAAAGAGTGGGTAGAACTTCTTGGCCACTTGAGCGATGATTCAATTCAATGGATGTTTAGTTGGTTTCCATCCGAGGCCTTGGTGTTTCGTACGAAGATCGTACCATTCTTGGTTTTGATGGGACTTCGAGGCCTGCAAAATTACGCCCCGCTAAGAACTTTGAGGCAATCGGGAAGGAAACAAAACATACCTTTAGTGGCAGATATGAACCATTACCGAGCTGACTACAAGGAGGGGAAAATTCCTTTTGCAAAGGAGGTTATCCGCATGTGGAAATTAAGGGAAACTATGAAAGCAGATTCAATTGAGCCGAATAGATACCAAGCTAGATGCGAGGATAACTATATGGAGTGGCTGGCTGCTAACTTGGAGGGATCAATCAGTCCTGGCGTTAGTCTGAAAAATTGGATCAAGGATGGGGAAGCAGAAGCATGCATCTTACTCCGACAATTGCGTAAGAAAAGTCTTGCCTATGAAGCCGAGCATCATGCACAACTTAAGGAAAAAGAAAGAGAGACAGAGAATTGGAAGCAGCAGGCACTTAGTTACGAGCAAAGCATGCAAGAGCTGGATACACTTCTGGCTGAACAGGGCGACACTTGTATCAAAGAAGGCATCAAAACAGGAGGTGTTTTAGCTATGTCATACCTTGCCCAGAATCGCCGGAAGATCGACCAATCAATCCAGGCAACCAAGAGACTCAAGAGCAACGAAGGGCCATCCTCATTTTAGTTAACTTGTTCGGTGGCAATTGTAATAATTTCTTTCGCATTGGGATTTTAAGCATTGTATTGGTTTTGGGGCCTTCAATTAATAGCACACTGGGATGACACATGACTACATATTTTATCCTTCAAATCCACGCTAGGCCTACCTTTGGCACAAAAGGTCCTTTGCATAATAGGACGCATTGATTTCCTTCCAATATGTTTTGTTTGCTATTCAATATATGTTGTTTGCTATATGTGTTTCGTTTGCTACGCAATATATGTTTGTTTGCTATGCAATATGTGCTTCTTTCAACGTTGTTTGCTAAATTTCCATATTATTCTAAACAGCAATCATTCGCACCATACTAACACAGTTTTCTTCATTCTTTAGAAGTTTATTTTTTACTATCCCCCAGAGGTTGATTCGCGTTGACTGTGAACTGGCAGACCACCCGTACTTCACGAGATCAAAAGCACGAGCATCCGAACAAACTGGCTTGGGACTCGTCACTCTTCCAAGAGAGGAACCTGAGGCTTCAGGAGGGGGAAATGATGAACTCATTGCCCAATTGTTGCAGCAAATGGCCAATATGCAAACCGAAATTGAGCGACTGCAGAATCTCACCAATCTGTCCATCATCCTGAACGCCCCTCACCCTGAACAAAGAACAAACACGACAATTCCACCATCCTTTTCACCTGTCGATTCACCCGCTCCTCAGCCTTCTCCCTCAAACCCTCCGCTTTACACAGTCCATCCAAACACCTCCAACCCCCAACAAACTAACCAACAACAATCCACTTCACAACAATCGAATCCACAACAGGCCATTCCACACCAGATCCACCCACAACCAACCATCCCGCAACAAACTGTCCAATAGCAAACCATCCCGCAACAAGCCAACATACAACAAACTACCTCACAACCAAATGACCAGCAACAAGCCAACTTCCAGCAAATTAACTTCCAACAAACCAATTCGCAAGCTTTCACTACTCCTTACATTCCTCAACCTGCAATCGCCCAAATTAACCCACATACCCAAAACTACCAAGCAGTTTAACATACACTACTGGCGCGTATTGCTAGCCATAACACGCAATATGTGGCAGAAGCTCAGCCTTTCACTACCCAGATACAGACCCTGCAGCATCCAGAGGTTGACCCTTATGAAGAGTTGGAAAGGGAAGCTAGGACAAGAGCGGACGAAGATGTGGCAAAAGAGCTTCGCAGTCTGAGGGAAGCAGTCAGGAATATCCAAACCAACAGGGGATGTGAAGGACTTGAATATGAAGATCTGTGCATTCACCCGGACATTGAGTTACCTGCTGGATATAAGGTGCCGAAGTTTGACATGTTCGACGGGAAGGGAAACCCTCGGGCTCATTTGAGGTCATATTGCGATAAGCTTGTCGGAGTAGGCAAAGATCAAGCTATCAGAATGAAAGTATTTATAAGGAGTTTAACGGGAGAGGCACTCGATTGGTACACATACCAAGACCCGCAGAAATGGCACAGTTGGGGTGAGATGGCTCAGGAATTCATGGACAGGTTCAGGTTCAACACCGAAACTATCCCGGATCGGTTTTATTTGATGAAGCTGGAACGAAAATCAACAGAAACTTTCAGGGAATATGCTATGCGCTGGAGAGCAGAAGCCGCGAAAGTCCAGCCCCCGATGGCAGAGAGTGAAATGACAATGCTTTGTGTACAATCTCTAAAAGATCCCACATACTATGAGAAAATGTTAAGTGTCATTGGACAGAAGTTTTTTGAAGTCATCAGGATGGGGGACTTCATTGAAGAAGGGATTAAAACAGGGAGAGTTACAAATCTTGCGGCTTTGCAGGCCACAAGTAAGGCTATTCAGGCGGATCCTGCTAAGAAGAAGAGGGACGGAGTATCCCCGGTCATGGCCATCCAAGATCAAAGACCAACCCAAAAGTTAACCCACCAATATTCTTCACCCCAGCCCTCGCACTACAGCCAGTACACCCAAACACCTCAGCCTTATTACCAACCCCCACCTACCCCCCTTCCCATCTATCATACTCAACCAGCATACTACTCACCTCGGACCCCTTCCTACCAAAACCCATCACAACACCGTCCAACCTACTCACCACAACCCCAGTACCATTCGCCAAACCGCTCGCAAAACGCACCCAGGCCGCGCCCAAATGTCGAAAGAAGACCAACCAAAACTTACACACCACTAGCCGAACCATTAGCCCAACTGTACGAGAGGCTGAAAATGGCAGGGATACTCCAACCGATTCAGGGAAGAATTCCTGATCCCCTCCCTGGATGGTACGACGAGGCCAAATATTGTGCGTATCATTCGGGAGTTTCAGGGCATGATACCGGAAATTGCTTTGCCCTCAAGGACAAAGTTGAAGCATTGATCAATGAAGGGGTCATACAGCTTATGGAAGCTCCCCCGAACATAAACAACAATCCGCTGCCGAATCATGGCAATGCAAATGTGCACATGATCACCGTTGACGAAGATTGCGATCTGGAGGGGACTATCGTGCCAGTTAAGAAAAGGGAGGAGATTGAATCGTCAGCTTGTGTTGCTCCAATAATCAAAGTTCAAAAGAGGGCCCCATTCGAAGTGCTCACTCCAAGGCCCAGGATCTCAACTTTCGTTGCCTCAGCACCTTCTCGCAACACCAAAGCGGTCCCCTGGGATTATCAATCCGGTGAAAGAGACAAAGAGAAGGGAAGAGTGGTCGTGGAAACCGTTGCCACCGTAATGACTAGGTCTGGACGATGCTATGCCCCCGAAGAGATAGCACGAGGGGCGCCAAGCAAGGAGAATGTCCCGAAGAAGACTGTTACAGAAGCTGAAGTCGAAGAATTCTGGAGAAAAATGCCAACGAAGGAATATTCTGTTGTAGAAAAATTGAAGAAAACGCCAGCTCAGATTTCCTTATTTGCATTATTGATGAGTTCTGAAGCTCATAGGAATGCTCTAGTGAGAATACTGAACGAAGCCTACGTTCCGGCCGAGACTTCCAGTGAGAAATTGTCAGCTATGGTAGGGGAAATTCTTGAGGCCCACCGGGTCTCTTTTCATAACGACGAGTTGCCACCTGAAGGTTTGGGGCATAACAAAGCATTGAACATCACCATCAGATGCAGGGATAAGTTCATCTCCAAAGTATTGATCGACGGAGGCTCAACTGTGAATATATGTCCTGTTACTACTCTACGAGCCTTAGGGATTGATGTCGGGAAACTCCGCGGTAGTCAGGTCAGTGTCAAAGGTTTTGACGGGGCCCAAAGAGATGTGGTTGGAGAGATTGATTTGTTTCTGGAGATTCGGCCTGTAGAGTTCATAGTGAAGTTCCAGGTGATGGACATATCTACTAGTTACAACTTACTGATCGGGAGACCATGGATCCACATGGCTGGCGCGGTTCCTTCCACTTTGCATCAGAGCCTAAAGTTTGTGTGGAATCATCAGGAAATAGTGGTCCATGGAGAAGGCAACAATTCTCTCTACCCGGAATGTTCAATTCCTCCTATTGAAAGTGTGGAAAGGCTAGACGGATTTGTTTTCCATATCAAGGAGAATGTGTGCGCTGCTCGAGCGAGGAAGATGGAATTGCCACAGGTACTTATGATGGTGGCGTGGGAGATGCTGAAGAATGGCTTCCGACCCGGTCAAGGCCTTGGTCCGAACTCGAATGGAATTGTGGAGCCAATTCAACTGACCGAGCACAAGTATACTTTCGGTCTCGAATATGAGCCCACCCCCGAAGAGATTGCTTCGGCTAGTCTCAAAAGAAGAAGCGACAGTCCCTTGCCAAAGCCTGTTCCTTTCCTGAATCAGTCATTTCTCAAGGCTTCCGCTGCCCAAGCATTAGAGGAAATACTTGAAGACAACCTCCTAGAGAGTTTTAAGAACTTATTCATCATCGAAGAAGAAGCTGAGTGCAGCATGGTTTCGAATGGGTGTTCTGAAGACCCGACTATCCGGGATGCAGAGTCGGGATGCTGTTTGAACAATTGGACTTGTACCCCGCCCCCGTTTCTTCGGGAGTCTTGGTAGACAAAATTGTATTCAGTATTTATTGAAACAAGACACGATTCGAAATTGAGGCTTGAATCGTGCCTATGCTTTTGTTGTTTTGCCTCCCAACTTTTGAAACTCAAATGCAATTTTCAAGCCACGCTTTTATTTATGTTTTCCGTCTTTGTTTAATTAATTTTTCTTTTATTTTTTAGCAATCAAATTAATAGATCTGCTGATACTTCGAATGTGACACATAATGAAACAAGCGAGCCCGTAGGAAATGCCGAGCGAGACTCTGAAGAATATGAAGAAGATATGCAACCTGAAGGATTAACTAAAGATTTTGAATATTTTGAAAATAAGCCAAAACCAAATTTGGATGAAACGGAAATTATAAATTTGGGTAATTCAAAAATCATGATGGAAGTGAGAATCAGTGTCCACTTAACCCCATCGCAGAGAGAAGAATTGATCAAACTTTTGAAAGAATACATAGATGTGTTCGCTTGGTCTTATGATGATATGCCCGGATTAAGCTCTGACATTGTTTCGCATAAGTTGTCTCTTGATCCATCCTGTCCTCCGATAAAGCAAAAGAAAAGAAACATTAAATCGGACTTGAGCTTGAAAATCAAGGAAGAGATCTCTAAACAGTTTGATGTGAAGGTCATCCGAACTATGATGTACCCCACTTGGCTAGCCAATATCGTTCCCGTGCCAAAGAAGGATGGCAAGGTTAGGGTATGCGTGTATTATCGGGATCTCAACAGAGCCAGTCCGAAAGATGACTTTCCCCTTCCGAACATCCATATGCTCATTGATAATTGTGCAAAGCATGAGTTGCAGTCTTTCGTTGACTGCTACGCGGGATATCACCAAATCCTAATGGACGAGGAAGATGCAGAGAAAACAGCATTCATCACACCTTGGGGGGTGTACTACTATCGGGTGATGCCTTTCGGGCTCAAAAACGCAGGGGCTACTTACATGAGAGCCATGACCACCATTTTCCATGATATGATCCATAAAGAGATTGAAGTCTATGTGGATGACATCATCATCAAGTCGCGAAAGAGCTCAAACCATCTGACGGATTTGAGAAAGTTCTTCGACAGGTTAAGGCGATACAATCTGAAGTTGAACCCCGCAAAGTGTGCATTCGGAGTTCCTGCAGGGAAGTTGTTGGGTTTTATTGTGAGCAGGAGAGGCATAGAGCTGGACCCCTCGAAGATAAAAGCCATTCAGGAATTGTCTGCCCCAAAAAGTCGGAAAGACGTGATGAGTTTCCTCGGTCGTCTCAACTACATCAGTTGGTTTATAGCACAATCGACGGTGATATGCGAACCAATAATCAGGTTATTGAGGAAGGATGCTCCTACCAAATGGACTGAAGATTGCCAAAGAGCCTTTGACAAAATCAAAGAGTATTTGTCTAGCCCGCCTGTTTTGGTGCCTCCAGAACCTGGAAGACCTTTTCTATTGTATCTGTCCGTATCGGAGAACGCGTTTGGATGCGTATTAGGACAACATGACGAAACAGGAAGGAAAGAGCGAGCAATATACTACTTGAGCAAAAAGTTCACGCCTTACGAGGCACGATATACATTATTGGAACACACATGTTGTGCTTTGACTTGGGTTGCGCAGAAGTTGAGACATTATTTGTCTGCATATACTACTTACCTCATCTCAAGGATGGACCCACTCAAGTACATCTTCCAGAAGCCTATGCCTACTGGGAAGCTAGCTAAGTGGAAAATGTTGTTGAGCGAGTTTGACATTGTGTATGTTACTCAAAAGGCTGTCAAAGGGCTGGCGATAGCTGATCATCTTGCAGAAAATCCTGTGGGGGAGGAATACATACCCCTTAAAACCTATTTTCCAGATGAAGAAGTGCTGTTTATCGGGGAAGACATCGCAGAAGAGTACCCAGGGTGGAGACTGTTTTTTGACGGGGCGGCAAACTCTAAAGGAGTCGGCATTGGAGAAGTTTTGATTTCAGAGTCAGGCCAACACTATCCCATTTCAGCCAAAATTAAGTTCCCGTGCACCAATAATATGGCAGAGTATGAGGCTTGTATTCTTGGCCTCAGAATGGCCGATGATATGAATATACAAGAACTTTTTGTTATAGGCGATTCGGACTTACTGGTTCATCAAGTGCGAGGCGAATGGACCACTAAGAATGGGAAGATACTTCCATACTTGCATTGCGTGAAAGATTTGTGTAAGAGATTCATCAAGGTAGAATTCAAACACGTTCCAAGAACACAGAACGAGTTCGCTGATGCTTTGGCCACTCTGTCTTCTATGATTCAGCACCCGGACAAGAATCGCATAGATCCTGTCAAGATAAATGTGCACGATCAACAGGCATATTGCTTCTATGTGGACGAAGAGCCTGATGGAGAACCTTGGTACTACGACATTAACAAATATCTTAAGACAGGAGACTATCCGGAAGGCATAACCAGTGTTCAGAAGAAAACACTTCGGAGATTAGCAAACCATTTCTTCCTAAGTGGAGAAATCTTGTATAGGAGGACTCCGGATTTAGGATTATTAAGATGTGTTGATGCTAAAGAAGCGGCTCGGTTGATTGAAAAAGTGCATGGCGGTACATGTGGGCCTCATATGAATGGCTTTACTCTGGCCAAGAAGATCCTTCGCGCAGGCTATTTCTGGATGACTATGGAATCAGATTGTATCCGTTTGTGCAGAAATGTCACCGATGTCAGATTCATGGTGATTTGATTTGAGTTCCGCCAAACGAATTAAATGTGACGAGTTCTCCGTGGCCTTTCGCAGCTTGGGGCATGGATGTCATTGGTCCTATCGAGCCAGCCGCGTCGAATGGACACAGGTTCATTTTGGTAGCCATTGATTATTTCACAAAATGGGTGGAAGCATCTTCGCACAAGTCGGTAACAAAGAAGGTGGTGGCAGACTTTGTTCGGAGCAACATTATTTGCCGATTCGGAGTCCCAGAGTCAATTATAACAGATAATGGAGCTAATCTCAACAGTGATCTAATGCAGGAGATTTGTGAGACGTTTAAGATTACTCATCGCAATTCCACTCCTTATCGCCCTCAGATGAATGGGGCAGTTGAAGCAGCCAACAAAAACATCAAGAGAATACTGAGGAAGATGATCGATAATTACAGGCATTGGCACGAAAAACTGTCGTTAGCTCTTCTAGGGTATCGCACCACTGTGAGGACTTCGACGGGGGCAACACCTTATCTTTTGGTCTATGGGACAGAGGCGGTGTTACCTGCTGAGGTAGAAATACCATCTTTGAGAATCATCCAAGAAGCCGAGTTAAGTGACACTAAGTGGATGCAGAATCGATACGAACAATTGATGCTCATTGACGGAAAGAGATTGAATGCCGTTTGTCATGGACAGCTTTATCAGAACAGAATGGCCAAAGCTTTCAACAAGAAGGTAAGACCGAGGCAATTCAAAACAGGGCAATTGGTACTGAAACGCATATTCCCATGTCAAGATGAAGCTAAAGGAAAATTTGCACCTAACTGGCAGGGACCTTATATGGTTCATCGGGTATTGACTGGAGGAGCGTTAATCCTAGCAGAAATGGATGGCGAAATTTGGCCGAAAGCTATCAACGTAGATGCCGTCAAAAGATATTATATTTAGAAACCTTCTCTTATTTGTATGTAATATTCTGCAACACTTTTCCATGTAATGGCGCTACTCTCCCGTGGCGGGATGCATGACAAACCTATATCGGGTTAGATCTTTAAGATAGGATTTCAATTTTTATTTCTGCTTGTAATTATGAACTACGCCTGACCTGATTCCCAGGGGGGATACGTAGGCGGCCCCGCATAGGCCTCGGTCACATCACTTTAATCCTTCGATGTCGTTTCTGCTTTGTAAATATGAACTACGCTTGACCTGATTCCTATGGGGGATACGTAGGCGGTCCGCATAGGCCTCGGTCACATCATTTTTATTTCTCGATTTTATTTCTGCTTGTAATTTTGAACTACGCTTGACCTGATTCCCTAGTGGGATACGTAGGCAGCCTATATAGGCTCGGTCTCGCCATTTTAAAAGCTCAACGTCCTTTGCGCCAGAAACTGGGACAATTTTTTTAAAGGGCATCACCGCAAGGTGACAACAAGAGACTTAGAAGGATATTGTTTCAACAGAGTCGTCGGGCAGAAGAAAACTTCGAAAAAGGGGCATTCGCTTTGTTTCACAATGTGTCACAGTTCTGAGTTCAGTAGAAATTATTTATCACCATACATATATTTTACTATGTCTATTTTTTGAAATAATGTGATTCTAATCATACTGTTTACTAGTCGGCCAAGACCCAGAATGAGCGGGGATTACAAGTTCAGACGAAGTTGAAGGCATGAAGCGCCAAGAGCCGGATCCCCAAGTCAACGCGAATCAACCCCCTCCCAAAGAACTTACAAAATTTTCTTTGGATGCAGGTTTCCAAGTTGCAGAAGCCAAAATATGTACGGCCTTGTAAGGATGGCGCGTCAAACGGTTTGAGCATTCCTCTATCAATTATGCCTTCAAGTATCATTGACCTTCAACAATCACAATAAGCTAATCTTGCAAATTATTTTTTATCAACGCACAAATATTTTCTATTGCTTTCGAATGCATTGCTTTATTTACTTTCAAATGCCATGCGTACGCTCGCGGCCGCATTGCACTGCACCTGCATTGCTCACCGCCTTCCATATGATGCATGGGCTGCGCACCGCCCTTTGCATCGCTTTCATATGTTATATGGGCCATGCACCGCCCTTTTAGATTTTTGCATAAGGCCGTGCACCGCCTTTCATATGATGCATGGGCTGCGCACCGCCCTTTGCATCGCTTTCATATATTGCCTGGGCCATGCACCGCCCTTTTTAATTTCTGCATAAGGCTGTGCACCACCTTTCATATGATGCATGGGCTGCGCACCGCCCTTTGCATCGCTTTCATATGTTATATGGGCCATGCACCGCCCTTTTAGATTTCTGCATAAGGTTGTGCACCGCCTTCCATATGATGCATGGGCTGCGCACCGCCCTTTGCATCGCTTTCATATATTGCCTGGGCCACGCACCACCCTTTTAAATTTCTGCACAAGGCTGAGCACCGCCTTTCATATGATGCATGGGCTGCGCACCGCCCTTTGCATCGCTTTCATATGTTGCACGGGCTGCGCACCGCCCTTTGAAAATTTCTGCATCGCACCAAACCTGCCTTGTTTTATTATTATTTCCTTAATGCCTCTGCGTATGCTCGCAGCCGCATTGCACCGCACTTGCATCGCTTTATTTCAATATTTATTTTGCTGACTTTTTTTTTTATCTAGTTTAAAGTTTCGCCGGAGCTTTAGCGCAACGTGGAACTATTTCTTCGGCAGCGAACTGGAGCAATACGTCGGGAAGGATAAGCAGACTTCCCGACAAGGGTCAAAGATCTACCTCGAACACTCGGCTCCAATTCCAAATATCCCGCTCGCGTTCCAACACACTCAATTTTCAGGGTTCTATCACAATACCCAGTGTCATCATAACTCGACACTGGGACAATATTTTGCGAAGATTCGCGCCAAATCGTGAGTTGCCAGTCATAGGTATCGTAGTCATCCCAGAACTACACACAGCCTGATTCTCGTGCAACCCGAGATATGTAGGCAATTCAGAGAACAAAGTTTCGGCCGTAATTTTCTTTACCCTTAATCCTCCATGGTCCTTTAGCCGGGACAAAATAGGCTACTAAGTTAACGTCTTTTCCCGAAAATTCTTTCATCATTACCAGGCAAAGAGGGACAAGTTGTTGACACCCAATTTTGTCCCGCCTCTCCTCCGAAATACCTATTTGCGCTTCTAATATTTTGGGAAAAACGAAGAAATATATATTATGTTTTACTATAATCATTAGCTTCTTATCAATACCGGCATTGCATTATTCTATTACAGCTACTAGCTATCCTCATCATCATTTATCGCTTTTTATTATTATTATTATTATTATTATTTCCGCATTAACATTATTATTATTATTATTATTATTATTATTATTATTATTATTATTATTATTATTATTATTATTATTATTACTATTATTATTATCTATTACTATTGCTATAATTCACGATTTTTATCATTTCGACATTTTACCAGCTTACGCACACGCATCGCATTTTATCCTTGCATAATTAAATAATAGTATTTATTTCACTGTGGATTTTCGAAATATTATTGCACGGCTATTACAACGCCATTTTTTATCTGAGCATTAATGATTGCATATTCCGTATTGAGCAATATTTTAACACAAGTTATTTAAACAGGTCTTTTATTTAAATTTAGAAGCCAGACTATTTCGTGCACTCAGTCCGTATTTTTGATTTATCGGATTCCAAATCAAAGTCCAATCAACTCATAAATATTTTCAGACCAGCCCATATTTTGATCTCATTTTTTAGACAAGTCCATGTTTTAATTCGCTAGCCCATTCTTTAATACCCAGTCCAAAATTGACCCAGTCCAAAAAAAGACCGGGCCCGGCCCAATCTGTTTAAGGGTTTCCCCTCCATTTTCCCTTCGTTCCCTTTTCCTCTCCGCCGCTCACCCCCTTCATTTTCTTCATCTTCTTTTTTCTCTCCGCCTCCCCTCCCACTATTTCCTGTTCCCCACCACCGCCGCCTACCCCACTCCCATTTCCCTCTGTTCCCCACTTAATTTTGTTTCCCCCCGCTCCTCCTTCTCTCTATTCCCTCAACACAAAGTGAAAACCCTATAAAAGGGGTGGCGGGTTGAATCGTTGAGGACAGGTTGGAAAGCCCCCCAAAAAAGGCATACAGATCTTGAACCCCGAAATTTCCTGAAAAGAACAAGTTTTTCCATTGGTGAAATCCCCTGAAAATAACGAATTTTCCGGTGGTGGAAATCCCCTGAAAATATTGAGTCTGCCAACCGCCTTTGTTTCCCTCTAAAATATTAGCCCACTGTTTTCTTAATATTCAAAGTGTCGAGCCATTTTATTTTTTTGCATTTTGGCCTTGTTATTGTTTTCGCATCCGAGTCTACGCAAACTCGGAGATTTGAAGTGCTCGAGTGTAGATTGGAGACCCCGTATCCATTTCGCTGCACCCGAAGAAGTGAGTCCGAGGGACTTGTTCTTTCCCCGCATTCGGAGTTGGGCTAAAAGCCCAACGAAATCTTTTCCGCGTCCAGCCAGTCCGCAGCAAAAAATTAAAAAAGGGATTCTGGGCCGAGGCCCAATAGCAGCAAACAGACTGCAGGAGCTCTTTTAAAAAAAAAAAAAGAGAATGGGCAGAGCCCATCTAAATTATCTACTCCTTTATTTATTTTGTGCATTTAATTTGTATTATGTAATTAACTTTTTGTTTGTTTTGTTTTCTTAGTTTAGATAAATCCTAATGAATTAGTAGATTTAGTTTTAGTAATGGGTAGTTAGTTTTAAGGAAAACTAACAATCAGTTCCATAAGTTTTTTTTTTTCATGTTAAAACTATTTTATAATGTCTAATATTTATTTTATTTAGCATAATTTATTTGCAAAATAGCATGACTATATATATCGAGTTAAAAGAATCATCTTTTATTCTCACTATTTCAGAAATCTAAAACGTCACTTATATGCAAATTGTTATATTTTTGCAAGTCTTATTTTCAAGAACATTATTACATTTTTATTCAAGGTTTTAGCATGTCCAAGTTTTATTTTTTTTAAATAGTCTTTAAAATCTTCTCTTATGCAATACATCATATTTCCACAAGTATTATTTCAAACGACATCATTATTACTTTCATTTAAATTCTTAGTAATATTTATCAGTCCTATTTAAAAAAAGTTTTCTTTTATATTATATTTTCTGTAAATCTTATTTTCAGTAATACTATTTTTCATTTTTAAAATTTAAACATTATATTTTACTCTCAATTAATTAACCTAAGTTGGCCGGATAACCGTAAGTTAACGGATTCTAAAGGATGCCTAACCCCTTCCCTTTAGGATAATATAGAGCCCTTACCTATAATCATCCTGGTTAAGCAGACTATTAACGGAGGTTTAGGTTTAACTTTACCTTAGTTAATATCTAGGTGTCCTAATTCACCGTTAAATTAATTAGGTGGCGACTCCTTAAAACAAAACAAAAGAGGAATCTCCAATATGTTGTACTCCGCTTCAACCCGGTTAAAATGGGGTATAACAGGCCTTCCTAAAACAAGTTCTCATCGGTCTGAATTTTCCAGATCAATTTGTGAGGTGGATCATGGTATGTGTATCTACTGTTAACTATGCCATTGTGGTAAATGGGAAACTGTCCAAGGCATTCCCAGCTAAGAAGGGACTTAGACATGGTAACCCATTATCCCCATATCTATTTGTGATTTGTATGGAGTATTTGAGTAGAGTGTTGAAACCTTTGGGTACTAATCCAGATTTCAATCATCATCCAAAGTGTGCTAAATTGAACATTGTTCACTTGGGATTTGCAGATGATTTGCTTCTGTTCTGAAGGGGTGATGAAATATCTATCTTTAAAGTGTATGACTGTTTTCTTAAGTTCTCAGCAGCTTCTGGCCTTATAGCAAATACTAGTAAGAGATCTATCTATTTTGGGAGAGTAGACAATCTAACATAACAGAATGTGTTGGATAGATTACAATTCACTAAAGGGACTCTACCTTTTAGATATCTTGGGGTGCCACAAAGTACGAAGAGACTCACTACTATGCAATGTGTACCATAATTGACAAGATGATGGGAAGGGTTACACATTGGACAACAAAACTTTTATCATATGCTGGTAGGCTTCAACTTGTCAAGACTGTGCTCTTTGCTGTTCAAACCTTTTGGGCCCAGCTATTCATACTTCCCAAGAAGGTGATGAAGGCTGTAGAAACAATCTGTAGGACTTTCTTGTAGACAGGGGATACAACATCATCCAAGAAAGCTCTGATTGCTTGGGAACAATTATGCTTGCCCAAAGTTGCTGGTGGCTTGAATATTCTTTATGCACAAACATGGAACAAAGCTGCAATTTGTAAGTTACTCTGGAACTTATGCAGGAAGGCAAATAAATTGTGGGTTACGTGGGTGCATGCTTACTATCTTAAGCACCAAAGTGTATGGAATTTTTCCCGAAATCATGCTTCATGGATGCTAAAGAAGATATTTAAAGCAGTGGGGACCTTGGAAGCTGCAGGTATAGATGAACAACAGATCACTAATGCTTCCACTTTCTCTATAAAATAGGTTTACCTCAAACTTAGGGGAAATCATCCAAAGGTAAGTTGGAGAAGATTTGTATGCAACAATCATGGTGCTCCTAAGTGGATTTTTATACTATATTTGGCTCTATATAGAAGGCTGTAAACTAGAGACAGACTGAAATAGTGGGGTATAACTGAGCAAACTGCCTGTCCTCTATGTGCAACTGAAAATGAAACAGTGGACCATTTGTTTTTCAAGTGTGGATTCTCTGCAACAATATGGGAGAAAATGCTAGAATGGCAAGGGCATCATAGATGTGCAATGGAATGGAAAGATGAGATGGAGTGGATGGTTATGCAGGTAAATGGGAAAGCACTTCAATCTCAGGTATATAGACTAGTAACTGCTAGTTGTGTCTATTCATTTGGCAGGAAAGGAATAACCGAGTCTTTTAAAGCAAACAAAGGCACCCTGGTACTCTCATAAGACAAATCATTCAAGAGGTTATGGTAAGAGGCAGTATGCAGGAAAGAATTGCCAGTCAGCTGGCCCAGATGGATTACTACCCTTCTTAGTTTATTTGATTGTTGATGGTTGTTTGTGGCTGTGTTTAGTATAGGACCATGGGACTATGGCCATGCGCCTATTTTCCTTTAAATTCTGTACAAAATGCTACTTTGGTTAAATAAAATCATTATTTACCAAAAAAAGAAATGTAGCCAAACTAAATTACTAAAACTCTTGATGTAAAATTCAAAATAAGATATAAGAAACAATGTTGAACTTGTTATA
Source organism: Lycium barbarum (assembly GCF_019175385.1). Lineage (NCBI taxonomy): Eukaryota > Viridiplantae > Streptophyta > Magnoliopsida > Solanales > Solanaceae > Lycium > Lycium barbarum. Next base: position 150,740,052 of record NC_083337.1, read on the forward strand.
AATATTATTTATTTATTGTGGATGTCTATCTCTAGGAGAAAAACTGGGGTTTATGACTTTGGTACTAAGCTATTTCCCTCCTATAAATATGGAGGCTCTCCTTCATTGTAAAGGCATCCATAACAAGAGAAATAAAGATATCTCCTCTATTCTCTCTTTTTCTCTCCAATATTTTTCTTGCTTGCTTTGTTATTTTATAACACATTATCAGCACGAGTCGCTAATTTTTTTATTGAAATTTAGTCTATATTAATATTATCGTCTATGATGAGAGCTTTACAGTATCACCCGTGGCTTACTGGAAATCAAGGTATTATCCTTCCTATTCATTATGGTATATTGATTTCGTTATTTCTAATGGCTGCTACAGTGAAAAAAAAGAAGAAGATAAACTCTCTTTTTGAAGGAGAACGGTTCAATATTGTATGTAATTAGATATATTTTCAACCATTCATGAGGTCTGTGGCTCGTAATAAATTATGTTATGTGGCAAAAGATAGATATGGCCAATACCGGTAACGTAATAAGCCTTCTGCTTACTGTAGATTTAATATTTTTATCAACACTTGCCGAGTCACTATGTATATATGTATTAGTATGCAATAGCTATTTTAATGCTTATTTTCATCATGACTATTTAAATGATGGATTATGAATTGGATAACAATAGTAATAATTCTTCTTGAACTCCAGCAGAGTTCATAATAAATGTACGATCACCAGATGTGATGATATATTATATGTTTTCATTAATCACTAGAAGTGATAATCTTTTTATAGGTTTATTTTGATTATTCATGAAGACATGTTAGAAAATTCTCTATATTATATGTGTGCCTCAATTTCCTCCTGAAGTAGCAATATTTTAAAAGAGGTTCTAAACGACCATAATTTTATATGGTTAAGACATGATTATGTTTCATTCTTGAAGAATGAGAACTTTTAATAAATATTACAAATACAGATCCAATCCCTGAAGTGATCAATGTGATGATATTTAGTAAAGAACATAAATACATACGTGTTGTTTGTTGTAAAAGTAATATGCCTCACCTTCAGAAGAGGTAGAATAATTGAGAAGAAATAGTTTAAAAACTCTATACTTTACTCCTGAAGTAGTAAACACTGAAATTTACTCCTGAAGTAGCAAACTCAGAAATCTGCTCCTGAAGTAGCAAATTTTGATCTCTACTATTGTTTATCTCATGACCCTAGCAGTGTTTAACTAAAATTTCTTTTATGATACCAACAGTATTTAAGAAATATTGGTAGTACAAAATTAATCAAGGCTCCAGAAGAGCTAACTATATCTTGAAGATCATGACACTAATAGTGTCCAAACAATATTTAATTATGGAGAATAAATTAAAGGCCCCTGAAGAGCTTATATACTATTATGTTATTCGTTCGAGGTTGTATTATATGAAATTGTTATGATCGAAATACAAGTTGTAGTAAACTCGAAGTTTACTAAAGTAAATGACTATCATATTGTAGCTATTAATGATGGGATGATCAAATATCGTCAAAATCATGATGGGTAATAAATATCTATATGAAAGGTTACACACCTTATTCTCCAAAGTGTATTATAATATAAGCATGATGAAATCACATGTCACAGTAACCAGAAGTTTATCGATGCGAAAAAGAATTCATGTCATAGTAAATCAGAAGTTTACTAAAACAAATAGCACATGGCATGGTTAAACTGAAGTTTACTAGTATAGACAATTTTATCAGTTGACATGAACAAATTGGCCATCCCGAATCAAATATGATGTGCAGATTGAGTATTCGACATATATTAAAGAACTAGAAGATTCTTCAAGAATTTATTTGTGTTGCTTGTTCTCATGATAAGTTGATTATACTGGCTAATGTTGGGATTAAATTCCCTAAATTCTGAAAAATATAAAAGGTCAATATGGCCCACTCACCTGTTATGTGATATCTTAAATAGATGCATCAATGAGATGGTCACATGTGCGTTTATTGTCAACCTGCAGTTTGACATTTATAAAATTACTTGCTCAAAATAATTGAGCTAAGAGCACAATTTTCAGATTATGTAACCAAGACAATCCATCTTGATAATGTTGGTTTATAGCTAAGCTGGTTTGGCGTTAAATGCCTCCACTAAATAGCTAAACCATTGCTTATGAGAACAAAGCTTCATGTGCTGGTCTGAGATATGATATATTGTATACAACATCACTTGTATCCTTCAGACCGATAAATTATGATAAATTCTCCCCTCACAATTGGTTCAGGGTTAGGAATCAAATATTTCCATCTAACAGTTTTTTATGTGTGGTATATGATTAATTAATCTACCATAATGCACAAAGATGGATTCCCCCCAAAAAATATGGTATATATGTTAGTTTTTCTAACATAAGGAGGAGAGAATAAGCAACTAATAAATATGCTATGATCCTCATTCAAAGATAATTCAAGTTAAATGCTCGAAGCATTTGCTGATCCAAAACTAATTTTATATTTCAGCTGCAAAATGCTCCTATTAACATTAATGTCCTTGAAGGACAAAGTATACAACGTGCATGGAGCATGATAGATCAATTGGTTCTAAATGAAATAATCCTTGAAAAGGGAGAGGAGCAAATCATCAAAATGGTCATAATAAGGAGGCAATGTGCTCTTGAAGAGCATACGACATAACACCTCATTAAAGGTTTAGGTACATAAAATAATGAAAGTGATGAGATCTCAATAAGTAATGTCACATTGCCAACCGATACAAATGATATATTGTCAACGGTATCTTTAGTACAACATAGCGCAATATTGTAAAAGATTGTGAGGATCTGAATTCTATGTCTATAAAGCATGCTAACATAGACATTATTACCAAGTGAAATGACGCATTTTGGTAAGCTTCAAGCTTATTGGACCTGCAGTCCAGACAATTAGAAAATGTCACGCATTTAAATATTAATGGATATTGTCACTTGACAAAATTTATATGAAAATTCTTGAAATTTTTTAAATGTCTAAAGCATATACAGGTTCTAAAAATCTGTTCATAATTCTTATATGGATTAAATCAAGCAAGGTGAATGTGATTTTATCCTAATGAATTTTCATTGACTAAAGGTACACATGAATCTACTATCCTTATGTCTTTGTGAGTGTAAATTGATTACTTGAATATTATTCGAACTCTTGAAGAGTTTCCACAAGCAATAGATTACCTACTGAAAGAAGTTGAAATGAGAAACTTGCAGAATTCTTTGGTCCTGAAGTGCCATATCTCTATGAAATTGATGCATTTATATATTTTGCTATGACTATGAGGGATTATAGTCATACGATGTTGTTCGACATGACAGTCAAATCATATAAAAATAACATTTGTTTATAAAGTAAGTCAGGAATGCACTTGGAGTGATTTCAACAATATTATATGCCGATGCAACTCTATCCAAAGGCTGAAGATGCAACAACATACATAGCCCAACTAAAGAGAGGATTCATAAAAGGACAAGGCATCTTTCACCAAAGTTGTTATTCACATGTGATCTCCAAAAGAATGGTGATATCAACGTGCAACAGATTGGTTCAAGTGTTAATATGGTTGATTTTTTCACCAAGTCTCTACCAAATGCAATTTTTGAGAAGATGGTGCAAGATTGAGATGTAAAGATTCAAGCTTTTGGATTGAAGTTCTCGTCAGGGGGAGTTAATACGTGTTGTACTCTTTTTTTCTTTCAAGACTTTTGTCCCACTGGATTTTTTCTTGTAAGGTTTTTAATGAGGCAACCAAATGGCATATTATTAGAAATGTGTACTGTTTTTCCTTTACTATAATTTTTCCCACTAGGTTTTTTCTAGTAAGGTTTTAACGAGACACATCATCTATCAAATAGACATCCAAGGGGGAGTGTTATAAATATTATTTATTTATTATTGTGGATCTCTATCTTTAGGAGAAAAACTGGGGTTTATGACTTTGGAACCAAACTAATTTTCCCCTATAAATATGGAAATTTTCCTTCATTGTCAAGACATCCATAACAAGAGAAATGAGACTTCTCCTCTCTTCTCTCATTCTCTCTTTCTCTACAGTATTCTTCCTTTAGTTTTATTGTTTTATAACAGAACTAATAATCAGCCAAATTTTGAGTCAAAATGACCATATTTTTATAACAGATGGCAGGGGAGGACCCACGTAGGTCCTGTGAATTCACGTGTTTATAAAACTATCCACGCTTCGCCCAGTCATAAAGTATATTTAGTGCATCTACAAAATATAATTAGCATGTCATTAATGAATTTAGATAGTAGTTTACACACTAATAACCTGTTTGGTCAAGTTTTTTTTTTCTTCTGAATAAGTGCTTATTTTAAAAAAAGTGAGGTGTTTGACCAAGCTTTTAAGAGAAAATAAGTGCTTCTAGGAAGTTTCAGAAGTTATTTTTCAGAAGCTAAGAAAAGTAGCTTATGCCCAAAAACACTTTTTTGAAAAGCATTTTTGAGAAAAATATACTTAGAAACACTTTTTAAAAGTTTGACTAAACATTAATTGCTGCTCAAAAATGCCTATAAAATTAATTGGCCAAACATAATACACTTTTCTATGAAAAAAATATAATAAGAAATATTTCATGAGTATTAAAAAATTAAAATTTTGCACAAATACCATCTTATGACTTCTAACCAATACAAATAAAAACATTAGAATTATTCATAGTTGTATATTGAGAAGATAACAATACATAAAAATGAAATATAAATTATTTTTTTAGTAATAAAAAGTGATATATAATAAGCAATAAATCAGATTTTATTTTCTTTAGTTCCAGTTTTTTTCTGATTTTCTTGGTGAGAATTCTGTTTTTCTTATTATCACAATCGCATCCACAGTCAATTCCAATACTTGTAATCGTTCATCATTCATTCACTAAACTAATTACATAAATTATATCCAACCTTCAATAAATCAAACTATCACTTAATATAATAAGAAAGCAGGAACATTAGATAATTAAGTACCACATAGATTCATCTATTTCCATATAATGAGACAGCTTTCTTTTTTAAGAAAAAGATAGACAATAGCACATAAATGGAAAATTTGTGCAAATATCATTAGATAGATCATGCTATTTAATCATATTATTTAAACCGAAGTAGAACAAAGCGTATAAATCCATAATTTTTCAAGTGAAGGAGAAAAAAGAATTAAGAAAAAAACCTTATATACTTTCTTGGGAGAGAGAATTTCCTAGCTCCTGTTATGCTTTTCATTTTCCCCTTTCCCCGTTTTGTTGTCTTTTATTTGATTTGGAACGCTAATTTGTTTTCTTTATTAAATAAATAAAAGCTCCACTAAGTCTTCTTAGTGGAAAGTTACTTAAAAAAAAAAGAAATGCTGGATGTATGTATAAGATTTGAGTTGGTAAGCAAAACTCATTTTTTGCTCCAAATTTGCACGTAAATTACGCCCTCACCATTTTGTGTATTCATCTTCACAAAATTCATTTGTTCTCTGATTTAACAGGACACTAATCAACTTTTTTGTGTTCTCTTCTTTTCTTTACTTCAACCACAGATTCAAACTTTTTTCTACTTCAAAAGGCCTAATTCTTCCCCCGTCAAAAGCTGCTTAAATTCTCCCATAAAGAACATCCCTTGTCCCAGTTAGATTGGCTCTTGATGTTATCTCATGTTGGTGGACAAATATGATTGTTGATCCAGACCAAGGTAAAAATGGATGAAAGTTAGAATGTGAAGAGAAAAGACGCTGATATTGCTCCTGTGTAACTTTAATTATCATTATTATTCTAACAGTTGTAACTGTTTCACTTCTTCAATATAATTGTGGCACAGCGTTTCATTCTTTGTTTTGGAAAGATGAAAAAACTGTTTCGTTATTCAAATGGAAGCAACGTTTCATTTTTTCTTTTGGAAGGCCGCTACAATTGAGGGGGTGTGTCTTCTGGATTTTTAAAAAGTGATTTTTGGACTTTTTTTTTTCCAGTAACACATACTTATATAAATAGGAGAAAAGCCAAAAAAAATGAGAAAAAAGAAAAAATGCAATTGCTGGTCATATAGAGCGCTACATCACCGGGCCTATGTCTCTCTTTTATATACTAGACTAGATATCACGGGTCCAACACTTTGGATTATAGTGTATCTATGTGTATGTAGTTGTGTTTGGGTAGTGATAATATATATATTTTATATTGCTATGTTTTTATATATATATATATATATATATATATATATATATATATATATATATTCTATGTTCGAAATACGATTAATATAACATTGTAGTTTGTGCTCCGTATCCAAAATTTATTATATTAGTGTTTGCTACGAATACAAAGTTTGCAAAAATTTATTAATACTTTTTAAAAGAGAAGACTTGTTTAAAAGGAAACTATTTTCCTCTCTTTGAGACAAAACAATAGTAATATTTAAGCATCAGTTGATACTTTGAATTTTAATTCGATTAATTTAAAAGTGTAAAATATTCTATTGTTAATGTATGTAGATTGGACCTAAACAATACTTATTATTTTTTTATCAAATTTTGATTTGAATAATTCTAATTCAAATTATTAAATTAATTTTACATGTTTAAAACGAAGCAAAGTAGAAATTTGATTTTTCTATTTAAACGAAGAACTACTATTTTTTTAATTTTGGGTGAATATTCTTGATTTAGCTCATTTTATTTGTCATGTTGTCTTTTGCACCTTTTTTTAAAGGAAACGTCAATTAGAATTATAATTTGACTAATTTACCTTATTTATTATTTGATTTCCATTTAATATTAGTTTTTATTTTACGACATTAATCTCTTTTCACATTTATTAGAGTAAGAATAAAAATGAAAAAGTAATTAAATTCTATCTTATTTTAAAATATAAATATTTTAAGTATATTTATTTTAGTAAACATAACAAATAAATGACAAGGCGGAATAGCAAATACAACAGTTAAATATCTAGATTAGATCTCGGGCTAATATAAGAAAAGAAAGGAAATTGTATGGTTTGGTTACTTAACCTTTTGGAGAAAAGCAATAATATGGGGTTCACGTTTTTTGTTGTACAATAATTTTATTTGCTCCCACTAATAGGTTGATACGCATGTAGCAATGAATCCACCATTATTGACTTAATGTGGATACTTTGGGAATTACATGAATATTGTTTGATTTTTTAATATGGGGTGCACGTTTTTTTTTATATTGCTTGTTTTTTTTTTAATATGGGGTCCAATTTTTATTTTTATTTTTTTGCATTGCTTGATTTTTTTAATATGGGGTCCCTTTTTTTTTTAATGAGTTTGGAGATGGTGGGGTCCATTTTTTTTTATATTACTTTATTTTTTTAGGATGGGGTGAGAAGACTTGTTGTAGAAATTGATTTTCTATCTAAACGAAAAAATACTATTTTTTAATTGTTGGTAAATATTCTCGGTTTAGCTCATTTTACTTGTCATGTTGTCTTTTGCATTAAATTCTATCTTATTTTAAAATATAAATATTTTAAGTATATTTAGTGAACATAATAACTTGATTTTGTCAATATGGGATACTATGTTCAAAACACGATTAATATAACATTGTAGTTTGTGCTCCGTATTTAAAACTTTATTATACTAGTGTTTGCTACGAATACGCATGGTGTTTAATATGGGGCCCACATTTTTTTTAACATTGTTTGTTTTTTAAATATGGGATTCACTTTTTTTTTTTCAATATTGCTTGATTTTATTAATATGGGATCTATCTTTTTCCCGTGAGTTTGGATGTGGTGGGTTCCACTTTTTTAATACTAGATGGTGTTTAATATGGGGCCCACAATGTGGGATTCATTATTTTTTTATATATATATTGTTTGATTTTGTCAATGTGGGATACTATGTTGTTGACACCCAATTTTGTCCCACTTTTTCTCCGAAATATCTATTTACGCCTCTAGTATTTTGGCGACTTCAAAGAAAAAAAAAACAAAAAAAAAACAAATTATTTTTTTACCATAATTATTAGCTTCTTATCAATACTGGCATTATTATTATCATTATTATTATCATTATTATTATTATTATTATTATTATTATTATTATTATTTTGCTACCAGTATTATTATAAATCGCATTTGTTTTTATCATTTCAGCATTTGTTACCAGTTTATGCACACGCATTGCATTTATCTTTGCATTTCAGCGTTTATTTACCGTTGACTTTCAAATATATTATCGCACGGCTATTACGACGTCATTTTATTTTTCATCTCAGCACTCATAAATACATACTAGGGGATATTTTAGCGCACTTAGTATATGATTAATTAAAATAGGTCTTCTACTCAAATTCAAAAGCAAATTTTTTTTTTCAAGCAACCCACATTTTTCATTAGCCCATATTTTGTTCCCAGCCCATATTTTAATTAACCAGCCTAATGTTTTCAGCCAACCCAGTCCAAATTTTTGACCCGACCCGCCCTTTTCGTTTAACAAGGAACCATTAGGGTTCCTTGCTCATTTTCCTCTTCAGCCGCCGCCCCCTCCCCCTCTTTATCTCTCTTCTCTCCCTCTTCTCTCCCGTACCCACTTCGCCCTGTTCCCCGCTGTCCCCCACTTCCCTTTGTTCCCCGCTCTTCTCTCTCTCCCGCTCCTCTTTCTCTCTTCTTCAGCACAAAACAAAACCCTATAAAAGGGTGGCGGGTTGAATCGTTTTGAGAGAGCTCGAATCCCAGAAATCCCCTAAAAACGAGTTTGCAGTCACCATTTTCTAAAAAATACTAAGTTTCTTCAATAGCCTAAATCCCCGAAAGGTTTTGAAGTTGCAAAAATCCCCTGAAAATTAAAGTTATGATAAGAGTTTTTCCAGTGGCAAAAATCCCCTAAGCAATATTAGTACATCAGCTATATTTCTGCATATCGAGTCAAAAAATACTAAGAAAATTTCCCTGCTTTTCGTTTGCTCTGTTGTTGCTGTGAACCCGTTCCTAGCAAGCTCTGATTTGGCAGTCTTTCGAGGTAGATCGGAGACTCAAAGCCTCACTTCGCTGCACCCGAAGCAGGTAATTCTCCATTCCCTTTATTTATTTGTTTTTCATTCTTTGGTTGCCCTGTGGTATTTTTGGTTTACCATTCCGTGATTCGAGTATGTTAGTTTAGTTAAGTTATTTTAGTTCGATAGACGAGTCTGTTTCTGTGATTCCGTTTGGGTGTTTTAAGCATGTTTAAGTAGAATGATTTGTTTTGGTCTATTTAAGTATGTGAGCAACTCTTTTTTTATTTAGCTGATTTCAGTTTTAGCAGTTAAGATGTGTTCTCATGTTTATATGCTAAGTTCGATTCATGTTTAGTTAGATATGTTTCAGTGTTAGCCTGTTTATGTGTTTAAGCATGTTTAGGTATGATAGTTTAGTTTAGTTTAGTTTTAGTAAACACCTTCTTCCCCTTTTCTGTCTAGTTCTATTTAATCTCTGCTTGTTTGCTTTGGATGCTATTTGCTTCATTTGTATCTAGTTAGTATATGATCATTGTTAGTAGTTGGTCTGAATATGGTTAGTATGCTTCAGGCCTTTACTGTGGTTATTTCTTTAATAGAATTTAGTGGGATTTAATGGTCTGATGTGTAATTTCTCTTTTAGTTCTGTGCGTGCCAAGTATGTATTTTCAGCATTCCTTTTCCCATGTTGACCCCTTTTATTCACTCGTTTCCTTTCCGTTTTAACGAAAATAATGTCGCTCATGTTTTTAGCTTCTTTTTGTTGTTTTCTATACTTGGGTTAAAGTAAAGAAGGAACTAATTAATCTGTTACTTTTTCTTAGAACAATAATAGCTTTTGTCACAGTTGGATGCTAATCTTTATCTCTTTTCCCCTTTCTTTTACATGTACACATCGGAGCAAACAGAGTCTTAATTCGGGACTTTATCAAAACAAAGTCTCAAGATGAGACTCGGCACACCCATCCATAGAATCATCTCGTTCCGCAATTCTTAGATCACATCGAGCAGGCGAAACTCGTTAGAGGCCGCCTGTAACATTTTATTCTTTTTTTTTTCCTTATCATTCATTTTCTTTCATCCGTTTTTATGATGGCTAATTTATCTACGTTTTGGATTGTGTGTGGCTTAAAATTAGGTGGAGAACCTATGATTCATGTAGGATTAGAAAGGGGTAGATTCTATCATTTAGGATTACCGCTCTGAACATTAAGTACTTATTTTCACCATATAGAGTGCATCATTCATATAATAATATTTTAAACTTCGTTAGCTATAAGTTATTTTTTTTTTCTCAAAAGCTATTTTCTTAAATTTTAAACCTCAATTAATTAACTTAAGATTGGCCGGATAACCGTAGTTAACGGATTCTAAAGGATGCCTAACCCCTTCCCTTTAGGATAATATAGAACCCTTACCTAGAATCACACTGATTAAGCAGACTATTAACGGAGGTTTAGTTAACTTTACCTTAGTTAATAATTAGGTGCCCTAATTCACCTTAAAATCAATTAGGTGGCGACTCCTTAAAATAAAACAAATAGGAATCACCAATATGTTGTACTCCGCTTCAACCCGGTTAAAATGGGGTATAACATATGTTCAAAACACGATTAATATAACATTGTAATTTGTGCTCTGTATTTAAAACTTTATTATATTAGTGTTTACTACGAATACGCACGGTGTTTAATATGGGCCCCACAATTTCTTTTTTTTAATATTGCTTGATTTTGTTAATATGGGGTTCACTTTTTTTTCCCGTGAGTTTGGATGTGGTGGGTTCCACTTTTTTTTTTAATACCGGATGGTGTTTAATATGGGGTCCACATTTTTTTAAATATTAGTTGTTGTTTAATATATATAGGGACCACAATTTTTTTTAATGGGCCTGTTTAATATGGGGCCCAATTTTTTTTTTTTTTATATATATACTATGTTCAAAACACGATTGATATAACATTGTAATTTGTGCTCCGTATCTAAAACTTTATTATATTAGTGTTTGCTAAGAATACAAAGTCTGCACTTTTTTTTTTACATTGTTTATTTTTTTAATATGGGATTCATTTTTATTTTTTTTTATATATTGCTTGATTTTGTCAATATGGGATACTATGTTCAAAACACGATTAATATAACATTGTAGTTTGTGTTCCGTATTTAAAACTTTATTATATTAGTGTTTGCTACGAATACCCACGGTATTTAATATGGGGCCCAGATTGTTTTTTTTAACATTGTTTGTTTTTTTAATATGAGATTCACTTTTTTTTTTTTTTAATATTACTTGATTTTGTTAATATGGGGTTCACTTCTTTTTTTTCCCGTGAGTTTGGATGTGGTGGGTTCCACTTTTTTTTTTAATACTGGATGGTGTTTAATATGGGGCCCACATTTTTTTTAATATTAGTTGTTGTTTAATATATATGGGGCCCACAATTTATTTTTTTTACAATTTATTTTTTATGGGCTTGTTTAATATGGGGTCCAATTTTTTTTTATTATATGTACTATGTTCAAAACACGATTGATATAACATTGTAATTTGTGTTCCGTATCTAAAACTTTATTATATTAGTGTTTGCTACAAATACATATGGTGTTTAATATGGGACCCACTTTTGTTTTTTTTTTAACATTGTTTGTTTTTTAAATATGGGATTCACTTTTTTTTTATAATACTGGTTGGTATTTAATATGGGGCCCACAATATTTTTTTAAATATTAGTTGTTGTTTAATATATATGAGATCCACAATTTTTTTTTAGGGCTCGTTTAATATAGGGCCCAAATATATTTTTTTTTTAATGGGGCCCATCAACGGACGACGAAGAGGGACGACCAAACTCCCTCTTCTAAGTAGTAGTAATTACAATTTATTTTTTTTATGGGCCTGTTTAATAGGGGGCCTAATTATTTTTTTTTATATATACTATGTTCAAAACACGATTGATATAACATTGTAATTTGTGCTCCGTATCTAAAACTTTATTATATTAGTGTTTGCTACGAATACGCATGGTGTTTAATATGGGACCCACTTTTTTTTTTTTTTAACATTGTTTGTTTTTTAAATATGGGATTCACTTTTTTTTTATAATACTGGTTGATATTTAATATGGGGCCCACAATTTCTTTTAAATATTAGTTGTTGTTTAATATATATGGGATTCACATTTTTTTTTTTTTACAATTTTTTTTTTCTTAGGGCTTGTTTAATATAGGGCCCAAATTTTTTTGGACGACCAAACTCCCTCTTCTAAGTAGTACTAGATGGTCTATGCCCGTGCTGTGCACGGGCCCAATACTTTAGATTATAGTGTATCTATGTATATGTAGTTGTATTTGGATAGTGATAATATATATATATACACGAAGCATGGGTTTTGTGCTCTGTATCTAAAACTTTATTATATTCGTGTTTGCTATGAAAATTTATTAATACTTTTTAAAAGAGAAGACTTGTTTAAAAGAAAACTATTTTCCTCTCTTTGAGATAAAACAATAGCAATATTTAAGCATCAATTGATACTTTCAATTTTAATTCGATTAATTTAACTGTGTAAAATACTTATTATTTTTTATCAAATTTTGATTTGGATAATTCTAATTCAAATTATCAAATTAATTTTACATGTTTGAAATGAAACAAAGTATAAATTGATTTTCTATTTAAATAAAGAAATGCTATTTTTTAATTTTTGGTAAATATTCTCGGTTTAGTTTATTTTACTTGTCATGTTGTCTTTTGCATGGTTTTTTAAGGAAACATGAATTAGAATTATAATTTGACTAATTTACCTTATTCATTATTTGATCTCCATTTGATATTAATCTCTTTTCACATTTATTAGAGTAATAATAAAAATGAAAAATTAATTAAATTCTATCTTATTTTAAAATATAAATATTTTAAGTATATTTATTTTAGTAATCATAATAAATGACATGGCGGAATGGCAAATACAATAATTAAATATCTAGATTAGATCTCAGGCTAATATAAGAAAAGGAAGAAAATTGTATGTATTTGCCTACTAAACCTTTTGAAGAAAAACAATAATATGGGGTTCATGTTTTTTGCTGTGTAATAATTTCATTTGCTCTCACTAATGGGTTAATACGCATGTAGCAATGAATCCACTATTATTGACTTGATGGAGATGCTTTGGGAATTACATAAATATTGTTTGATTTTTTAATATATGGGGTGCACGTTTTTTTTTACATTGCTTTTTTTTTTTTTAATACGGGATTCACTTTTTTTTTATAAGTTTGAAGAGGGTGGGATCAATCTTTTTTTTAATGAGTTTGGAGAGGGTGGGGTCCACCTTTTTTTTTTTTATATAACTATATAGAAGCACTTTTTTTATAGAAGCAATTTTTTTTTTTTAAAGAGTGACTGAGGACAAAGCATTGGTAAACTGATGTTTCTATATAGTAGAAAAATAAAAATATAATAAAGTATTTCTATCTACTTTTTAAAAGAGTTGGTAATATAAAGTATAAAATGTCATTTTTTGCCCTTAAATAAAAAAGTGGGTAGCACCACAAAGGATTTTTTTGCCCTTAAATAAAAAAGTGGGACCAAAAGACGGACGACGATTTTGCTTATAAACTGGCTCTTCTATATAGTAGTAAAGTAATATATATATATTGTTCAAAACACGATTACTTCGTATCCAAAACTTTATTATATTAGTGTTTGCTACGAATACAAAGTTGGCAAAAATTTATTAATAGACTTATTCAAAAGGAAACCGTTGATATTTTGAATTTTAATTCGATTAATTTAAAAGTGTAAAATATTATATTGTTAATGTATGTAGATTGGGCCTAAACAATACCTATTATTTTTTATCAAATTTTGATTTGGATAATTCTAATTCAAATTATTATATTAATTTTACATGTTTAAAATGAAACAAAGTAGAGATTTGATTTTCTATTTAATTATGTATTTATTTTATGAAATTCAATAGAGAAGATAAACATTTCTTTGAATATCTTTATTCACGCATTTGATTAAAATAGAGAATAAATATTTCTGAAACATGTATCTTTAGAAACTTATTAATAAGAAATGAATACAACTTACTTGATAAGATATACCAGACTATTAGTAATAATTTCCTACACTTTAGACATAATTTACTTTTATTTTATTAAAAGATATAAAAATCTTTTAAATATTAATTAACACCTTTTTTTAAATATTTTGTTAATTTTGTACAATAACCAAATGTGGAAGTAAAATTTAATCATATCTTATATTTGAAATTTTTTCTTCAAAAGAAATAAATAAAAAATCTTACCATAAATATTTATTATTTTATGCTTATATAAATGGAGCAGTAATGATCCGGTCCACGCAAAATATCAATACATCATTGAGGACCCCACACATGACTTCTTATGGCTTAAATAAATGCCCTCAAAATGAATTTTAATCTCCAATGAGTAACATGTTTCTAAATTTAATTATTTATAAGTATGAATTTGAAATAAATAAAAAGGATTTACTAAACATATATTATTAATGTAGAACTAAATTTCGTCAAATGAAAAAGGAAGATTTTGTAGCCCTTGCATAAAGTAAATTAAGAGTTAAAAGAGGAAGCACCAAAATGATATAAAACAAAACAAAGTAGTAATTTATTTGAATTGTAATTCGTATATTTCAGTTCTCAGCTTTAGAAAATAGCTAAAATTGTCAATTGTAATTGCAAAGTAGAGTGGAGCCTACATGACCAAAAAGCATTTGTCAAATGGTAGTAAAGAAATCAAGTGGGCCTACACTTTTAAAAAGAATAGTACTTAAGCGTGTGAAGTAAAAAATTCAAGTGGGACCAAACTTTTAAAAGAAATAGTACCTTATCCATACTTTTGAACTTATTTACGTAAATGCCACAAAGAACGACGAAAAGGACCAACTGATGCTTCTAATATAGTAGTAAAGTAAAGTAATAAAAATATATAGATTAATAACTACTCAAATAGTGAAGCAAGCATCCATAAGCACAAAGCGTAATTGGATAATTTGGTTGGACGTCCATACGTGACATAACAAGTCTCTTGAGCCTCTTTTGGCAAGAGATCAAATTTCACCTCTAGCTTTTATGTACATATCGATTTTCCTTTCCTTTCTTTTCCTTTTTTTTTTCTTTCCTTTTTTCTATTCTTTGATTTCTTTTTTAACTTTATATTTCTATTTTTATTTCATTCTTTATACTAAAATTCCCTGAAGTTAAGCTTTTATGACTTTGATGATAATTTTCTATTTACTTTTTGTTTTCTCTTACGACCTTTGAGATTGAGAAACCAAATACTCCTTCCCTTCTAATTTAAGTGTCTTAGTTTGACTAGACACGAAATTTATGAAATAAAGAGAGACTTATGAATCTATTAGTCTTAAATTAAATATGTGTAGTCGTTTAAATCTCATGGTCGTAAATTTGTCATGTGTAATGTTATTGGAAAATTTACTAAATATAAAAAGATACACTCTTTTTGGGACAGATCAAAAAGAAAAATAAGACACTTAATTGGGACGCAGGGAGTATTATTTAAGATAGTTTTCTGTAAAAAGTTTATTTATTAATTTGAAGACAGGACAAACTATAAACTTTATGTTTAATTTAAAGCAAATTACTTCTAAAAATCCGTCCAAAATTGACTAAAAAATATTGACTTTTGGACCGTCTAGAAAATTAATCGGATTGCTCAGTTTTCCAGAAGAAGAAAATAATTATTTCTTTTGAAGTTTTTGGTGCCAAAATTTAGAAAGTAGAAAAAAGTATTGATACGGTTTTCTAAAGCCATGATAAAACATTATTGATTTGCATGTCTCATTATTGACTAGTGAATTTGTCCGCGCTCCGCGCGGTCATAAAAATTTATGATATTTTTTTTCTAATACTTAAATATTAAGAGTAATCACAATATATTTGTGAATCTAATATATTTTGTTGATTTTCATAAGATAAACGAAACATGTAAATTTATAAATTCAACCCTTATGCATATTTCAAAACTTGAAATATTGGAAAAATAAATTACAAGTTAATGAAAACTAAAACAACACCAACATTCTTAGGGAAAATAAAAAAAGGAAACACAATAGCAAAAAAGTCCCGAAATTTTTTCCGGCAACAAAACATATACTTCTATATTAAATGATGAGAGAGAGAGAGAGAGAGAATACAACTTTCAAAAATTGAGAAACCAAAATTCTAATTCTTTTGTATCGCATATACAATATCAATGGTTGAACCTTATGTTAAAACAAAAAAGATTACGGAAGTAAACACAAAAAACAACAACAGCCCCTTCTCCTATCCATAACAGATTACCATAAACCCCCACTTGACTACAATATTTTTAAGAATAACTATCACTATATATTTTTAAGAATAACTATCGCTATATAAGATAATTCTCTCATCAATTTAACACTATGATACTGCTCAATCTTCAATTCCTTCTACCTGTTCTTCTCGACATGTCGATCAAAGTTTCATTATCTTGAAAGCTTCCCCACGTCTCCAAAATGCAAGGGTAACTGGTAAGCTCTTTTTGTCTCTAAAAGACAAGGATAGTGATTCCTACCTCCACACAATTAAAATCTTGCCACTGCATATATTTACATCATTTGATCTGTCCTGGATTTTCATAAACTAATGAGGGTGTACTATAACATCATAAAAAAAAACTACACATTTACAAAATAACAAAAGAGAATGATAATATGACAATTAGTTGATTCTAAGGAAAAACAATATAGAGAGCCAAAATAACGTTACAAGAAGTGCTCTCACATGTAATAAAAGAAGATAAAAACAAATTTAAAAATGACGAATTCATCACCGGAATAAGAGATAAAGAAGGAATTTCATCACCCAAACTCTTATATGCAGAGGCACATTCTGGTGGAAATTTAGAAGGTGTACAAAAGTTCTTTTTAAAAAATATGAAGAACCTATGTCCAAGCAATGCTAATTCTAACAATATATATAGTGAAATAAACATTCTCAAATTTAGTGAAGGGGAGAAGGCACGATGGAAAACTGATGGGAGACTTTTCAATTCTCTATTTGCTTACAATAGTTATTAATAATTAATGATACTCAATAAATAGGCTAGAATATATGAAATACATATCCTTAAATTTGATAATGGGAGAAAGCACGTTGAAAAACTTGAAAGCTGATGAGGGCTTTTCAACACTTCATTAGCTTACAATAATTATTAATAATTAATGATTAATGATAATCAATAAATAGGGTAGAATCTTGTTAACCTTTTAATTAGAAAACTAGTATTCATACCCGCGCGATGCGCGGTCGATGTCAAATGAAATTAATCATGATAAATTATTACTCAAATTTATTCTAAATATGCTTCTAAGTACTTCAATATTTAAAATAAAATTTTATGGAGATCATTTATTTCATCTTGATAAGTCAATTTCTAGTTCTCCTTTTTTTTTTTTTTTTTTTTTTTGGCTTGGTCAAGTAATACTCCTCCTAAGCTCATCCACCATGGATGGGCACATTTTTTTTTTTAAAGTGATCCGGCTTTTAAGTTCAAAAGAGAAGTGTGAAATCTAATTTTTTAGCTACTTTTTTTCAGAAATATTATTTATAATTAGGGTCGAATTAGGACAGATACCGATCAAACTAAAGGTATTAAGCATATCAACCTTTTTGTTCTGGAGATAATTGCATTTTGATTAATTACCCCTTCCAATTCATATTCATATTCTTTGAAAAGGATATATACAAATATATAAGGCTTTCCAAATTATTATTCCTAACTTAATTCCACTTTATAGTAGAAATAATTTTTTATCTTTCAATTAAACAAAAAATACAATATGTTCTATTTAGAAAGTTTATATTTCAAATTAAATTTTGGGTAAAAACACATTTAATTCAAAAATAAACTACACTCGTTTTATTATCGTGTTCATCAATATTGTCCAAAAATTTTCATGTGATTTTTAATAATTTATCGCTACTTAAATATCACTTTCCCCTATATATAAGCTTTATTAGATCTCCTTAGAATTAACCAATATGTTTATCACATATTTCTTGACATAGAAAAGCAGGAAAAAAATTATATTCCATTGAATAGAAAATAAATATTTTTAAGCTAATTAATTAGAAAAAATTGAACCTACATTCTTCTAACTACAGCAAAGAAACAAAACACAAATTACTTAGATAAGATATATTGATCAACTTTTAGTAATATTATTTATGTGTTTGTACACAGAAATTATGTTGAAGTCCGTTATCATACATATTCACCCAAAAACAAAATTCCTCTATCATTACTTAATTTCTTTTTTTGAAGTTCAAATAATGTTGGTCCCTTCTTTCTTTTTTTTTTGTTGATAATTAGGCATTTCATTAATCACCAAAATAATAATTACAAAACAAAGCTAGATTGATCAAAATTGCTAAGGCACTGCCTTCTCACAGTAACTTCCAAATTAGAAGATGTATCTATCTAAAAATGACCTACTTGCTGTAGGGGCTCATACTACACAAACATGCATTCTTTTGGCAATAGTATTCACAGGAACCTCCTTGTGCTCAAAGACTCTTGTGTTTCTCTCCATCAAAGATGGATTATAATTATGAAACTCAAATGAACGAACTTGCAGTGAGAAAAAGTATAACGGATACTATACATATTCATCATTAAATATTGTAATATTCTTTCCTTATATGCTACACATGTGATTTCTCTTCAACTCCTATAAAATTCACTATACAACACTTGTTCTCTCATTCGTTGCCTGCATATCTTTGAGAGGAAGTATATGTTCCTTCTTTATGATGATATCCTTGCATTTTTTTTTGTCAAAAATCTAAGATTCACTTGTTCTTGAAACTCTTCTTTGTTGTTTTTTCCTGCTTAAAATGACGAATTCAGTGCTAAACTTGTGAAGAACGTTAAAGATGATAAAATGTCAATGCACGAACTGTACGGATTGGCCTCAAGTAGTTAATAGATCGAGAACATTTCCTCAACTATTTTTATCCAACAGATTTTTGGAAACCTGAAAAGAAAAAAGAAAAGCAAGAATTCCAAAATAAAGAAGTCTGATTAAAAAGAAAAATGATATACAGTAAATACATTGTATAAAGCAAGCTTTAAAATATAATGGTGAATTAAGAAAAGAACACCTAACCTCGTAAGTTTCTTGGTAATAAAATAAAAAAATGTGAATAAAGGATTTCACTAAATTAAATTGGATAGTCATGTCAAAAAAAAAAAAAATCTATTAGATCTAAAACAATTACCTACGACAAAATTTTCAATTTCTTAAATGCCTTCTTAATGCATTATAAGAAGAAGTGTATTTTTATTCATTCTTGTGGTAACACATAGTTATGTTCCTTTTGAGTTGGTTTGAAACAATTATCTATTATCACTACAAAAGAATTATTTCGTTTATCTACCCTCATTTGTTGTAGCACACTTAATTATAATTTAATACTAAAATTTTCAAGCTATAAAGAAAATTATCCATTCAACTTACTTGTAACACTGCAAAATGTATATGCTAAGAAAATTTTCATTGTTAGTCCAAGAAAACAAACCACAACTCGAAAAGATTACCTTTTTACTTGAAAACACCATAAAAATCTAAGCTCAATGATAAAAATAAAAATAAAAGGTATACGAACAAAAAGTTTAGATTTTTTCTACTCTTTGTAAGTATTAGGACAGAAACAATACGAGAGGTGGAAAATATTTTGACATTTTCATAAAATTTGAAAGCCATTTCAAATAAAAGGTAATAGAAGGGAGATATTTTCAGTTTGTAGTTTCTTGATTCATCACCTCTTCGAGGTACATTTCCTTTGCCATTGACTTCCGTATATATAGTTGAACTTGAGCATTTCACGAACCAATAGAAGACATGCATTTCATTTCTCAAAAGAAAACAATTTCACCAATAGTAATAGTTAAGAAAGTGAGACATAAAAAGAAATAAGGATTCATTTGATAAGTGTTCTTAAGATAGTGCACAGAGCCAATGATAATAATAGATCTTCCCTCTAAAACTTGATAAGCATAATTACTAAAAACTAATAATCAACAACAAAAAGAGAGAAAAGAAACAACTCTGAAAAGATTGTGTTGTTGATGAAGTATATATAAGAGGTTAGAAGTTGGAACTTCACTCCAACTCAAATTCATCTAAATTCAAATTCAAAAACCATACCAAACAATAAGCTAATAGGTACAGGATCGGTTTTTTTTTTTTTTTTCCTTTTTAAAAAAACACAACGTATACTTAAAAGATAGACTCCAAGATCCTTAATCCTTATCTTTTACTCCTAAATATGACTACTATAAAATATAATGCCACTAAGGACTTCTTTGTTTTTTAATTGCTATTACTAAAATTATCTAAATGAACTTTTTGTTTGTTTGTTTTAAGTTCTAGTCTATTGCTCCGAAGTTTATTATTATTCAATACTATATTATCAAATAATATATTTCTTACTTCATAAAAATATTTCCTTTTTGTTTTTTTAACTTATATTTGCTCGTGAAAATTCTTTCTTTGCATTAAGTTATCAATTAGCTATTTTTTAGTATTATTATTAAGTTTTATTTATTAATTCAAAATAATGGAGTGAGTAATTTTTTTAATGGGATTTCAAGTAATGCAAAGTGAAATTTAACTACTTTGCAACTCCTATGCCTCTTCTTAAATGACATAAACTGTACACTTATCAGCAATTTTTGTAGTAAAATTAATTCTCTAATATTTATTCAATAATTTTAAATTTGAATTGATCTTGTTATCTTTCAAATCTAAAAATGATACCTTTACAAATTCAAAAAGTTTATCTTTCAATGATAAGCTTAATTTAAAAAATATATATATATATATATATTAGTGAAGCTATGATGGATAACTACTACACCTAAAAAATATCATATTCAAATCTAATGTACATATGGATTCTGCTTTATCCTTTAATTTAAATTTCAAAAGGTTTATCATCCAATTCAAGTTTCAAAATCTTTTAAGTTCAATTTAAATTATTAGTTATTACAACAAATAATATATAATTAATATAGTCTTAAAATTGCCAAGTGGCTAATTATTAGCTTGCAATTTGGCTTATCATATTACTTGCACCTCTCCTATTATATATATATATATATATATATATATATATATATATTTATATATAGATAGATATAGATTTCTTTTGACTGAAAAAAATACCAATTGTTGTAAATATTAATATATATCTATTATTCGATTACCATGTTGAGTAATAATTTTTAAATTTAGGCATAGTATATAATTATATATAGAAGATAACTGTTCAAATATATATGGAATCTTATCACTTATTAATCGGATTTGGATAACTTTAATTCAAATTTTAAAACTTTAAAATAATTGCAAGTTCAATAAGTAAAAGCACGAAATGGAAATTTGTTGATTTTGAATTTGATGTTGTCAGTGCTTATCTTTCAATTCAAATTAATAACTTTATTTTGCCAATTTTAAAAATTATGTTTTAAATTTGCTTTGTCCTAATTCTCATTAGCTTTGTTTTAAAATTGCCAAGTGGCTTGTCCTAATCTTCATTAGCTTACAATAATTATTAATAATTAATGATTAATGATAATCAATAAATAAGGTAGAATCTTGTTAACCTTTTAATTAGAAAATATGGGGAAAATAGAAAAAATGTCAAAAAAAAAAAGGATAAAAAAGATAAATAGGAATGGTGGCCATAGAAAAGTGTTACATCACCTTATCTATGCCTAGCTTTATATATATATATATATATTGCAAAAAAGTACTTAGTAGTATAATAACTAGTTTATTGTTTATTGTAAATCTAGGTCCGCATAAAAGGGTCGAGACTTAGTACTAAATACTTGGATATTAACTTTTCTTCTTCAAGTTCCTCCTCCTCTTAGTTTTCCTCTCACTTCCTTGGGAACCTTAATCATTTCCTCACACGAAATGTTGACAACTCGAATTATAAACTTATAAGTTGGAGCGTCTGTGTACAATCCATAGAAGCGACCAGATGAGAGGTCAAAAAGTGTGGTCATCTCACCCTTAAAATCCATTAAATCCCCATCCAAAGAGAACAAAGCGTGCTATTGGTCGATTAAATGAACCCTTAAAAGTTTTGGTCCTTTATCTTTTAGACTCCGCATTCTCCTTATTTTTCCTCTCTGCTCTTCTTCCTAATGGCGGATGGGAACAAGCAAACCATGGAGAGGTTGTTTGGAGATATCAACGCTAGATTAGACAAATTTGACGGGGATATCCAAGAGCTAAAAGAATCCCTGAATTCCTTGAAGACTCAAGTCAATGATAAAAAGGTGGAACTCACAATTCAGATGGACGAAGTTGTTGACCTTAGGTTGAACATATGCCAAATGCAAGAGAAAATGGAGAAACTTTTCATGATGTGTATGCTAGAATGAACAAATTTGAAGGATTCTTGGACTTGTTAAAGGGGTCAAATCGGCCCCCACTCAAGTGGAGATAGTTCCAACGGAAGAAAAAGTGTTAGAAAATTGTCACATTTTCAGTGTGACTGAATGGGAAGAATCAAACCTCAAATATAATCCAAATTCAATTCCAGTTTAAACAAGAAATAGATCCAACAAGAGCAACATTATAAACAGATAAAACACGTCTGTTTGTTAACATGTAGGCTTGTCCCTTTAAGGCGATTAATTTCCCTCCTTTTGGTGTATATTTTTGAAGTGGAAATTACACCTTGTCAAATATATCTACAAAGATATTTCAGCAACCTACGAGAACATAACTCATTGGAAAATTCACATGAGATAAATGAATTTTAGTGGGAACACGAACAACCATGCTATTCTTGTCTACCACTGGAAGCCAACTTGTAACTGCGTTTCCAAGTATCTATTGCCATAACCAAAGGTTTGTATGAAAATATTTTAAAATATATTAAAAAGGGCCGTTAAAAGTTAAATTAATAATAGCACAAATAGTAATACTGTCTTACCTTTGAACTTGCCGCTCTTGACCAAGTTTTCAACGAAGCATGACATGAATACTGGAAACATGACATAGAGCTCATTCTCCATATATTCCATATTCATTTTTTAATGTAGTGTCGAACAACAGACCTCATGAAAAACAATAACCCTATCTCTTTACCAAAATCATTACCATAAACACCTCCAACCTTGGCAATAGTATCATTGAGGCATTCGATCCAGGATGCACTTTTCTGTGCTGTAGACCTAATCTTCTTTTCCCACTCCTTATCATCTACTATATTAACAACTATACTCTGGAACTCAATTAGTGATTTTTTTTTTAAAGAGGTGAAAATGGTAGTGATAAAGATACTCTATATATGCACTCAATGTACAATTTGAGTATAGACTTGAATGTATAAGTGAGACATCTTTCATGTAACTACAAAAAAAAAATAAAAAAAATTTGGTCATTCAGTTGTTAGAGGAAATACAGAAGCAAAGATTTATGAAACTTGATATACAACCCGCCAGAGCTTTCACTAAATATAAGCAAAAATAAACACTTATTCAAATATACCAATAAGTCAAAGAGATTGCACGTATCATGGTAGAAACCAATTATCATATGGAATTCCATCTAAAAGTCTGGTACATAAATCGAGGAAATGGACAGATCAATTGACATAAGGTGCAAGCGCAAAAATCCAATATATTACTTTAAATTACATTGCCATTCAGGGAATAATAGAATTCAACTTAAATTAACTGGTACAATCTTTTTTCATCTGTCTTCATTTTTAATAGAAAGACTATGAATGATTTCCATTAGATTCATTTTCCAAGAAACCTTGTTGCTACCAGGGTTCCTTGGTTGGATACTTATGAAATATGGACTGAAGATACCATACAACTTGCAACCACTAGGCTCAAGCTTGACACATAAATTAAATGAGAAGAGGGAATGTTAAAGTTCTTACATCCTTTGGCAGCAATTAACTCAACACAAAAAAATCTTAGATCCACACTTAGGCCTGCCAGTGGCGTACGCAGGATTTTTCGTCAGCGATGTCATATTTTAAAATGAGAAACAATAAATAAAACAATATAGCACCTTATTAAATAAAGAATAAAATATAAATAAAACACAATTCACATACATTACTAAAACTTTCTAAAAAAAAATACTACAATTTTTCTCAATGAGTTTTCTTTCTTTGAAATGTGTTTAATTAACCTCATTAGAAATAATACTAAATAATATTTTTTTACATAAGGCACCAAATAATCACTAAACAACTCATTATCATTTGATTTCGTAAATTGTTCTTAATCAATTTCATTGGCGAGAAAAAAGGTGAAAAAAAATATATAAAAAGAACTGCGCAACAACTAACCCCGCAACAACTAACTAGGGAAGCAGTGAGATCTTTCTTACTAATAAATATTTTATGTCACAATAATATGCAACTATGACTTGGAGCAACTGGTTCCAATTTTGTTAAGGCCTTATGACCAAGAGGTTATGGGTTCAAATTTGAACATCTATCATTTTGTAGAAGAGGAGAAAAACTCTTATAAAATGAAATGATGTTGCGCAGATTCAAACCCGCGACCTATCTAGGGAATTGAAGCGCCTAACTAACTGAGCTACAAGGTCATTTGTGTCAAGGCATGTCACGTTACGAAATATATACTTGTGTTTTCTTCTGCCATTTTGTATTATATACATGTATAGTAAAATTTTCCGACGAAGCAGTGTCACGTGACACCCTCGGCACAAGGTAGATCCGCCCTTGAGTCCTGCTAACTCTAACTAGATGATACACCCAAACAAACATAGCTAAAGGAGTCCATATTCTTTGCATATACACATATCAAAACATATTCTACTGGACTCATAAAATGCCTTCAATTTTGGAGCTTTAAGATAGAAGATATCAGAAAAAACAAGTAAATCTGGGTCTAAGCAGTTCCTTTACTTGCAGGAAAAGATATTCACAGTTGCTGCAAATCCCTTACTGAATATGTAGAAGTGTCACAAGTTATGTAGAGAAGTCATTGCTACATAAAAGAATTATAACTAAAATGTACCATTTGTTTTAATGAGGCGCTATAATACACACTGCATTGAACTTCTGTTTTGGTAGAATTCATGGAATATTTGACCTTAAAAACACAGAAAGTTGGACAAAAGAAGTATAATCATGGATAAATTCAACAGAGAAAGTATCACACATAATTGTTGTAAGTTACAATCTGATCTAACAAGTCACTATCGTTCTCTGTCAATCATTTCGAACCAGTTCAAAATTTCAGAGCTCAACTTAGCAGTTAGGTTTACAGAAT
Source organism: Lycium barbarum (assembly GCF_019175385.1). Classification (NCBI taxonomy): domain Eukaryota; kingdom Viridiplantae; phylum Streptophyta; class Magnoliopsida; order Solanales; family Solanaceae; genus Lycium; species Lycium barbarum. Next base: position 150,765,433 of record NC_083337.1, read on the forward strand.
TTGTAATAGAGAAGTAGCAGTTTTCAGTGGGTTTTTATACTTACTCATTTTTTCCAGCTTTGCAGATACACTCTAATAGATGTTTGATGTCTTTGGGTTTACGTTCTCCAACAAAGTCTTCTACGATTTCTTTTTAGATTGGATAACATTTCAGATCGCGAACTGTCACAAAATGAGACCAACACTAGATTAGCGACCCAAATCCTCATGTTATCCCTGACGTGTATATCTTCTGACTTTATATCCTCCTTCAGAGCTTTATCACGATCCAACATGTCAAAGTAATACTGGATAACACCGCTATAATGATTCAACATACTATTATTTAGTCTTACCATAAGAAAGTCCAGTCATGAATATTTTTGAAGAAAATTTCAGAAATTGACTAAAACATGTATCGTGAAAGGATTCGAAAGAACAAAACAGTATTTAAAACCTTTATGTAATGTACCATCCTGAAATTCTTCAGTTCCATACTTGTTCAGTTCCTCTTTATACATGGATCCTACTACTGTAGGTTATACTTTAATCCATATAATATTTGTCAAGAGGCCATAAGATTTAGCAAAATCTCAGTTTAACCATTCGTGTTTTAAAATTGGAGAAATATTAATCACTCTAATTGTTTAATAAAAAATCATCATTTCACAAATACCGAAGATGAACTGCTTGAAACTCTAACACATCAACTAATCCCGTGTTCATCAATTGGGAAAATGGAAAACACTGGGTGTTGTTAAACCAACATATCTCTAACATTCTATGGAGAACTACATAAGATATTTTTGTAATATATTTAAGCAAATTAATTATTAAAAAAAATTAAAGTCATACTTATCATATTACAGTTCTTTCTATTGATTTGACTCGATATTCTTTTAATTCGGTGTCGGGCACGTCATGCACTTTTAAGATAGATCCTTGCATGTTGCCCCATTCGGTTAGATTGAGGCTGCCAACCACATTATCTTCTCTTAAATTTATATTCCATTCTATAAATCCCTTTGTTGGCCGTAACAAATCAGTTAAAGTGTTTCGTAAATTCCAAAGAACTTTTAATTCATCTTCGATACCACCCAATACAGTAGAGAGAGTAGCAAAAGATATCACCGAGCTGATTGTTGCTGGCACAGAATAGTTGACTTCAATGCCTGCTGCTAAGGAGAAGAAGGAAGAAAATAAGGGAGTCAGATGATTAGAAAAATATTCAGCTTATGTAGTTGGAATATATTTGTGGTATACAAACGGATTTGACTACAAGAAATTTACTAGTTTAATATTGTGTTAGCAATCGGTAGTTCATTATTATCCGATTTCAAAATTCGCAATTATTATAATTTTATTGTGACATTTCAAAACCTTTGCAAAATTGATCTTATTTTGGAGATCAAAAACCGCCAAAACAATAAATTAAATTGCAGTAGTTTGAAAATTGCCACAATTTAATGCAATTTGTGGGGGTATTGAAAACACCCGCAATATAATCCCCACAAATATATCAATTTTTTGTAATGCATGGACTTGTTGAAGGTTGGTAAAGGGGTCGAATCGGGTCTCCTGCTCGGGTGGAGATAGTTCCAACTGAAGAAGAATCATTAAAAATTGTCACATTTTTAATGTGTTTGGATTTCATGAGAAAGAATATTGAATGTCCTAATTGGCAAATCGAAATACAATTTGATTGATAAATCCACAACATTTAAGCTTGGCTGCGTCAAAAATCAGACCATGTTTCTCACTTCACACGCCCAGTGGGGATGTTAAGATTATCTCAAAACATGCCCAAACTTCCAAGTCTCACTATTGATTGTGGATTTGTTAGCTGTGTCAATGAAAAGTGAGTGACGTTTACACTATTGAACACTGTACTTGGTGTGTTGAATTTTATACATAACTAAAATTCTATTAAACATGATATTAATTATTCTTGTTTTAATGCACGTATAATTCACTTCCAACCAACAACCAAACGACCCCTTATGACTTTTGAGATTGAGAGATCAAATACTACTTAAGATTGTTTTCTGTAAAAAAATTATTTATCAATTCTTGAAGATAGATCAAACTATACAATTTATGTTTAATTTAATGCCTATAACTTCTAAGAATCTACCCAAAATTGACTGAAAATTGACCAGATCGGCGCTCTTTCCAAAAGAAAAAATTAGTTATTTCTTTTGAAGTTTTTGACGCCAAAATCCAAAAAATAGAAAAATCAACCGAGTCGGTTGGTTTATAGGGCCAAAATCGGGGAAATAAAAAAAATTGAAGGAATTTGTCTAGCCTCGTTATATATAATTGAGGGAATTTTAGTAATTGAGAAACTTCATATGCTTGAATTAGAATATTAAAAGAAAAATTCTCAAGTTGGCATGTCTTTTTAAAAATTAAACATAACAAAGTACAGTCATGTAAACCTTGATTAACAACAACAAAAAAAAAAAGATAGGCCCTTAATTAGAATATGCAGAAAAACAAAAAAAGATAGAAGGAAACACGCAAACAAAGATGGGATCAATTGACTAAAACAAATCCATTTTCTAAAGCACGAGCAGGCAATGAAACATTTACAGGAGCATAATGACAATTGCACACGACGCGCATTCAATGACACAGAAAAGATACACACGATACTCCCTACTATTTCGGGATTGTTGCTAGTGTTATGTGTTAGTTGTAGTTTAACACATGAATTGTATTTTTCTAAATTATGATGTCGTTATAGTGATTTATACATTTGTTTAAGAAATAATTTTAATTGGGAAATATATTTTACCAATGACGAGATAGTTATAACTGAAGATCGTATTAGACATTTAGAACATAAAGTAAAATTTATTCCATTGGGGTAATGCAAGATAACTATTTAGAGGTAAAACAAGAGTTAGAAAGACTGTACCCAGAATATATCAGACTAAGTAGTACTAAAAAGAATCAGTTAAGATTACAAGAATTAATAGATATAATATCAAGATTAGAATATAAATTATGAGGACATATAAGATCTAGGAAATACTCTCAAAAGCAGATCCAGAAGCGATTTAAGCTATATTAGTTACCTCTATATGAAAACACAACCTTTTGTTTAACAAATAGCTATAAACTACTGGTATTTATATAGTGATATATACAAAAGACGAGAATATAGAAAAGTTGAAAAGGCCCTAAGTGCATATTTAGAAGTAATAAATACAGAAACTTTGTCATCCCTAATAGAAAATAGACTGTTACAAAGCCAAATTAACGAAGATACAATTTCGGCTATAACTTAGGAATTACAAGGCGTAAGAGAAGATATAAAGGGACTTACAGATAATATAGAGAATGAAAAGAAAGTTTGTAAAATAAGGATTCCTTTAGGATAATAAACAAATTTTGATAAAATAGATACACTAAAGAATTTAGAATATTTAGACTTAAGAATATACCCAGAAAAGAAATATAGAGCTTTAAAAGATCATAGTATTATAAAGTGTAATTTTAGTAATGGAGAACATATATTACATAGTGAAGACAAACAATTTAATACACTAGTAGATTTAGTCATAAATTTTAGTGAAAAAACTCAAGAAAATAATAAAGATATTAGTAGAATATTAGAAGTCATAGAAGTTTCTCAAACTAATCAAAAGAAGAAGTTAGAAAAACTAGAGCAGAACTTAGATTACCTAAAATCGCAAGAATTAGAATTAGAACGAAAAATTCAAATTTTAATTAACAAATATCTAGAAAAATCGCCTACAAAGACTGAAATAGAAAAGCTAATTAAGGCTATTCTAGAAAAGCCCACAGAAATAGAAATAAAGACAAACCATATAGTAAATCAAACGACACAACAAATAGAAAAACTAAATAACGATATTAAAGATTTAACAAAGACAGTAGAAGAGCTTAAAGAAATTACTCTTTCATGAACAAACTAACTATAGTTCAACAAGAAGCCTCAAAGTTAATAGAAAAATCTATATCTTTACCAGAGGACTATATAGACTATATACCTAACGCTAAATCTGATCAAATAGTACTAAAACAGAATATTACTATAATTTCTTTATTATTGGAAATAACTAAGAATGTAGAGCAGGCAATAATTCCAAGGCTAGAAATAATAAGAGAACGCTTAAGAGTAATAAGGGAAACACAACAGGAGAAAAATATAGAAACCCCAAGAAATAAAGAAGTTGACGAGTTAATAGAACAATTAAAGAAGGTTGAAATAACACCTTAGAAAGAGAAAGCTAAAGTAATTAGAAAACTACAAAAATGGACTTTCTTCCAATTAGACCAAGAAACGAAGGAGGATCATGAAGGCAAGGACAAGAAAGACCTAAAGTAAGTTTTTCAGATAATAGAATATGTAATAATCTTTTATTAAGAATTTTAAATAGAAGAAGACCAGAGGAAAACAATCAACAGCTAAGTGAAGTAATAGACGTAGATAGAGATATACAAATTTTCCAACAAAATCAATTAAAACTATTAAATCCAAAGACTTTATACAATGTAGGATAATTTTCAAGTATAGCACAATTATATAGGCATTATAGAGAAGAACAATTATCAGCCATAGGAATTAAAGTTACTACAATAAATCTAATAGATCCAGAGGCTGTAAGACAAATAAAAAATACTGAAAGAAGTTTGATGCATATGGGATTAATAGTAGTAGGATTAAAAGGATTAACTAGAAAGAACTTAGGAACTAAAGTTTTAATCATAATTTATGACGATAGATGGTTAGACATGAAAAAATCAATAATAGGACTAAGAAATTTAGCCATCTTCGTCTACTACTAGTTTTATCATTTATTTTTTTGATAGAATTTAACTATAGCTTCGCAGTCTGTTTTAACTAGTATTTCTGGTTTATTTAAGATATATAGTCTAAAGCTACTTAATCCGTATATTACCGCTAAGATCTCTGCATCTATACTACTCATATTTCCTTTTTCTTTATACTTACCACTTTGGTAAGCGCATATCTTTTATTCACTTTTATTACTATATTTATTTGGTTTTGCTTTTAATACTGCTCCTCATCCTTCAAAACTGTCATATGTTTCTATAATTAAATAATCTGTTTCTAATGGCATATTCAAATCAGGAATATTTTTTATTATTTCTTTGATTTTTGTACTAATTTAATGTCATCAGTATTAAAGTGTTTTTGACCATTAGATCCAGTCTTTGAATACAATGGTCCTGCTATTTTTCCTAAATCTTTTATAAAATTTCTAGCATAGTTGACTATTCCTAAGAAAAATTGTAATTGTTTAACACTGTCTAACTTATCTGGCATTTCCAAAGCTTTCTTGGCTATATGAGGTTGTAACTTTATTTTACCCTTTCCTAGTACTACTCCTAAAAAGTTTATATAATTTTTACATAATTCCATCTTTTTCTTACTAATTATTATTCCATTTTCTACAAATAGTCTAAATATCATTTGTAAGTGTCCTAAGTGTTCTTTAATATCTCTACTAAATACTAGTATATCATCTACATATACTAATACAAACCTTTTGTATTCTTCAAATATACTATCCATTTTTCTTTGAAAAATTGGCGGAGCTGTCTTTAATCCAAATGGTATTACTAACCATTTGAAATGTCCTTCAGGACAGGTAAATGTCGTCCATTCTATACTTTCTTCATGCATTCGTACCTGTCAATATCCTGATTTATAATCAAATTTATTAAATATTTTCTTTCCTTGTATTCTATTTATTAGTTCTGTCTTATCTGGTAGCTTATATCCATCTGTCCTAGTATTATCATTAAGTCTTTTATAGTTTATTACAATTCTCGCTTTTCCTCTTACTATTTCTCTATGATTTCTTATCATGAATGCTGCAGATCTATGTTTAGAAGTAGATATTCGTATTACTCCTAAATCTAATATTTATTTTATTTGTATTTTGAAATCTTCTACATCTTGATTTGTTGCTTCAATTGAAGTTGTTTTAATTACATAGTCTGGATTTATTATATCTAATTTACATATAATCCTATTATTTTTCCAATGTTTTAATGGTTTTTATCCTATAATTTCTATTTCATCGAGTATTTTTTATTATATTATCTAGGTCTTTTGATTTTTTATTACTCTTATTCTTTCTATTCCTGTTTTAAAATTATATAACTCAGTTTCTATATCTATTAAAGTATAATCTTTTTCTGACGAATCCTCGTCTCCTAGAATTTCTTCTTCTTCTTCTTCTAGAGTTAAATATTTTATTTCTGTCTTATCTTTATAACATGTATTATTCCCTTGACAAATCTTTACACCAACTATCTTCTTTCTTTTGCAGGTTCATTCGATCTGTGGTAGGGATCTTCTTATGACGGATTCTAGTTTCAGTCTTAAGGATTTGTACCGGTGTATGAGCAATATTTTTTAAGAAAATTACTCCATCTCTTGTAATCATACAACTGCCATTATTATGTAACATAAAGTCTAATCCTATGACAAAATCTACATTTATATTAAGTTCTCTTAGCCATATCTTGTCCATTTTATAGCTTGGTTTGTAAAATTCTGAACATGTATTTATAAAGCTAATGTATGCCTTATGAACATAATGTCTATATATGTTATGAGTCCCATCCATTTGCATGGCTGCAACTGATTTTTCTAGAATTTTTATTAAATTAGGTGGAACTATTCTTTTATTTATTATGCACTTTGTGCACCCTGAATCTACTAATGCTAATGTTTCTATCTCATAATCATCTATTTTAATTCTTGCAAGGATCTTTATTGTTCCTAATTTTTTATCTTCATTACATACTAATGCTTCATGGTCTTCTATACTCATTAATTTTGCTTGAGAATCTTCTGGTATTGTTCTTAATGGTCTCATTATTGATTGTATATTCAATAAACTTATTTCTTCATCTTCACTATCTACATTTTTTTGTTTTCCTTTTTCTAATTTACATAATCTAGTTTCTAATTCATTTATTCTTGTTTCTAATGTTATCATTCTTAAAGTAATTGTAGGGTCTTCTATTTTTTTTTTATGAGTGTCCTCTTTATTTATTTTTGTTTTTAAATTCTTTTTCTATACACATTGTACATCCTTCTATATAACAATTTTTACATTTAGCTCGTTTGTCTCTACTAAGATACCATATACAAAAGAAGCATGCATTACTATCCAATCCTTTATTTCTTTCGAATTCATGATTACAGTCTTCCGCTATACTTGCTAAAGTATCTATTGCTTCTAAGTCTAGATTTTCTAATCCTATTTCATTAACTAATTCTTCTGCTTCTGAGTCTGTTTTGATTTTTTCTTCAGTGTCTACACTTACTATAGAATATATACTTTCTGTATCTGACATAGATTCATCTACATTTATTAATGTTTCTTGAAAATCTTCAATTAGCTGGGAATTTCATGTCTTATTATTTATTCTTTTTGGACATGTGTTTGCTAAGTGTTCTACACTTCCACAAGTAAAGCATTCGAGTTTATTTTTATAATTTCTATCTGTTCTGTATTTTCTGACATGTCTATTCCTGTCTAAGTAAGATTTTCTAGCTGCTAACTTTCTAAGATAATATTTCTTTCTATTATATTGAGGATAGTTCCTATTGTGATGTGTTCTATATTTTTTATGCTTTTTCTTTCTATAATTGTCTTTATCATAGATTTGAGTGGTGTAAACCACACTTTTAACAAAAGTTCATTTCATTTCGTTTTAGTTGAACTTGACATGATTCGTTCGATGATCATTCTACTCATTTCGGGTTTCCTCTAAGTTGAGGCATATTCCTTATGGAGACTATCTCATTATGCCAACCTAAATGAACTAAGGTTCTTCATATCTCATACTAACCCTTCGGGTCTTCAATTATCTCACTGGACTTACTGGCGATTTATGCATCTCCCCCTTAGACCAAGGCTAGCATCTTATACTTACAAATTCTTCTCTTTTGATGGGATCCAATTAACATTCCTTATCTTCTGCAATTCCTTTGTACTCTACAACACTGACGTCAATTTTTTTTTCCGACTCACTTCTGAGCAATTTCTCATTGGGAAAACTAAATTACTTACATGAACGGGTTTCTACTGTATTCATAACTGGCATACTCTATCTTAACGACTTAACTCTGCTCACACTGTAAATCTTAGGGCAACTCATTTTTGACAACTCTTAAAGGCTATTCTTCTGTAGTTTGCTCTCTTACAGCCTAGCTGATTTCTTCTGCCACTGATCACTCTACTCCGAATTTAATTTAAGCCCTTGGTTTCTAACACACATTTGGATGTATCCGAACTGTCACCCACTTAAGGTGTTCATCTGACTAAGGAAATCAAATCATACTTCTACTAGTTCTGCTGAAATTGCTAATGCATTGTATCTACTCAAAACTTACTTACTATTTTTCTGTTAATCACCTGCTAGCTTCACATTTTCTTATTCTGCTATGAATAACCTAAGTTATTTCTAACTCCCTCATCATCTGATGCTATTCTATGGTCATATACTATCCTTTTTTTGAACTATGGATCACACTTAAGAAACTTTCATCTATCTTATATGAAAGATTAGAACAACTAAACCCAAACTTTCTATACACTTCAAAATCATATCAGACTATACACATTTGGGAAAAACACTTACTCACATAGCTTAAGAGAGAACTGTCACATCTCCTTATCTCATAATAATAATAATTACTTCTTATAGCAATTTACAACCATCGTACTCTCTAACTCTGATCTGACTAAACTTAACAAACTAAAACCATTCCCGAAAATTTAATATCGTCTGCTCATGGTTCTTATTTCATACACATCTCTTTTATTAACAGGCATAGTTCGTACGAAAATTTCATCTGTGGTGATAACTGGGGATGCCTCTTTGTCCTGACGACCTGCTGAAGCATCCAAGCAGTCTTCACTGAGAATTGAAATACCAATATTAGCTGTATTACAACCTGACTGGGCTTGAGAATTAAGAGGAGCCACCAAAACACACATCAAGGCCTAAACGATATACCCCTTGGTGTCTCCTATAACACTTGTTACACATAAGATTCTAAAAACTTATGTGGCTCACACTAGTATGTCACTGAGAGGCGTGCTCTTAAAATCTGTTTCTAGTTGAATGACCTTTTTGATCATATCTAGACCTCGAGACTAGTGCAGTAGCTGCAAATAGAGTGGGTCCTGACGAGCAACTGTAGAATACTGTCTGCTTCCACCTTCCTGAGATCCTCCATGATTTACGTTTCCTGCAGACTTAGCTCCTTTTCTAATTTCTCTGTTATCCTCTTCCTGCTGTCTCTTATTCTCCTTTCTCAAGAACATCATTATCATTCAACTTACCATTCATTCTACTACACCCCTTCTCGGGCAACTTACATTGTATTCCACTTTCAATAGCACTGGAAGTCTCATTCGTTACCAGTAAGTACTGCACAATTGTACCCCCTATGGGTAAACATCCTTACTTGGACCTTGAATTATCTGTTCGTCGCCTACGCATTCGAAACGTACGTAATTTGATTGGAAGAGGAGGTTACTTATTACTCTAAGACATGGCACGATCTAGAGTCGAAAGAAATGAGACAATCCTGAATATCTTGGTGGTCAACTATTTATATGTGTGGGGCCCTCACACATATAAAAGTGACCCCACTAGACACGGTTTCATAGACTCCCTAAAGACACTTGAACCTAGGGCTCTGATACCAAGTTTTGTCACGCCCCGAACCATGGCCTGGGCGAAACACGGCACTCGGTGCCTTGCTGCATGTAACCGAGTGAACTACATGGTTTGCTGAATCATCATGAGGCATAACATGAGCAGAATATAACGTGAATCAATGATGCGCCTTTATAACACGTAGTAAGTCATAATACTTAATAAAAATACTTATTTAAACATGAGTGCGGGAATAACATGAATGAGCCAAAATGGATATACGACTCCGAATGTCTGACATAATATAACTGACTTGTCTAGTCTATGCAACCTCTATCATGAGTCTGACTGGAAAACATACTTACTGGGACAAGGCCCCCAGCATACCTTTAGATGCAAAACAAAATAAAGAAAGACAATGTCTAAACCCCGAATGAGATGGGGCTCACCAATAAACTGGTACGTGCAGATCCTAATGAGCAGAGGTGTCATCCTGTAAATCCGTACCTGCATCGTGAAATGCAGGCCCCCGGACAATAAAAGGGGACGTCACTACTTTAAATATACTGGTATGTAAAGCAACTGAATGAAATAACATGCAACATGAAATAATAATGATAGGAACTGAAACCTGGTCATGAACATGAATACATATATATAAAACATGGTAAAAATATCATAAGTAGGGAGAGAAATAACTTATAACCGATCCATGGTCTGGCGCTTGCGTCCCGCCAGCAGAACACTCAGTCCTTGCTAGGGAACATGAGATTTAATAAAATACGAAAGGATCCAGACATTATGAGAGATCGTCCGAGACATGGGTGGAGCGATCCTCATCCTACGGTAGCTACGTAGTTTCAGGCTATCTGAAGCCCTCCTCGGTAATTAAAGCAACTCCCAAAAACATGAACATGTAAAATAAGTGGCACTTGCTGCCCATGGTTTTCATGAATATAACTTGCTTGTACATGGATATCATGAATTATAGCTTGCTTGCATGAACTTGTAAAACATGTATAGTATTTTCATGAAATAGCATAATATATCATAAACTAGCATGCATGAACCCATGGAATGAGATATATGGGTTTTTCATAGATTACGGAAAGATTCTTAATAATCATAAAGAAATATTAAGAACTCAATGATGGAATTATAACAATTCATAGATAATATAATCATTGACATGGACCTAGGGTTATCATGAGCATGGTATAGAAACCCTAGTTTTCGTAAAGAATCATAATTTATGGATTATGAGGCGTGGGGAAGAATAATGATGTTTCCACACGTAGATAGTAACTCTACATACCTTAATCGCTCCAAAACTTGAAGAAAAGTCTGAATCTTTGAAGAAGAATTCCAAAGTCTTGAATTCTTAAACCTTGGGATGTGTTTTCTTGAAAACCCTAGTTTAGGAACAATGATTTCTTGCTTAGATTATTAGAGTATATATATTAGAATTGAGTTGGAAGGGTTTAATCAAGTTAGAAAGGGGTTACGAACTTGAATTCAACCTAGAATCATGACAAAACTTACCTTGGAAGGTTCTTGAGGTCTGGGACTTGTTCTCTATGAATTTAGGGTGATTTTTCGTGAATGGGGTGTTGGGGAAATAAACCCCAAATCTTAAATATAACTTAAAACGCGTAAACCCGACTTTTGATCTGAAACCCGACCTTTTATGCGTTGGGTCCGCGACGCACGTGCATCGCGCGACCCCCTGCAAGTCGATATTCAGAGAGGGTGTTTTTGTGTGATCGGCCCGCGATGCGGGGCCATCACACGCGCCCTCACAAGCGGCATGTGTCGGTTCTGCATAGTGTTCAGTAAAATAGGCATAACTTCTTGTACAGCTCTGTTGAAGACCCATAATATACCGTTGGAAATCTATTTCAAAGGGATACAACTTTCATGTTTTAAGTTTCCTCAAAATCCCAACGGATTTTCACGAAATTTGACTGGAAGGCAGACGTATCGAAAACTTAGCCGATTCTATAAAATTTTAAGTGCCTTACTATTAGCCATATTTAGATGATCATATCTCCTTGCTCCGACATCTTATTGACCTGGTCCTTATATCGTTAGAAAGGTATTTCTACGTGCTACAACTTTCATTAAGGGTACTTTCCCAAATTCCCAACTAATCAAGGAGTTACGGCTGCCTGAATTAGGCCTCTTAACCATTTTCGCAAAACGTTCAAACCTTTAGTTTTTCCACCAAAACTCTAATGATATGAGTCTAACCTTAGTTCCAAGATACGGGGTGTTACATTTTCTACTCTATATCCCCAATTATCAGTTCTAGCTTCACATAATTTAAAGTGACTTATAGTTTCTTCTATTGTTAGTTCTCTTAACTTACATCCTTTGCATCTAAAAAGTATATTTTTGTTATCTTCATGGAGTCTTTTTGCTTCTTCTATAGCTATGTCTACTGCAAACTCGTCTTGTATTAGTTCTATATTCATTAAAGTTGATTCTGTAATTTCATTTTCGTCTAAAGTACTCTCTTCTTCTATGTCTTTTTGAGGTGTGTAATTATAATTGGTAAAACGTATAGATGTCTCTCACCTAGAATTAGTGTACATTAGGTGAGATTCTGGCTGCAGAATCTTTTTTCTATTAAAATCTTCTAGATTCCATTCCATCCCTGCATATTCTTCGGGATTTATTTTTATGGGTTTTAGTAGTCTTATTCCTCTATTTTCCATTATTTCTACTACGTCTTCTACCTTAATTTTAAATTTTGTGTTACTATTATTGGTCATTTTTCCTAAAAATCCTACACACATTAATAAATTATTACTGTTACACATTTCTTCATATCCCTTGGTCTATATTCCTATTTTTATGTGTTTTCCAAATTCTGCTAAATTCATTATAAAGTCTGGGCTAATATAAAAAATTCCTCCATTATTTGTCATGTCTACTTCCGTTAGTCCTATTATTGATTTTTTCGTGTCTGACCATATATCGTCATAAATTATGATTAAAACTTTAGTTCCGAAGTTCTTTCTAGTTAATCCTTTTAATCCTACTACTATTAATCCCATATGCATCAAACTTCTTCCAGTATTTTTCATTTGTCTTACAGCCTCTGGATCTATTAGATTTATTGTAGTAACTTTAGTTCCTATGGCTGATAATTGTTCTTCTCTATAATGCCTATATAATTGTGTTGTACTTGAAAATTGTCCTATATTGTATAAAGTCTTTGGATTTAATATTTTTAATTGATGTTGTTGGAAAATTTGTATATCTCTATCTACGTCTATTACTTCACTTAGCTGTTGATTGTTTTCCTTTGGTTTTCTTCTATTTAGAATTCTTGATAAAAGATTATTACGTATTCTATTGTCTGAAAAACTTACTCTGGGTCTTTCTTGTCGTTGCCTTTCTGATCCTCCTTCGTTTCTTGGTCTAATTCGAAAAAAGTCCATTTTTGTGGTTTTCTAATAACTTTAGCTTTCTCTTTCTGAGGTGTTATTTCAACCTTCTTTAATTGTTCTATTAACTCGTCAACTTCTTTATTTCTTGGGGTTTCTATATTTTTCTCCCGTTCTGTTTCACTTATTACTCTTAAGCGTTCGCTTATTATTTCTAGCCTTGGAATTATTGCATGCTCTACGTTCTTAGTTATTTTCAATAATAAAGAAATTATAGTAATATTCTGCTTTAGTACTATTTGATCAGATTTAGCGTTAGGTATATAGTCTATATAGTCCTCTGGTAAAGATATAGATTTTTCTATTAACTTTGAGGCTTCTCGTTGAACTATAGTTAGTTTGTTCATGAAAGAGTAATTTCTTTAAGCTCTTCTAGTGTCTTTGTTAAATCTCTAATATCATTATTTAGTTTTTCTATTTGTTGTGTCGTTTGAGTTACTATCTGGTTTGTCTTTATTTCTATTTCTTTGGGATTTTCTAGGCGATTTTTCTAGATTCGATTTGTTAATTAAAATCTGAATTTTTCATTCGAATTCTAATTCTTGCGATTTTAGGTAATCAAAGTTCTCCTCTTGTTTTTCTAACTTCTTCTTTTGATTAGTTTGAGAAACTTCTATGACTTCTAATATTCTAGTAATATCTTTATTATTTTCTTGAGTTTTTTCACTAAAATTTATGACTAAATCTACAAGTGTATTAAATTGTTTGTCTTCACTATGTAATATATGTTCTCCATTACTAAAATTACACTTTATAATACTATGATCTTTTAACACTCTATATTTCTTTTCTGGTTATATTTTTAAGTCTAAATATTCTAAATTCTTTAGTGTATCTATTTTATCAACATTTGTTTATTATCCTAAAGGAATCCTTATTTTACAAACTTTCTTTTGATACTCTATATTATCTGTAAGTCCCTTTATATCTTCTCTTACGTCTTGTAATTCCTAAGTTATAGCCTGTCACGACCCAATTTAGGACCATGACCAACGCTATGGGGTAGGATTCCCAAAGCAAGACGTAACGAGAATTTACAGAAAATCGGACAGAGTTTCCCCTATTTTTATGACTATCCAAAATTTTCCTGTCTCAAAATTAACAACAGAAACATCCAATCTCAACCAAACTAAATGCAATCAACTCGTTTTCAACATAATGATACTAAAACATCTCTGAAATATGAGAAAAAACGTCTAATACTAGTCACCAGACTATAATGAATAAAGAATACTCATGGAATAAATCAAATGACTATGGAGCAACTCTAAGAGTTCAAAAGAAAGACCATAATAAATAATAGACTCTTCGCCCACGCGGACAAGTGCGGGGCTCACCAGGAACTTTCAACTCGTGCTCTCTAGTTACCGTAACCCTCACCAACGTCACCTGCGATCTCTATAAAAAAAATAGTGAGGAGTGAGACGCTTGCTCAGTGAGTAATAACACTTAACCACAACCGTTTCTATTGGGGACAAATCAGAAAACATGCTTATATAATATTCATAAAATATCACGAAATAAATGCCCTTTTTTGCAAAACTGTAGCATTAACCAATCTTGTCTAGTTTCATGTAAGCAGAAATCATTTAATAATTCAGTAATAAACTCTGTAAACGCTGTCATATCAACTCTTATATCTGGGAGGTTTCCAAGAAAGGATCATGTAATCTATATCACGTGGACCCCTTCGTAAAAGGAGTCAAATATAACTGTAGGTCCCTACTTGAGGGAAAACTGTACATGTATGCTAGTTCTACCTTCCCACTAGCTAGGGCTGTAACTGTAATCTGTAAATACAAGGTGCACCAAGTGTAACGAACCCGCCGTTAGCTACGGGATCCTTTAAAGTCTCCTCCCATTAATACTTTTCTTTGTAACTACAAATACTCATATAAAGTATTTTCAAAATAATACACGACATATCAATTCTTATCAAATCATGTAATTTCATTTTAGAAACGATAATCATATCTCAACTATCGATAAAACATATCTAGTAACGGTGAAAACAATTAGAATAACCGGTAAACATCTCAAGTAAACTGTTCGGTACCATATCAAGTAAAGGACTTGTCCCACATGCAATTTCAAAGCATCGGTAACACATCTTATTTTCAAAATCATGTATAAACCATGCAGGTTATGAAAATACAAATTGTGGTAAGATTACTACTCACCTCTCGATGCCAACTAACCAAAGCTCGACTCTTTATTGATCCAAACTGCTCAATTCGTGTGTGAATCTATAAATCAATATAAGTTTCTCTGTTATCATCCGCTAACTCCAAAATCCAATAAATTCAAGTGGTAACCCATCACGATCCCAATTACCCATATCTCAATTTCGCTCAAAAGATCACTTCTAAGCTATTGATGGACCTAGTAAATTTTATTCCTTACAATTTTCTTTATTCCCAATCATTCGTGCTAATTTGCTTCATCATGAGAATGCATAATTAAGGTTATACAGTTAAACAATACTCCCAATCTCAATATCATAATTTAACTTAACCCAAATCTCTAAATCCCTGTATATATAAAAATACTAATTGAGATAGGAGCAAAAATATATGTTTACCTTGAATTGATAACTGAAGTTAAAGAAAGGCGGAAGGAAATGTTGAACCAGATGAAGCTTCTGCTTCTATTTCTAACTTTGCCTCCAGGGTTTTTTTTCAATGGTATAGGTTTTTTTTTTCTAATATTGTTGGGGGTAATAGTGCTACGTTTCCCCACCCCTGATCCCTTAATTCTGATGCCCCCCTTTTTTTTTCATTAAGGGCTGCGGCCCAACATGCCCTTTATTCTTTTCATTTTTTAAGTTTAATTAATTAAATACCTACACTTAAATATGGGATATTACATTCTCTCCACCTTAAGAAATTCGGTCCCCGAATTTAAAATAAGATCATACCTATAGACTGAAACAAGTGGGGATACTTGGCACGCATATCGTTCTCGGACTCCCAAGTAGCTTCTTCAATGGTATGATTTCTCCATAAGACTTTCACGGACACAATTTCTTTTGACCGTAACTTCCTTACTTGTCTGTCAACAATAGCCACTGGCTCCTCCTCATACGTCAAGTTCTCATCAAGCGTTATAGTCGGTGCTTCCAGCACACGAGAAGGGTCTGATATGCATTTTCTTAGCATAGAAACATGAAACACTGGATGAATAAAAGACATCTCACGAGGAAGTGCCAAACGATAAGCCACATCTCCTACGCGGTCAAGTATCTCGTATGGTCCTATAAATCTCGAACTCAATTTACCTCTTTTTCCGAATCGCATCACATATTTCATAGGAGAGACTCGCAAGAAAACCCTGTCCCCAATTGTGAACACTAAATCTCTTCTTCTCTTATCCGCATAAGACTTTTGTCTGCTTTGAGCCGTGAGCAACATCTGTCTAATTAACTGGACCTCGTCGATAGCTTCTTGTACCAAGTCTGGTACCAATACATTAGCCTCTCCCACTTCAAACCATCCGATAGGAGAACGACACCGCCTTCCATATAAGGCTTCATATAAAGCCATCCCAATGCTTGACTGAAAGCTGTTATTGCAGGCATATTCAGCTAAGGGTAGGTAAGAATCCCAACTACCTCCAAAATCAAGAACGCAGGCTCTCAACATATCCTCCAAGATCTGTATAGTATGTTCAGACAGCCCGTCTGTCTGCGGATTAAATGCCATACTAAGATCTACTCGTATACCCAATGCTTCTCGAAAAGATTTCCAGAAGCGGGAGGTAAATTGTGATCCTCTATTAGAGATGATGGATATTGGAACTCCGGGAAGTCGGAAAATTTCATTCATAAATATCTGTGCATATTTCACTCCACCATATGTAGTATTTACTGGCAAGAAGTGTGTTGATTTTGTTAGTTGGTCTACAATTACCCATACAGAGTCAAAACCTCTAAGGGTTCGCAGTAGCACGATCACAAAATCCATAGTAACTCTTTCCCATTTCCACTCTGGAATCTCAATCTGTTGTAGTAATCCCGCGGGTCGCTGATGCTCGGCTTTAACCTGCTGATAAGTCAAACAACTAGAAATAAAGTTAGCAACATCTTTCTTCATACCTTCCCACCAATACAATTGTTTCAGGTCATGGTACATCTTAGTGGATCCAGGGTGTATAGTATATCTGGAGTTGTGATCTTCCCCAAGAATAGTTCCTCTTAACCCATCTATATCTGGTACACATAACTGTTTACCCAGTCGAAGAACGCCATCACGGTCAACAGTCATTTTCTTACTTTTACCAGCGAGGACTTAATCTCGGTATTTGCACACTTGCACATCCTCATATTGTGTGGCCTTTATGCGCTCTACTAATGAAGATTTGGCTTGAATATAAGCCAACAATGCCTCTGATTTTCCCATACCAAACCTAACACCTGTACCTTCAAGTTTCAGCATATCCTTCGCCAACGGTCTCTTGTCAGGAGCTATATGTGCCAAACTACCCATAGATTTTTTGCTCAGTGCATCAGCCACAACATTTGCTTTTCCAGGATGATACAAAATAGCACAATCATAATCCTTGAGTAGTTCCATCCACCAACGCTGTCGAAGATTTAGATCTTTCTGCTGGAAAATGTACTTCAAGCTCTTATGGTCAGTATAAATCTCACAAGTTTAGCCGCATAAGCAATGCCTCCAAATCTTTAGAGCAAATACCACTGCGGCCATCTCCAAATCATGCGTAGGATAGTTCTGCTCGTGCTTCTTCAACTGTCTCGAAGCATAAGCTATAACACGACCATTCTGCATGAGAACACATCTTAATCCTACTCGTGAAGCATCACAGAATACCGTGAATCCTCCAGAACCTGCTGGTAAGGATAATACTAGTGCGGTTGTCAAACATGTCTTGAGCTTCTGAAAACTTTGCCCACATTCCTCTGTCCACTGAAACTTCACATTTTTCTGTGTTAACTTGGTTAATGGGGCTGCTATTCTGAGAAATCCTGCACAAAACGCCTATGGTAATTTACCAAACCCAGAAAGCTACGAATCTCTGTAGGAGAAGTAGGTCTGGGCCATTTCTGCACAACTTCTGTCTTTTTAGAATCCACCATAATTCTATCTTTGGATACAACATGCCCGAGAAATGCAACTGAGTCTAGCCAAAATTCTCACTTTGAGAACTTAGCATAAAGCTCATGTTCTCGCAATGTCTGCAACACAGTCCTTAGATGATTCTCGTGTTCTTCTTGGCTACGCGAATAAATCAAGATATCGTCAATAAACACTATCACAAATTTATCCAGGAACGACTTGAAAACCCTATTCATTAGGTACATGAATGCAGCTGGAGCATTGGTCAACCCGAAAGGCATCACAAGGAATTCGTAATGCCCATATCGAGTTCTGAATGTCGTCTTTGCAATATCTTCTTCTTTGATTCTAAGCTGATGATAACCAAACCAAAGATCAATCTTTGAGAAGTGAACAGCTCCCTGCAACTGATCAAACAAGTCATGTATACGAGGCAAAGGATACTTATTGCGTATAGCTACCTTGTTCAGCTGCCTATAGTCGGTGCTCATTCTTAGAGACCCGTCTTTCTTCTTTACGAACAATACTGGTGCACCCCATGGTGATACACTCGGTCTAATAAAACTCCTATCAAGTAAGTCCTGCAACTGTTGTTTTAGCGCTCTCAGCTCCGCTGGGGCCATACAATATGGAGGTTTAGATATTGGAAATGTGTCAGGTGCCAAATCAATACCGAAGTCGATTTCTTGAACTGGAGGTAATCCTGGCAAATCATCAAGAAATAAATCAAAAAATTCTTTCACTACCGGTACACTATCCAAGTTAAGTGCTTCATCTCTTGTGTCACTTATCATAGCTAAGAGGCTTACACAACCTTTTTTCAACAATTGTTGAGCCTTCATAAAAGATATGACTTTACCAACCTCTGGAATTTGACCCCCTTTTAATACAAAGGTGGGCTCATTGGGTATCTTAAACTTAACTATTTTGGCGTTGGAATCAACAGTAGCATAACAAGGAGATAACCAATCCATGCCCATCAACACATCAAATTCAACCATATCAAGTACAATCAGGTCAGCTAGAGTATCCCTACCTTCAACTCGAATTTGACAAGCACGATACACATATTCAACTAATAGAGAAGCTCCCACAGGAGTAGCAACAAGAAAAGGATCATTTAACATGTTTGGCTATCTACCAAACCTTAAAGCAAAGTACGGGGACACATAGGAATGGGTAGATCCCGGATCAATTAGTGCAAGTGCGTCAAATGAACAAACCGAAATAATACCTGTAACCACTACATTCGAGGCTTGAACATCCTGTCTAGTAAGTGCAAAAACTCTCGCCTGTCCTCTACCAGCATTACCCTGTCCATGATTCCCAGTAGTACGATCTCCAGCACCTCGACCTTTGTTTCCTGTACCAGCAGTACCTAAATTATTACGAGTAGCCTGAGTAGGTGCAGCTAACTGAATAGAAGCCTGGCCAAAATTCTTCGGAGGTTGAGGGCAGTCCCTCATGTGGTGTCCCAACTGGCCGCACTGATAACACCCTCCAGTCAAAACACGACAGTGGCCCAAATGCGGTCTGTCGCAGGTCTGGAAGGATGGAGTAGTGGCATACATCTATCAATAACTACGATATCCAGAAGATGATGATGATGGCCCCTTAGTACCCTGTCTATGATGTGGTTTATATGCAGACTGTAAAACTGAATCTGTCTGAGAAACCTGTTGCTGCTGTCCCTGATTCCTTGCTCTGCGATTTTCACTAAAGCCGCCACTAAAAGATCCCCCTGTCCTGGCCTTTTTACGTAAATCGTTGGCTGTACGTTCCTCGCGTCCCTTGTTTTCAATCTTTCTAGCAAGATCAACTGTCTCTGAGTAGGTCAACATCTTTATCTATGGGACTACTGCATTGTACAGACGACCAACCAACCTATCAACAAACCTCCGCACTCGAGCTGCTTCATCAGGCACTAAGTAAGGAGCATATCTAGCCATCTTACAAAACTTGGTATTATACGTCGATACATCCATATCTGGAGTCTGAACCAGTCTCTCAAACTCGTTAGCATATTTCTGTCTCAGACTGTCAGGAAGAAAATTATCCATGAACAACTTAGTGAACTCGTCCCATGTCACTGGTGCTGCTCCTGCAGGTCTCCCTAGCAACAAAGTTTCATACCAGGTATAGGCCATGTCCTCTAGTTTGTATGCTGGAAGCTCCACGGCTCTCATACTGGAACATCCGAGAGCGCGTAGTGCCTTAAGTGAGCCATCCAAGAACCCTTGAGGATCTGTTGAATTCTCAGAACCTGTGAATTTTGGTGATTTCAACTTCAGGAAATCTTGCAAAGATACCTCGTTGTTCCCAAAAGTCTGAGTCTGTGCAGGTGCCCGAGAATGTGGTTGTGTCTGAGCAGGTGCAGTATTCTGCTGCTGAATACTCTCTTGTCTATCCATTCTGTCTGCCAAACCCTCTATAACTCTCTACATAAATATAAGTGCCTCAGCAGTGACACCCTCATATGATGGTGGAGGCGGGATAGCACTCATTCCAGGAGTGGGCTCCCTCGTAGTCCTCGTGGTGGTACTGCGGGTCCTCGTGGTGGTACCTCGGCCCCGTCTGTGAGCTCCGCCACTTCCCCCAGCGGTAGAGGCTGGCTGCCTACCCGAGGTGGCATTAGGTGCCTATGGAACAACTGTCCTAGCTCCGCCAGAAGATGATCGAGTGTTAGCCATCTGATTACCAAAATAAATAATGTTAGATTCATCTAGTTGACCCTAAACGTCACACACGTAAGGAGGAATAAGAAAGAAAGACAAGACACATCCTATCACGCTCTCGCAGAATCACGATTATGGGAATGGCCGGCAACAAACCATAATTGAGATTCTACTACTAACGTATGCTCCATCAGTCACACAGAAATAACCTGGGCTCTGATACCAACTTTGTCACGACCCAATTTAGGACCATGACCGGCGCTATGGGGTAGGATTCTCAAAGCAAGCCTTAATGAGAATTTACAGAAAATCGGACAGAGTTTCCCTTATTTTTATGACTATCCAAAATTTTCCTGTCTCAAAATCAACAACAAAAACATCCAATCTCAACCAAACTAAATGCAATCAACCCGTTTTCAACGTAATGATACTAAAACATCTCTGAAATACGGGAAAAACGTCTAATACTAGTCACCAGTCTATAATGAATAAAGAATACTCATGGAATAAATCAAATGACTGTGGAGCAACTCTAAGAGTTCAAAAGAAAGACCATAATAAATAATAGACTCTTCGCCCACGTGGACAAGTGCGGGGCTCACCAGGAACTTTCAACTCGTGCTCTCTAGTTACCGTAATCCTCACCAACGTCACCTGCGGTCTCTGTAAAAAAAAACAGCGAGGAGTGAGATGCTTGCTCAGTGAGTAATAACACTTAACCACAACCGTTTCTATTGGGGACACTTAACCACAACCGTTTCTATTGGGGACAAGTCAAAAAACATGCTTATATAATATTCATAAAATATCACGAAATAAATGCCCTTTTTTGCAAAAACGGTAGCATTAACCAATCTTGTCTAGTTTCATGTAAGCAGAAATCATTTAATAATTCAGTAATAAACTCTGTAAACGCTGTCATATCAACTCTTATATCTAGGAGGTTTCCAAGAAAGGATCATGTAACTATATCACGTGGACCCCTTCGTAAAAGGAGTCTAATATAACTGTAGGTCCCTACTTGAGGGAAAACTGTACATGTATGCTAGTTCTACCTTCCCACTAGCTAGGGCTGTAACTGTAATATGTAAATACAAGGTGCACCAAGTCTAACGAACCCGCCGTTAGCTACGGGATCCTTTAAAGTCTCCTCCCATTAATACTTTTCTTTGTAACTACAAATACTCATATAAAGCATTTTCAAAATAATACACGGCATATCAATTCTTATCAAATCATGTAATTTCATTTTAGAAACGATAATCATATCTCAACTATCGGTAAAACATATCTAGTAACGGTGAAAACAATTAGAATAACCGGTAAACATCTCAAGTAAACTGTTCGGTACCATATCAAGTAAAGGACTTGTCCCACATGCAATTTCAAAGCATCGGTAACACATTTTATTTTCAAAATCATGTATAAACCATGCAGGTTATGAAAATACAAATTGTGGTAAGATTACTACTCACCTCTCGATGCCAACTAACCAAAGCTCGACTCTTTATCTATCCAAACTGCTCAATTCGTGTGTGAATCTATAAATCAATATAAGTTTCTCTGTTATCATCCGCTAACTCCAAAATCCAATAAATTCAAGTGGTAACCCATCACGATCCCAATTACCCATATCTCAATTTCGCTCAAAAGATCACTTCTAAGCTATTGAAGGACCTAGTAAATTTTATTCCTTACAATTTTCTGTATTCCCAATCATTCGTGCTAATTTGCTTCATCATGAGAATGCATAATTAAGGTTATACAGGTAAACAATACTCCCAATCTCAATATCATAATTTAACTTAACCCAAATCTCTAAATCCCTATATATATAAAAATACTAATTGAGATAGGAGCAAAAATATATGTTTACCTTGAATTGATAACTGAAGTTGAAGAAAGGCAGAAGGGAATGTTGAACCAGATGAAGCTTCAGCTTCTATTTCTAACTTTGCCTCGAGGGGTTTTTTTTTCCTAATATTTTTGGGGGTAATAGTGCTACGTTTCCCCACCCCTAATCCCTTAATTCTGATGCCCCCCCCCCCCCCCCCCCCCCTCTTTTCATTAAGGGCTGCGGCCCAACATGCCCTTTATTTTTATTTTATTTTTAAGTTTAATTAATTAAATACCTACACTTAAATATGAGATATTACATAGCCGAAACTGTATCTTCATTAATTTGGCTTTGTAACAGTCTATTTTCTATTAGGGATGACAAAGTTTCTATATTTATTACTTCTAAATATGCACTTAGGGTTTTTTCAACTTTTCTATATTCTCGTCTTTTGTCTATATCTCTATATAAATACCAGTAGTTTATAGCTATTTGTTTAACAAAAGGTTGTGTTTTCATATAGAGGTATCTAGTATAGCTTAAATCGCTTTTGGATCTGCTTTTGAGAGTATTTCCTAGATCTTATATGTCCTAATATTTTATATTCTAATCCTGATATTATATCTATTAATTCTTGTAATATTAACTGATTCTTTTTAGTACTACTTAGTCTGATATATTCTGGGTACAGTCTTTCTAACTCTTGTTTTACCTCTAAATAGTTATCTTGCATTACCCTAATGGAATAAATTTTACTTTGTGTTATAAATGTCTAATACGATCTTCAGTTCTAACTATCTCGTCGTTGGTGAAATATATTTCCCAATTAAGATTATTTCTTAAACTTAGTATTGTTATATTATTATGTAAGTCTTGGCGATGAACTATGTCTATGTATCTACTATATTCGGTTAAAAATTTTCTTGTTTTTCTAAGATTTGTAAGTCTTTTTCGAGTTACATATATCATACGATAATTATAACTTATATATTTAGTAAAACTATATTGTCTCATATAATATTGTCTATAAACAAGTATAAGGATTTGTCTTCTCTGTCGTGCAGAGAATGGTTTTCTCATAAAATATGGTCTAAAATATAGTTTAGAATATAAGTTTAGGCCCGAAAATCTTCTTGCTCTGATACCGAAGTGATTGGGGGGGGGGGGGGGGGGGGGGGGGGTTATATTGTTTGTTTCAATATAGATATGGATAGAAATATAGAGTGGTTTTTAGCAAATATTTTAAACAATCCTACTCGGTACTCCCTCACTCCTTGATTCCTCTTATCATGTAGGTATATTTCTTATTTTCTGCCTAACATATGATATTATTCTATCTATATATTTTATTATATGTTATTGTAGAGTACAATTTGTAACTTCTTCATAAAATATAAAGAATGGTTTAGAAAACGGTCATTTGCACGATTGGCCTTCAAAGGCACTGGTCTTTAATTCCCCCCCCCCCCCCCCCCCCCCCAAATTGATGGTCTTTAATTTTTGTCCTTTATTAAAAAAATCCCTTGGTTTCGGGTTCGAACCCCCGCTCAATCAAAAAAATTTAAAAAAAAATATCGCAAGGTAGAGTTTGGATTCGCAAGGTAGAGTTTCGAACTTTGCCTTAAGGGAGAGTTTTGCCTTCACCGGAAGGCAAAAACTCTACCTTATGCAAATTTATTTTTTTTACTTAGTTGGAATTTTACAAACCTCTGCCTTAAAGCCTAACTTTTGCCCGAATAGGGCTAATATTGGGTAAAAGTTTTCCTTGAAGCCTAACTTTTTCCCGAATAGGCCTAACTTTGCTACAAACCTCTACTTTGCGAAATTCTTTTTGTTTTTTATTGAGCTGGGGTTCGAACCTAGAACCTCGGGGTATTAGGCGAAGGGTAAAAATTAAAAACCACCAATTTGAGGGACAAAAATTAAAGATCAGTGCCTTTGAAGGGAAATCCGCACAAAAAAAAATGTAAAGGGACATACAATGCCATTAATGGAAGCTTCAATCCATTGCCAAAAAAAAAAAAACCCAGCCCAGCTGATTAGGGCTAGTGAAGCTCTATTTGGCAATAATGGCGATCATCATTAGAGTTTTTGAAGACCCAATATGAGAACATGCAATGGAGGCCCATGAGTCCTTATACCAATTTCTTGTAAGTCACCTAATGCTCGTTTATTCCAAATAAGGTAATAAGACACGGGTAAAAGAAAAGTAATGCATTGCTATCTTGTTTGGTGGCTTAAATACTATACAGGTCCTTTGCATGCAAGTATAACTCCATTAAACGTTATTTGGTGAGGAAAGAAAATGCTTGTGTGTTATAAGAAGATGACACCAAAACATATTGTTTTGACTTTAGACTAAAGGCGACAGAAGATTTTATATTACCACAATATAGTTACATGGTGACCTTAATTCTAGCTACCTCTTCCCTAACGTGTATTATAGTAGTTGAAATATTTATTTGTGCGTCTTATGTGTTTTGAATGTGAGACATTAGTTTGGCCAAGCTTCTAAAAACAGCTTATTTTAAAAAATACACTTTTCAAAAGTACTTTTCAAAAAAGTATTTTTGACTAAAAGCAGTTTGTGTTTGGCCAATTAATTTAAAAAGTACTTTTGAATAGCAATTAGTGTTTGGCCAAGCTTTTAAAAAGTGCTTCTATGTGTATTTTTCTCAAAAGTACTTTTCAAAAAAATGCTTTTGGGCAAAAGCTATTTTTTTAGCTTCTGAAAAACTGTTTCTGCTACTCCCCAAAAGTACTTATTTTCTCCCAAAAACTTGGCCAAACATCTCACTTTTTTTTAAAATAAGCACTTATTAAAAAAAAGTAATTTCGAGAGAAAAATAAGTTTGGCCAAACAGGCTATAAGTGGATCAGAATACTAGCAGCTTATTTCAACTAGATATCTGAAGAGGCAAAATTATTTATTGAGAATGACCTGCATTGCTTGTCCATAATAATTGCTTAGCAGGTTTCACATGATTGAAAAATTGATAATTTTAGCATTAATTAATCGGTGCTACATTATTTTTCTTATATAACTACCATATAGCTATCACAATTATTGTTACGTATCTATTTGATTGTGAGGATGAATTAGAATGTCAAGTTACCTAATTAAAGAGCAAGAAAAGTCCAAGGTGATGGCTAATGGTCGAGGGACCATGATAAGGACCGGCGACAATAAAAAAGTGAAGCAATAATTCTTCAGTATTGTCCATAAATTAATAAACTCGGTGGGTTATACAATTTGGAATAGTTTGATTCAGAGAAAAGTTACATCAGAATTAATAATGCATAGATTAATAATATATGGATTACAATACAAGAATAAATATAATGATACTATTAATTACTTGTACAATTTATAATTTAAAATGTGTTTGTTTATCTTTTATTTCAAAAAAGTTGTTTAAACCTGAGTGTTAATTTTAGTTCTTTTAATCCATGTGTAATTACTAGTCATCCATTCTTATGCTATTGTCTATCAATATAAAATAATACATAACTTTTTGCATGAAGTATGTAGGTATATCATGCACACAGAAATGGCAACCCAACGTTCATGGCTAATGCTTAATTTAAAAAAAATATATATATTATATGTCTCACAAATTGACAGCTATCTTCATCAAGAAAAAAAAAACAACATTAGTTATTTGAGGTTTCTTTTTGTCTCACAAAAAAAATGAACCAAGAGTTTGTGAATCTAAAAGTGTAAGATTTGGATTTACTTTTTTGTGAGACAAAAAGAAGTCTTACACAATTAATGTCAGTTGTGTGAGACACATAATAAAAATTTGTGAATTTTGTGTTGAGTATCAAAAGGATAATCAGAATATTATATTGTTACTGCTAAATTTTATGCAAAGTACTATCATGCCTTATATAAATGTGATAGAAACCAAATAATCCTTTACAGGACAACTCAAAATTTTTTAAAATTAATTAGTAACCGTCCTTTACATATTGATCTGTTGTTGTAATATTTGAGGACTCCATAGACATTGTCAATTGGATATTCATTCCCCAATTGTATCAAGCTATATAGTTTAAGCCTCAAGCTGGATTCAATTATCATTAGTAAAGATCTTACTAGTTATTTGCGATTTCAACGTGGGTGTCCATCTCACATGCCAGTAAAGAAAGCATAGCATATTAGGGATATAGTATATTAGTTGGTGCTCTGTGCCCAGAAATTATATTAAATCGTCAAACCTAAATTTAGAAATCCAACTTGTAATGGTAGGTACCAAAAGTTGAACATGTGACCCTGTAATAACACGCTGGCCAGGCACTAAGGCCTCTTATTTTGTTTTTTTCTCATATGAGGATGGGGGTAGGGAGAAAGAAAGGCACACCGGACAACGGTCATTTTTAGTTCGATAAAATTATGCTCCTTTATCCATAATCATTATTTATTTGTCTCTATCAATGTCCTTTAATCATTGTTAGCACCATTTAAATATCGGAAAAGGTTGATAAATATCCTAACCTATTGAAAAAGCTTATAAATACCATCTTTTCACCTTTTGGTCTAAAAATATCTTTCCATCCAACTTTTAGGTCTAAAAATACCCTTAAGGTTTGTTTTTGGCTCAAATATACCCCTCAAACTAACAAGTTAAAATTAACTCTTTTTAAAAAGCCAAATGGCATTTTGTAATTGGTCAATAATAAAATTTCGTAATTTAAAAAAAAAAACAGATTTTAAAAAAAAAATTGCCAATAATAAAATTCCGTAATTTACATATTTTTTTAAAAAAAATTGTGTGGAAACTTAAAAATTAAAAATTAAAAAATATGAACGAAACTGTTTTTTTTTTTTTTGCATTTCGTGAATTAATCAACGAAATATGTTTTTTTTTTTTTTTTTGCATTTCGTGAATAAAAAAACGAAATAGGAAATTATATTTTTTTTTTTTTGCATTTGGTGTATTAAAAAATGAAATAGGATAAAAAAAATCGTTTTTATATGAACAATTTTTTTTTAATCCTATTTCGTTTTTTAATACACGAAATGCAAAAAAAAAAAAAACAAAAAAAAAACATATTTGGTTGATTAATTCACGAAATGCAAAAAAAAAAAAAACAGTTTTGTTCATATTTTTTAATTTTTTAATTAAATAATATATGTGTCCAATCACAAAATGCCATTTGGCTTTTTAAAAGAGTTAATTTTAACTTTGTTAGTTTGAGGGGTATATTTGAGCCAAAAATAAACCTTAAGGGTATTTTTAGACCAAAAGGTGGAAGGAGGGTATTTATGAGTCTTTTTCAATAGGTTAAGGATATTTATGAGCCTTTTCCGTTTAAATATTTGAAATTGGATAAAGTAGGTCGTATTACTGAAGCAATTATGTGAGAGGAACTCTGTGTCGCATGTTGCACGCTGCGCGATCCTGGATGTAGACATCCGAAATGCTTACTATGAGCCTGTTTGGATGGCTTAAAAAAGACAGTTTATAAGTTAAAAAAAAAAATTGTGCTACCTTAATTTTTTTTTTTGCTGATAAATTATTTTCACCTTATAAGCTGCTTTAGATAAGTTAAGCCAAACGAGCTTAATTATTTTTTTGGGCTTATTTTAAGCACAAATGACTTATAAGCTAGCCAGTCAAACACTAAAAAAAAACTAAAAGCTGTTTTCAAGAACTTATAAGTCAATCCAAACGGGTTCTATATACTCCCTTTGTCCAATTTATGTGAGTCATTTTCTTTTTAGCATCTCCTAAGAAAATGATGTGTCTCTGTTTAGAAAAACATTAACCTTAAACTTTTCATTTTACCCTCAATTAGATGATTTATAAACACACAACTATCTAAATTTATTTTAGACACTAGTTTCAAAAGTCTTTCTTTCCCTTTTAAACTCTCTATCCAGTCAAAGTGTATTAGTACATAAATTGAGACGAAGATAATATATATTTACTTTATATACCGCATTATTATGTATGTACATGCACACATGCATTAATACTCATGCATAGACAACATACGAAGCAGAAAGATTAAAACTAGCAAAAATTTGGAACTACGGGATTTTTCTACACCAACAAGACATATATGAAGCAGAGACATATTCAAATTAAACTAGCAAAAATGTTCGATCCTCCTCCTCTTTCTCCCTTCTCTGTATTTTAGAATTTGTGTTTTATTATTTGTACGACTAACAGGGAAACGATGAAAAAGAATTTAAAATTAAAATATATACTGGGAGATTGTCGACCCAGACAAATTAAGCAATAGTGTCAATTTTCGTAGAACATGTAACTGCCTCTGTGCCTTGCGAGACTGAGGGCCTCATTTAAACCATCATGCATATGCCAGCTATATGCCAATTCTTAACATCTGTTTTCTCTCCCACTCCTTCCATGTAGTAGTGTGTGCTTGAGTCGGACAAACATACACTGTCTATAACCGATCGAACAAATCTACACCAAAATGCGTACTAAGCAGTAGTATCAATTCGTAGAACACGTGATTGCCGCTTTAGATTTTTTAATTTTATTGAGCCGGCTGTACATATATGAGATATATAACTACCTATTTAATTTAAAATTAAGCATTTACTAGTCAAAATAATAAAAATTCGTTGATTTTCCTTCCTCTCTATCTTTTAGACTTTGTGATTTACCGTATCTTTTTGGTACGATTGACAAGGAAATGAAAAGGCATTTGATAGTAAACAAATAAAGGGGGAACCAGAGAATGTCGACCCTGACAAACCAGAATTCATGTCCAGGGGCGGAGCCAGCCCATCGGATGTGGGTTCGGCCGAACCCAGTAGTTTTTATCCGAACCATGTATTTGTATTAAATTTTTTATCAAATATGTACAAATTATTAATTAAGAACTCAATAACTTTAAAGAATTAGAACCCCGAAGCCACAAACTTCGAATCCTAGCTCCGCTTCTGTTCATGTCTTGAAACACGTGATCACCTGCTTGACTGCCTTGCTTGAGTTGCGGTTGTTGAGATTAAGGGATCGTTAATTTGGTTGGTGGATGAAATAGACAAGTCTACCTCATGGGATTAATTATCCCGTCTTTATATGGGATAGCTAATCTCATCATTTTAGTATAAATTGTGAGATAAAAAAATCTTGAGTCTAATTGATACACATAATCAAACGTAGGATAAAATAATTTTACATTTTATCATGAGATTATCATTCTTATTCCACCGACCAAACAATCTCTAAGGGTCATATTTAAATAGCAGCTGTTATATGATCTCAACATCTTCTTAATTAATTTATTCTCCCTTATTCCTCGTTCCATCATTTTAGTAAAACCAAACCATGAAGTCTTTCACCTTGTTTACCCCGAATTTCGAGAACAATTAAATTTGTAAGTGAGGTATAGGATATGTGGATGAACTTCAATCTATTAGGTTAGTATGAAGTGTCAATGGACTTGTTTGTAGCTATATTTATATGAATAGGTGCATGTGATATATATATATATATATATGCGTGTAATGGTGATTGATTTATGCCAAATATATTAAGTAATATTGAAAGGATAAGCAAACTAATGAAGAACACCAGGAGATCCGGACCAATATCTTTTGAGTGAGAGCTTTATATATTTGACTATTATATGAAAAAAAGAAGCTAACCCCAAAAGGGGGAGTAATATCATCTATTTATAGGTATGCCTTTTGGGCCATGAATGCAACACAAAAAGCCTTTTTGAATAGAGAAACCCTAAAAAGATAAAGTATGACCGTACGGTCTGACACCCGTACGATCGTCAGTGCAAATGGCAGAACAGTTTTCTGACGCGTGGCAACCTCACAACCGGTTATCCGGACTAACGAACACGTTGATTCAGGATCGGTCTGTTCAGACCAACGGATAAGTTGATTGGGCTCGGCGTATCCGGACCAACGGACACACTTTTCTTGTCTCGAGTCCATTACATCCTGTATGAAACCCCGGTGTGAAAAAGATCGAACATGCTCGTGTTCATTTAAACTTATCCTCATCTTCAGTCTCACCGGTCACACATCGACCCGATTTTTACCGTATACAGATAGCCCCCACACTTTTCGGATCGTAGCTTTATCGGAGCGACGGGAAGTATATAAGTCCCAAAATCGGTGGTTCCACAAGCTCGTTCTTATCTTCAAATTAGCCAGGAACCGTTATGTCACGTCCTTCTGACTTCGGCCACGTGTCTCACCCCGAGTGGCCAGCCTCGGGAACCGCCTTAACCCACGTCGCTTCAAGTCACGTCCCATTAATTCTGGGACATGTGTAGTCTCTCGATTGGCCGTCCTCTGTAACCGTTACAGTGAACCGTCTATATAAGGGCCAAAGTTGCTCATTTTTTACTTTCCATTTTCACTTCTCACTCTTTACTTCTTACTTCTTACCTCTTTGATCATAAGCTTTTTCGTTAACTTCTTTACTTGCTTTGAATCTTCAACGTTTTCTGCAACAAAGTTCAAACCGAGTCTCCAACCCTTATAATCTTCCTCTTTCACAATTTCGTTCCTGTCTTGAAACTTTCATCAGCATCTTCAAATCTTCAAATCTTCATACCAACTCTTTCATCTTTAAAATGTCAGCCAACACCGATTCTGCTTCCCAGGACGTTCTCTCGGTTTCTTTCTCGAGCGCCGAGCCTACTTCTAAACCCAAAGGCAAAACCTTTGTGGAACCAACCGCCCTGGACATAATACCGTCCAAACCTAATTATAATCACGAGTTTGCCGTTGAGAAACCGGTACAAATCGTAGATAGGGGTTTCAACATGAGGCGGTACCCTTCGTCAATTACAGAGGATCTTCTCCATCGGGTCCGGGCCGATTGTGGATGGGATAAGCATCCGGTGCAAGTGTTCACCCTTGGCCCCGACGAGTCCATTACCGACTACAAAGAAGGGTTCCTGTACGTTTACACGTACCCGTTCACGCTCAAACTCGATCCCCCAATTGATCCGGCTATTCTCGAGATGTGCCGGACATACAATGTATGCTTAGCCCAAATTGGGCTGATCATCTGGAGGATCGTGGCCTGCCTCCGTCTATTGTCTAATAATGCCAACAAGGAATTCACATTGGCACACTTCATCCGATTGTATAGCCCAAGGATCTTCCGAGGAGGCGTGATAAAAGTCGCCAAACGAGGTCGGAACCCGATTCATTCCAAACTCGACGAGGATAGAGATCGAGGATGGTTGGAACGTTACGTCCGGGTAAGAACCGCTGACATCATTCCGGCTGATTATATGCCCAGGTCAAAAAGTAAGGTATGTGACATAAAGTCTTTAAAAAGTGATTTGATAAAGATTCTTTGAAAAAGTAATGTGACCAAAGTCCTTGAAAAAATAGTTTGACAAAAAGCTATTGAAAAGATGATTTGACATAAAGTTTTTGAAAACTTGATTTGACAAAAAAATGATGAAACTTGATTTGACCCTAGGATTAGTGTAGTGTATGTAATGTATCGAATGTATAGGTGAATGATGTATGTAAAAAAAAACATAAGAATACAAATGAAAATATAGGTAAATATAAATATGATGTATAGCCAATGTAAAGTAAATGTACATAGCAAAATATATAGAAAAAAAATAGGCATGTAGTGTGATGGTATTGACAAAAGTGTAAAGAAAATACTTGACAATGTATACATGTATTGAAAATAAATAAAGTTGTAGAGACAATATAGCAAAATATAAAGATAATGCATAAAAAATGTAGAGACAATAAGTGCATTCCTTTTAATGAAAATTTATCCCTTCTTTTCTTAGTAGTTAAGTAATGTAAATATGTACATATATATGTATATAACGTATGTGTATAAAAAATATATAAAAGAATAGATAGATGTAAGATAATATAAAGGAAAAGTGTGGAGAGTGTAAGGAAAATGTATGTAAAATGAAAAGAAAAATGTATAGAGAATACAAAAATATAGAAACAATATATGAAGAAATTTAAAGACACAGTGTATATAAATAAATGTAAAACTAATATGGATAAATAAATATAAAGGCAATGTATATAAAAAAAATATAAAGACGATGCAAGTAAATAAATGTAAAGACAATATATATGAATAATTAAAGAAGCAATGTATGAATGAAATATAAAGACAATTAAAAAAAATATAGAAAGAGGAAGAAAGTGCTAGCCTTGCTAGTCTTCCTATAGAAAGAAAATCTAGAGAGTGTAGAGAGAAGAAAAATGTGTGTGAGGTAGTGTGCAAGTGATGAGAAAAATGAGAGGGGAAGTCCTCCTTTATATAAGCAAAGATAAACCACTTTTTATCCAAACCCATGTGCCAAAACCACGGGCTTCACAAAACCATGGCTTCTCAAAATCATATGCTAAATTTTATCTGTTTAAAATTAGTTCCTCCGACTTCCATGTAATAATAGACTGTAACTAAAATAATAAAGTATAAAAATATATTTAAGGTAATTTCGTGAACAAAGTAAAAAATGTGATTTGAATTAAGGAGACCTGCTAATTAATTGAAGTAAAACTGTATTAGCATGTTGTTTATCTAGAAACGACTGTAACAAAATAATTATTTAAAATGAAAATAAATTGATAAAAATTCCTATTATTTAAAAATAAGGACAATCATCAATAAATTATATTAAAGTTAAAAAATTTATAAAAACGGTATTTTGTGCTACTTAATGACTAGGAAGCCTAAAGAAGTTAATTTTTAAATACAGAGAGCAAAAATTGGGTGTCAACCGTTAGGACTCCAGTCCCAGCAGTGTTGAAATCTTTGAAATGTGGAACCCATTGATCTTCAGGAAGGACGGCTGGGTTCATCAGTGAACATGCCGCTCCAGTGTCCATGAAAGCAATAACCTGGATTGGTTTATCCCATTTGGATGGATAGACTTTAAGCTGGACCTGCGGGAGCACCATGATGCTGTTGATATCTTCTTGAGCCCTTCCCTCTGGTTCTGAAATCTGGTAATATGCATCGCTATATTCTTTGTACACATCCATGGAAAAGAGGGTCTGCTCTGTCGGTTCGTCCTCTAATGAGAGAACAGATTCAAGATCGTCATCTTCACCTAGATGGATACCAGTGTAGTCCTCTATTTCAGTAAGAAGCTTGATCGACCTTCTGGATTGGGGACAATTTTTTGCATAATGCCCAATTTTGTTGCAAATGAAGCATCTATCATTTTTTCGGGACTTGTCTGGCTCCTTCTCCTGAAATATTTTGTGCGCCTACTGAACTGCGATCTTTCTCCTGAAGGCCTTGGTCATTTGAATCGCTTGAATCTTCCTTTTCGTCTAGGGGCATGGCACGAACAGCTTGACCCAGTAATTAGGTCAGACTTCCCGCAAGCTTTATCAAGGGCTAGATTGTTTCGTATAATCTGCTTCAAAACAGATCTCTTTGTGCAAATATCATCCAACGCTAGAAATATTGCTTGCCTGATGTAGCCGATCGGTGGGATCGTTATTGATTGAAACTTCTCTTCAATGATCGTCATGGTCCGGCTTGCTAACATCTTTGGAAGTGATGAAACAAAGGCTTGCTTGAGACTAGCTTCTACGCCGCCTAACTCAAAGAACATTTTAACCATCTTCTGAAAATGGATATCGATGACATCTCTGTCTATGTTACTCATTTCATTTCGAAGAACTGTCTCCTTAGTTTTTCTTGCCTTTGGCCGGTATCTCCACAAAATACTTCTTGGAGTATTTTGATGTTGAAAGCAAAGTCTTGGGATGTGAGGAACATATTTTTGTCCTGTGTCCCAAGTGAATTCCACCAGTGTCTGAGAATTCCGAAGAACCTTGAAGTGAATTCTGACAGGATCATGTACTTTTCCCGTTCGACAAGATTTTTTGTCACCATCCAAGTGAAGAAATCATGTATCCTTTGGGGCCATTTTGATACTTTGATATCATCCAGACTGAAAGTGTGGAATCCAGTCCCAACGAATTTTGCAGTTGTTGGTTCTGGCCTTTTTTCTGGAATTAGCTCATCCGCCATCCCGTCACGATCATCATCTACTTCAGAGATTTCTGGTTCTCTGGGTTGATTCATGAATATTGGTGGGTTATCTTTTTCTGAAGAGTCAACTGAGGAATCTTCGCTTGTCTCAACGCTTTCTTCTGTAGGATCAGTATCATATGAATCTTGGTCACTGGATCCTAGGGTATCATCCTCCTCTATATCATTTGTGGGTTGGGCCACGTAGAGGTTAGGAATATTGTGGGCCGAGATCATCAGGTTTTCCAGCTCGGGTTCTTTTGAACCTTTCCCGAGTTCTTTCTTTCGTTTGGACTGCTTTTGGGCCGCCATAGAGTCTTTCCTTTCCCAGACCATTTTTGCAATGTCAAACTCAGGTTCATCGTTTTGTTTTTGGGTAAAAGACATCGGGTGTTGTTTTGTGGATGGGAACATCGTAAAAGAATAGTCAAGCTTTGGTAGTGAGTATGTTTGTGAAGACATGGGGAAAAAGGTGGGTTTTGATGGGCAGCTTTGTATTTTTTGCGGTTCAAGGTAACCATATCTCAGTTGTTGTATTTGTTCTTTAAGGTCAGCCATTTCTTTTTGTTGTTGGTTAAAGAAGTGGAAAAGGGAAGTGCCTGGTGGACAAATCTCATACTGCATGTTTGTCATTCGCAATTCCAGGGCTTTGATCAGTCCAGCATGCTGAGAAGATGCTTGTTCCACTTTTTTCTCAATTGTCTCCACCCTGCTCATCATCTTGTTCTGTGTGTGAGCAACATTTCTGATGGAAGTGCTAATATTAGTTAACACTTTGTTTTGACAAACGACATTTTCGGATTGCCAATTGATTGTTGCTTCTACTTCACTTGTTGGTGGCTTTTCTCCAGTGGGCAGCATAACATTTTGCCTTGGAATTTTTGGGGCATGGCTTGCACCATCTTTTTCAAAAGGTTGTTGTGAAGGAAATTCTGGGGTGTGACTGGAGCTTAAGGGGTTCATCATGAGTATTTTTGGGTTTGGGTTATTTGGGTTTGAAGGTTTGTGATATAAATTTTGGCTCGGGAGTGGTGGCCAATTTTGAGGTTTGTACGAAACAAGGAATTCATATTTTCCTGGGCGGCTCAGGAAACCGATAGATGAATCTCCTTCTTCATACCTTGTTCGAAACTCTCTTTCAGAGTTTCTCCCTTTTCTTTGGTTTGGCTCTTCTTGTATGATGTTCATCCCGTTTAATTTCATCGTCAAGACATTCTTGGCAGTCACATTGGATATCCCATGGGCAGTGTCCCGTGAAGGACATTTGAACCACCATACATCATGACCTTCATTATCGAACTGCTTTATCCAGTCATGTTCACTCATGATACTTGGGAGATGGTAAGAAAATGTTTCAGGGTCATCTTGGTATGCTTGGTTATAAGTGGGTTGGTACATCTAGAAAGAGAAGGTTGTTTTGTTGGGTTTTTTAAGGTGAGAGTAGTCAAAGCTTATGGAAACTGTTTTATCAGGTTTTTTGGAAAATGTGGGTTCAGAGGATTGGAGAGGTTCAACAGGTTCTCTCAGCTTTTCATAATTCGTGACCCATATATCTGGAAGGACTTTGATAAGTTCTTCCCTAGAGAGCTGTTTTGGGATTTGGGTACACATGGTAGTTCCGTTGGTGGCATCTACTTTTAAGAGCAAAGCATTTTATCCACCTAGAAGGGAGAGATCCATAGCATGATTTTGAACTCGCCAAGCTATTTGGTAATGTAAAGTAGCTTGAATAGCATCTTTAGCTTGTGGAGCACCTTGACTTTGGACTTGGAGTTTTAAAGCCTCCGTTAGATATGGATCATATAGGGACATGTTAAAATTTGGGAATATAGTGACAAAAATCGTCCCAGCATTTAGAGTGACTTCTGTGGTACCCAAATTCGCATGTTGGTATTCATTATATCTGGTATCAAGAAGGGCAAGGCGAGCCACAACTGGTTGGTCTTTTTTTCCGTGATATGTTAACGCAATTCTAACAGCACCAAAATGGATATAGGTGAAACCATGATTTTTCCACTGTCTAGGAAAATCATCTGGAATCTGCAGAGTAATGAATTGTTCTTCCCGAGTTGTTAGAATAGGATGCTGGTCAAGTTTTGAGGCACCAACATATTCTTTAGCTCCTTTGGGCTTTGGTTGGACCAGGGAACAGATTTGTGACCACGGGGAACATGTCTTTTTAGCAAAAGCAGAATATGGGTTTATGAGGGGTAGGTCGGTGGGAGACACTTTGTTTTCATCGGGTAGGATATCAACTTCATAAAGGTAGTCATATTTGCAAGAAAGGGTTTTATACAGAGTGGGAGACATATTTATTTTTGCTAAGGACTTATAAGGGTTGGACGCAGATGGTAACGACTCAGACATATTTTTACTAAATTGCTCCTATCTCTGAAAGAGATGAACCGACTCTGATACCATGGGTGTGTAGATGGTGGGGAAACAGCAAGCAAGACGGCCATACTGCAAGCACAATAGTTTTCTTACATAGTAGGACTGGGCTTCAACATCCCGGAGGACGGCTTGCCACAAACCTGACTTTAACAACTCGAAGGATGGCTTGTCAAGTTAGTCGGACAGTTTGAAAGATTATAGATATGAAAGTTTTTCCTACAAAATGGGCTGGCTTCCTTGCCAAGCTACTCAACTCGGAAAAACTTTCACACTACTACAGACATACTGTCAAAACTTCGGAAAACTATTGTACTTGTAGCAAGCTTAACTTGCTCAATATTTCCTAACCCTATACTAACTTAGGATCAGCCTTTCCATGCCTTTCAAAGAGAAGAACAAGAGAAATTTAGAAAGCAAACATTGATGAATTATTAGATTTTATTTTCTGATAGTGATTCCATGTAAGAAGAGTACTTCGATCGACTATTTCGGTAGACATAAAATTTCTTCCAAGCCTGTTTTTAGTATATTAAATGGTGTATTCGAGATTTAAGAATCGCCTTTGATTTGGATCCAGCATATTTTAATGGTAAACCCTTGTTCTTAGTTATGCTTTTTATTGAATTGTTGTAGTATTTTTGTCTCTTCGCAGATTATATAGTGAGGAAGAACTGGGGACATTGATGTAGATACCGAAGAGGACACAACTGGTAGTAACTGCTAAGACCAAAATTGGCAAAAGTTTTCTTTTATTTTGTTTATTGTTTTGTAAATGTATTTATGTTTACAGTGGCGAGTTACAAAAACCAACGAAATTCATCATATTTACATGTGCATAGGATATTGAATTAAGTTATCGTCAGTATATTAAATAAATGTTACATTTATTTTAACGTCATTTTTTTGTAATAATTTATGTATTTATTTATTACTTAACATGATACACACGTGCAACACACATATGCTAAATTAGTGATTTTAAAAAGGGAAAAGGTGCAAATATATCCCTCAGCATTGTGATTTAAAGCAGATATATCCCTCATTAAAAAAGTGGTGCATATATACCCCTGACGTTAAATAAATGGTGCAAATATACCCTTTTTGCTGACAGATTTAAAAAGAAAAAATCATTTAGCTTGTTTTTTAATTAAATAAGTTCCACAAGGCTTTAAAAAACTAAGTATACCTATTTTATTTTAGTAGACTTATTTTTTTAAAGCCACGTGATAATTATTTTCTTTGTAGGTCGGGTCTGGTTCATTTTAAAAAGATGGGCAGACTTATTTCTTTTTAAAGCCAAGGTGATTTTTTTTTTTTAACGAACGAGATAACCCACTAGAAAAATAATTGCCTCGTGGCTTTTAAAAAATTAGTCTATTAAAAAAAATGAGTAGACTTATTTTCTTAAAGCCACGTGACATTTTCTTAATTAAAAGATAAGTTAAATGATTTTTCAAAAAAATTCTGGCAACAAAAAGGTATATTTGCACCATTTGTGTAACGATGGGGGTATATTTGCACCATTTAATGGCAGGGATATATATGTATCACTTTTTAATAAGGGGTATATATGCTCTAAATTACAAAATTAAGGGGTATATTTCCACCTTTGCCATTTTAAAAATAAATATTGGTATCAAATATCTCTGAAGCATAGAAAATGACAAAGTAGAGAATAAATTGTCTTGTTTATGTACAGCACAAACTTTAGAATTCCATTCAACTATTTCAAGATTTCCTTCAATTCTCATAGTAAGCTATATCCTTCAAGTTGTCTTATTGTTGTCATTGTCTTGCTGCTTCTATAGACCAATTAGCTTAAGCCCTTCACTTCCAATCTTTTCATACATATATATGTGCACTCTACACTC
The DNA here is from genome assembly GCF_019175385.1 of Lycium barbarum. Lineage (NCBI taxonomy): Eukaryota > Viridiplantae > Streptophyta > Magnoliopsida > Solanales > Solanaceae > Lycium > Lycium barbarum. Next base: position 150,804,393 of record NC_083337.1, read on the forward strand.
ACTTTTCCAAGACAGACAGAAAACAAAATTCTTTCTTTCATTGTTAGTAGAAAAAGAAAAAAAATGGAAGCCATGGTTCCCTACCTATTAGCTCTACTATTCTTTCCTCTATCTCTCTCTTTCATCTTCTTCCTCCGTAAACGCGATTCGAATGGCAAAAAACTTCCACCAGGAACTCCTGGATGGCCATTGTTAGGAGAAAATATGGAGTTTGCCTTTTTAGGCCCTCAGAAATTCATCAAAGACCGAATGGAAAAGTACTCACCTGAAGTGTTCCGAACATCAATCATGGGAGAGAAAATGGCATTCTTTTGTGGTGCACAAGGGAATAAGTTCTTGTTCTCAAGTGAGAACAAACTTCTCACCTCATGGTGGCCGCAATCCATGAAAAAGGCTTTGCTTTTCCCTGAATTTGTGGAGAGCTCATTGCAAGAAGTATCAGCTTTAAAACGGAGTTTTCTCCATGATATTCTTAAGCCTGAGGCTCTAAAACAATACATTCCAGTTATGGATGCCATGGCGCGTGAACATCTAGACGAAAATTGGGTTCCTAATGGAGTAGTCAAGGTTTTCCCTTTATCAAAGAAGTACACATTTGATTTGGCATGTCGACTGTTCATGAGTCTGGTAGATCCTGAGGAAATAAAGAGGTTGGCTGATCCTTTTACACTTGTTACAAATGGGATCTTCTCCATGCCTATTGATTTGCCCGGAACAGCTTATAATCGCGCTATTAAAGGCGGGAAATTGGTGAGAGATGAACTTATGAGGATCATTACACAGAGGAGAAAGGAACTTATGGAGAATCAAGAGACAGAAGGCAGAGACTTGTTGTCAAAAATGTTACTTGTTACTGATGAAGCTGGAAAGTCGATGAGTGAAATGGAGATTTCGAACAACATCATAGGAATGCTTGTGGCAAGCTTTGAGACTACTAGTAGTGCAGTCACCAGTGTTTTGAAGTACCTCGCTGAACTTCCCCACGTCTATGATGAAGTTTACAAAGGTAAACAATCCAAGGGAGAAAAATCTAAACATTATATGCTCATTCATAATTATAAGTCCAATATATTCACATGACAAATGGTTATTTCACGACAGAGCAAATGGCAATTGCAAAGTCAAAAGGAGCAGAGGAGTTTCTAACTTGGGAGGACATTGAGAAGATGAAGTATTCCTGGAATGCAGCTCGTGAATCACTGAGGCTAACTCCACCAGCTCAAGGATCTTTCAGGGAAACAGTCACTGATTTTACATATGCAGGTTTCACAATTTCAAAAGGGTGGAAGGTAGAACTTTTATTCTGCTAAGCTAGCTGCATTTCTACAAAATGGTGTACGAAATTGACATGTTTTTATTATTCTTTACAGACATTTTGGTCAGTTCACTCGACGCATAAGAATCCCAAGTACTTCTCTGATCCTGAAAAGTTTGATCCTTCAAGATTTGAGGGAAGTGGTCCTGCACCTTTCACGTTTGTACCCTTTGGTGGAGGACCACGTATGTGCCCCGGGAAAGAGTATGCCCGACTGGAAGTACTAGTATTCATGCACAATGTGGTGAAAAGATTTAAGCTTGAAAAGGACATTCCAGATGAGAAGATTGTGTTCCATGCTTCTCCTGTGCCAACGCATGGTCTTCCTGTTCGCCTTCTGCCTCATGGAAATTAACTGAATTTCACTTCAGCAAACAGAATCTTGTTCTTGCTTTATTTGGTTTTTGAAAAATTAAGCTACGGCCATCATCTACTATAAACCTAGAATAATTGTAACAGTAGTATGTCAACAAGTTGTAAAATGGAAATGTACTTATTTTTTGCTACCAGTTTATACTAAAACCTCATCAACACAATATACCAGTCATATCTATTGTTCCATTGAGAAACTGCATCTCAGAACACAAAAATTCTTTCTCAACAAACTGAAAGAGGAAGCTTTTAGTTTCCGGGAGTTCCTAGATTGCACAAACTCGTAATATAAAATGTATAATAATAAAGTGGAGTAGCGAAGAGGATTAATAGAATGTTTAGAAGTATTGCTAAGAGTTTTTTGTTATAGTGTTTTCTATAATAGCAGAACCATATGCTAGCAAAATGGGAGGATGAGCAAAGATCAATATTTTTCAATCTGATAAGAAGAAAATCATTAAAGAAAAATTATTGCAAAAAAGAAAAAGAAAAAGTTAGCCAATGAAAATTAAGTACATTGATATATGCACTCCTCTTTTCAGTTTAAGCTCGTTTCCTCGCCTTGTTGTTTTGCTTGCTCTAAATATTGCCTCTTAAAAACACAGAAAAAAATAAGTTTCTCTGCCAGCGGCTTTCTCTCTCTCGTTCATTTCTATATCAGGAAAGGGATTGGAACTCAATGAACACAAGTCCTTTACTTACACAAATCTTCTAAACGACTGCAGGTTCCTGCTGGAAGCAATGGCGAGCCCGGAGATACATCACATATTCCGTGAAGCCAATAGCGTAGCACATGAGTTGGCCAAATATGCTCTCTTTTTATTATGCTTCGGTTAAACAAAGACAATTTAGGGGTAACATCTTTTTTATTTACCCCGTACTATAATGACTTTTTTACTTTCAACTCTTTAATTAATGCATCGTTCAGTTGGCAAAAAAAAAAAAAATCACAACTTTAGAAATCTATACCTACTCTTTGTAGATAGGGGTGGGCGTTCGGTTTTTCGGTTCGGTTTTATCAAACTTCGGTTTGGCTATTTCGGGATCGGCTTTTTGAAGGTGGACACCGAACACCGAACCAAACTAGTTCGGTTCGGTTCTTTCGGTTTCGGTTTTTTAAAGTTCGATTCGGTTCGGTTTCGGTTTTTTCAATTCGGTTTTTTTTATATAATATTAGAAGCGATTCCATTGATACTAATTCATATTCTCAAAAGCAATAAAACATAAAACTGATAAATTGAAATCAAAATCAAATAAACAGGATACACAAGAACAGAAAACTATAATTATGATATAGGATTACTAGGTGTTATATACATACCGTAAGAATAATTAAGAAAACACATAAAGGACATACATTAATCCTAAAGACACATCCTAGTTACCTTTCTTTGTTAAGGATATTTGATTTTCTCAATTGAAGTGGAAAATTAGGGATACAAATGCAAAAAAGGACTTATTACAATTGGTTTTTTTTTGCTTTAAACTTAATGGGCCTGGACTTTTTTTTTTTTGGGTAATGTATTAAATTTCGGTGCGCGTTCGGTTTTTCGGTTCGGTTTTATCAAACTTCGGTTCGGCTATTTCGGTTTCGGTTTTTTTACGGTGGACACCAAACACCTAACCAAACTAGTTCGGTTCGGTTCGGTTTGTTGAAGTTTCGATTCGGTTCAATTCGGTTTTTCGGTTTTCAGTATTTATGCCCAGCCCTATTTGTAGATCCCGACACATTGACGTACGTATAAAACCATGTTGGCTAATGATTTACCAGAGAAAATGTGATTGCCTATAATTTTCTATAATATCTGAACTTGTGGATACGAGTTATCTAATTAAGTTTTATTATAAACAGGTCAGCCAAAGGTACTTATATAAAAAATCGTTTTATGATGAAATTAAAATAGTCCAAGGAAATAGAATAACATAATAACAGAATAAATAAATAAAAAGAAGCTCCTTTGATCAGTAGATACATAATAACATCAATTCACAGTTAACATCATAAAACAGTTAAATGAAAGATGAACAATTTTTGAATTCTAATAAGGCCATATGCCTTGCAGCTGCATTTTTTCCGCTTCCACAATTTTTTCTTTTTCCTTGACGCTGTTCTTTACTAGAAACCAAAAAATTCAATCTATTATTGTTAAAAGATTTTCATAATATATACCATCTTCTTGGAAGCTATAAATCTGGGAAGCACTCAAGCAAATGGCTTATATGAGAATGTGGCTCAATCAATGTGTCAAAGTTCTTCCAGTCACCATAAATTTGGCTATTATTAATCCCATTACTATGCTTCTCTTCTTCGCGATCATCTTCATTGTAATTGGTTGTGTAACTCTGTTCACCGTGGCTTTTATTATCTTTTGTACACAAACTTGTTGAAATGGTAGGGCTATCAAGCTGTGGGAGTTCAACTAGTTGATTCTCAAAGAAATTTTGGCTTGAATTGTTAATGACCATATTTTGAGGATCATCATGAAATGGATTGAATAATTGATGGCAATTTGTTGTTTGGTTGAATGCATTAATATTGAGAGGCTGATGATGCATTGGACCTGTGATCTCTGATAGTGATGAAGGTCTATAAGTGGGGTTAGTTCCTCTAATGTAGTAAGCATTTTGCCATGCTTCTAAACTTGGCTGCTTGTTTGGAGTTGGTTTCTTGAATGCCTTGCATACCACCCATCCTTCTTCCTGTAAATAAGATAAATTTTCAATTTAGTTAGCTAGCTAATTAATAAGGGTAAATATAAATACTTTCTCCGTTCCAATTTATGTGATACTTTTATTTATAATCCGTTTAAAAAAGAATGACATGTTTCTAAATATTCCGAAACAGTTAATTTTGCCCTTCCAATTTACCCTTAATAAGAAGTTTTTATAACCAAATAAATGTTGTGTCATGTTTAGGGCCACAAGTTTCAAAAAATTTATGATCATACAACTGTTAAATTATAATTTAAACCACAAATTTTAAGAATTTCTTTTTATAACTTTGTGCCGACTCAAATCACCTAAATTTGAACAAAGGGGGTGATACTTATTAATTAAGGACCCTTTTGACTATGAGAATTTTTCACTTTTTTCCGAAAGTTTTTTTTTCTCTTTATTTGAAAATTAGCGTTTGGCCATGAAAAAATTTCAAATATAACTTGAAGTTGTAGTCATTATCAAAACAAATATTTTATTTTGTTTTGGAAGTTTTGTTTAATCTATTAGTCCCGAATCGTAGTTTTGATAAGGCTTCACATGATTTAGCAGTAAGCAGGTCTTGGACAAGTTTATGAACCAATTAGTGGAGTTATCTACTTGTTTCCCACTAGTATTGACTTCTTTCCTCCTTTTTTTAATTCGAAACGTATGGTAAAGTTACATGATTGCTTCACGTCTTTCATTGCACTCAAAGACATGACCTTTTTAAAGAAAATGTGGGCAGTGAGCACTTCAAATGTCTACAATTTAAACTCTTCATGAAACATGTAAGTTATATATATATATATGTGATAGTGAATATTTTTTAAGAAACTTTTAGTGTTATTTAACTATTTGCAAGTTAGCATTTGTATCAAATTATCAGTTTAGTGTCTATTATAGAAATTCATATAATAGTTACCTTAGAGAGGCTAATTATGTAGATATTATTTAAAATGTCAATGTGTAATTCATGAAATACACAATAAGGTCAGGTCTCTTGGGTTTAAATTTCAGTAGAGGTAAAAAATATTAGAGGTGATTTTTTCTATATGTCTAAGTTTTGGTGTACATACTTATTTGGTATCTGTATTTGTGAAAGATATATGATACCTCATCGTATTAATTAGTTGAAATATGCGAAAACTGATCCGGACACTACGATTATTTAAAAAAGAAAACAAAAAAGGAGATGAACAAGGCTCACCTGAGGAGGACCATGTTCAGAAGATTGGAGCCTATATTCATGCATTATCCAATCAGTTTTCCTTCCATTTGGAGCTCTTCCTTTATAGAAAACTAAGGTTTTCCTCATTCCTATTATTTTCTCCTTTGATAACACTGCCTTATCTCTGCCTGTTGCCTTCCAGAATCCAGCAGTTGTGGCTCGATTTGTCCTTGTTCCGGTAGGATATTTCCTGTCTTTGTGGCTGAAAAAATACCACTCGTTTTGTTCTTCATATCCCAGTTTACACCTATCTGTACGAAGTGACAATTTTTAAAAAGAAAACAACTATGTTAGAAATCATGACAATGTATGAAACTTTCAAGATTTTGCTTTTATTAGCTACCCGTCAATATATAGGATTTAAAATTGAATTCCAAAGATGACAATCCTTGAATGCTAGTCAAAAGTGTCAATTCCACTCTAGCTCATATGTATATGATAAGGTTATTACAATGTTATTCCATAATTGTTGGACGTATGAACAAAGTCTCACATTGGTAAATAAAAAGAAAATAAAAGTTACATAATATAAAGTGTAGAGATGTCTTAAATGATGTGAGACATTTTGGAAAAAAATCGTGCGGGCTCAGCCAAAAGCCGATGAGGCAGAAATAACGTTCACTGGCCACTTTTTAGCCAAGTGCAGTGTTTGAAAAATAGTCAGTATGCTGAAGTATCAAATTGACTATATTTCAATTACATGAGTTGTTCAATATTGATTATTTGTGAGTTTTTCTCAATATCACACCATATTCATAATATCTTTGAGTTGACTTAGCTCAACGCTAGCTGATAAACGGTTGGCTATCCCCTTGAGAAAATAAATAGCTTACCTTGCAATGAGGAGATTTTTTTTTTTTTTGGATATAATGAAAAAGAAAAAGAAAAGGGCAAAGGATTAATTTTACCTTCGATGTCCCATGGCTCAATTCTGTAGAGATCAATATCAGTGATTACATCAAGGTCAATCTTGAGGGAATTAATCTTTCTCTTGAGATAATACCCAACAAGTTCTTCCTCTGTTGGATGAAATCTAAAACCTGGAGGTACACATGAATCCATCTCCATTCTTGATCGATCTTCTTCAACTTTATTCTAAAGAAAAATAAAAATAAGATCAATAAAGAGTTAAGAAAAGAACTAAGATGAGGATAGGGTGTGAGTAGTTCTCTAGGGCTAGCTACTATGAGCCTATTTGGATGGGCTTATTTCTATAAACTGTTTGCAGCTTATAAGCTAAAAAAAATAAGTTGGGTAGTCTAACTTATTTTTTTTGGCTTATAAGCTGTTTTCAGCTTATAAGCTGCTTTAGATAAACTAAGTCAAATGGGCCAAATTATTTTTTTGAGCTTATTTTAAGCACAAAATGACTTTAAGCTGGTCAGTCAAACACTCAAAAAAGCTTAAAACAACTTATAAGTAACTTATAAGCCAATCCAAACTGGCTCTATATATGCTGTTGGACAACATTTTCTTATGCTAGCTCCTTTTGCTTATTTAGTAAAAGTCAAAAAGCAACTTTTATTATAAAATAAAAAAGACTATCCTCTCAAGTCTCAATAGTGTGAGGCTGAATATAGCACAAAAGAGTGAATGTTACACTTCTTGTCTTCTTGATTTCTCATCATTCCATTCATTCAAAACCATTCGTGAGCACAAGCCATGATCAAGAGGCATATGCTTTTGGTTTTTACTTGGGGCGGAGGGATAACAGGTTGTTTTTTTTCTTTCTAATTTTCTTATTACGGCATGGTAGGTGAGTAGATCGAGCAGATTAAAGTAATGCTACATTATTTATCGGATTTGAACCATCCATCTTAATTTTGAAAGGCAGAAAGCTCATCAAATGAGACCCTCGACCGCACTCACGAGGTTGAGGAATCCATTTAAACAATTGTTTTAATAAAATTTAACTTCTATACATTGGTAGAGTTATAAAATTTCAAACTATCATATCTATCTTAAAGATCATAAAAGGTAAATGTTCATAATGTATTAGTGAGATTGGCAATCTGAAAAATAATGTAAGTAACTTGGTGTAGCAAAGTTAAAATACACTATAATATAAAAAATATTTATGTTATCAATATATTAGTCACTCTTAAATTATTATTTTTTATTATTATTATTATTATTATTGGTATTCTTCTACCTTTAGTTTTTTGTGGTTGATTTGCAATAAGTGCAGACCACCATTCATACTACGTACAGAAACGAGAAAACATGAAAATCCACAAGAATTTATCAATAAGCCAATAGCCTTAGTTGCATGTAATATCATTCAGCTAGCTAGGCAACGGAAAAAGCAGCCGAAAACATTGACTTTGTGTTTTTCGTAAAAGAAAAATATGTTATATTTTCCAAGAGATAAATATATAAGCAAAAATTGTTGAAATAATTGCTTTGAGTGCATTCCATTCAGTAACACATGATCCCATCAGGAAAAAAACCCTTTTCTCACACACCTTATACATCCAATCTCAATACCACTTTCACTTCATGACCTTTGAGTTATAACATTCAAGAAAGATCAATCAATTGCCTTTTCTTCCGGGAGTATATTATAAGCTGTATATACCGTAAACGTAAGAAATTATACACCATCAGATCACCTTTACTTGTTGTATGTACCGTAAAAACAGCTCTTACTTTCAAGATTACAGAAATCACATTTTAAAAACACTTACTTGTAAATATTCTTTAGTTAATATGATAGTATAAAAAATTAATCTTGCAGTATATATAACTTAAAACACTTTTTCCAGTCCTGAAAGTGTCTGGTTGTAAGTGTAGGGGGATCGAGGGGAAGTGGGACAATAGTGTCACACAGAGAAAGAAAAGCAAAGGAAAAAACTTGAAGGAATTATTTGCAATGTTGATTTAACTTTCATCTTTTATCATTATAATTAGTAATAACACATGAAATATATCCATCTAAGTGAGTTCATCGGCATCAAGAAAAGAACTAGTAATAAAAGAGAGAGAGAGGTGACATATACTAACCAGAAAATTAAAGCCTTTAGCAATTTGCTATATCTGAGAAAGTAGAGACAAAGAATGAGGAAGAGGGGAGAAACTAAATTATATTCTTGAAAGAATGAGTGAAATGAAGTTTGGGGAATAGGAGAAAGGAGAGGGCTATTAGAATGAGTGGATAAATCGGGTGTTGGTTGAAATGTTGTTGTTGAGAAAGATATACAAATATATAGAGAGAGACTTTAGCTTAACTAGTAGTATGTGATAAGCAGGTACACACAAAAAGGAATGAATTTTATGATTGTGACAGAAGGTATGTTTTCAACATTTGGTCATAAAGGAGAAATAAAAAATACTTCTATGTGTAGTTTTTAAGTTTTATGAACCAATTGTGTAAAAATATTTACACAATCAAATTATTTATAAAATAACAGATAAGTTTTTGTGATAGGTCTTAAACGATAATTTGATAACAACGTCGATTAACATTTCATATCGTAAAAGATTAAACGAAATCGATCGTGAAAAAAGAATTATAATTAATACTAGTTTTTTAAAAATAATTGTAAACTAGGGAATCTGCAACTGCTACCCTTCATGTGCGCTTTCGGTAAACCCCGCTTCGATGTAATAGCTCGCAAACCACACTGGAGAGGTAAATCGCACTAGGCAAGCTATGTAGGATGAGCTCATCCGAGAAAGCATTTGGGGGATTTCGTACCTGCGACCTCCTATTTGGGAATCTCCTGCTCAACTAACTTGGCTACCGTTGCAGATTTAATACTAAGTTTATATAACCTATATTAATATCTTTTATTGATTTAAGTTATATTCATTATTAATGAATAGACTTACAATATCAAATTAATTAGTTTACTCACAATAATAAATAGATCTTTATAGCAAATCAGATATAATAATCTAAAAAATAGAAAAATAACTTACTACAACCAATTAAATTGACTTGATAGTATAATCCCTTCTATCAATATATGTAACAATCTAGATAACGAAATGTAAGAGTAGAATTTGTTAGGAGGGGGGTGGGGTAGTGGGGGGTTATGGTTTGTTTATGATTACGCGTGGGGTTGGCAGATTAGATGAAAGGTTTATTTGGACGGCGTGACAGCAAATTTTTCACGCCACCGTTATATTATGCTCTAAGATTTTCCATTATAATTCTTTCCCTTCTCCTTTATGTTTTTAGAACAAATTAATCTTGTCTTGCTTATTCGTAGCTCATTTCGTTAATGAGGTTTTACTTTAATTTAGTTGAAAACCTCTAAGGTAATGAATTTGGGTGTAATTGAAGCGCGCCTTGATGCTGAGTTAGTCTTGACACGTCTATTGATCGATTGATTCAAACATTTGGACAATGCAGCATCGAGGTGTGCTTTAATACAAATGGAGTGATAGTTTAGATAGGTAAATGGAATAATGGATAATTGAGATATGAAATTAGCAAAAAGATGATAATTTAGATATGTTTTTTACCATTAACTCAATTTATAAAGATAAACGGACGATGTTCATCAACAGTAACTTGTCTGAAGGGAAATTTTTGTCTCAAGCTAGAAACTGGAAAGGACATTGTGTTGAGTATTAAGAAAATAATTGCCAAAGGATGTGGTGGAATATTCAGAATCCTTCTACCTTAATAGATATTTCAAGTTTAATCCTTAAAATAAATTACTTTACCATAAGGACATTTTATTTCCTTAATTGGCTTATCAAACATGAATTTGAAAATTAGTTAGATGGCGAGTTAATTTTAGATATAGAACAATTACTTATATATATTTTTTTTTATTTTTTATTTTACAAAAAGAGCATTTTTGTGTTATTCCTCTATAAACCCAGAATCCAGTTTTTTGTCTGTTTGGTGCGCCGCCCTTAGATAATTGGCACACCTGTAAGCCACGTGGATAATCCACGCTGTCAAGTCATGAAGCTAATTAATCATGTGTGGGATAAACAATTTGTAATTAGTGGTTAGAGTTAGCCGTAATTTAGCCTCAATTTCCATGTATGTTACTTATTAAAATTAAGTGATAAACATAAAATGGATGTTTAGGTGACCAATGTTTCATTAAGTAAGTATATAAATAATATATTCGAATCCAGTAAAATAAGTAATTTTATTTTTCCAACTTTTATGTATTAGAAAATAAATCACAATGCCCTTAATTACGTGTTTAAGCGATAAAGAAGCTCCTGAAATACTCACACGTTTGCTTAATTGAACATTTCTTACCACAAATAGAAAGGAAATAACTCATTCTAGAAAATAAAAGAGCTTCGATTTTACGTATAAATTATAATATTAAATTCATCTTCCAGCCCAAAATGACATATAAGAGTGAGAAAACCACAGAAATAAAGTCACCTTTTAGCACTTTTTCCTTATTTTATTTCTCAAGAATGAACTTGTGGTTCACACATATTTCTATATTAAAACTGAGTTTTTCTAATCCTATTTTCACGGGTATCCTTTAGTTTGTAGGCCTTGAGTACAGTAAAAGAGAAGATCTCAAAAGCTGGCATTTATAAAGAATGATAAGTTAAGATCAGTTGAAATTTAGGCCACACAAATAGAAAATTCAAGAAAGACTAATTAGAAAAAATTGTAAGCCAAGCATGGGAACCAAATACCAAATCTAAGGAACACAATGCCATAATTTTTCAAAGGGTCATATATATCTTCTAGATGCACCCTTGCCTTCTCTTCAAGGTTACTAGTGGTGCAGGATTTATGCTTAGATCTTGTATTGTTTTTGAATAATTGTAGTGTTTGGGTGCTTAGAGTACCTCGACTAATTTTACAGGGCACCTGATATCTTTCATCAGCATAATTATCGAATAACTCTATCTGACGAGACTTGAACAGATAGAAAAAAATCATTTCGTGTTTTTTACATCTACTGAAAATTAAATTTGAGATCTCATGATGCGTAGGTGTTGTATTCAATTGTTCTCAAATTAAAAAATTTGATACAATATGCGCTAATGTTGTAAACAATTACTAGCACAATTAGATGAAATATGAATAGTAGTAGTAGTAATTATTAGGTACATTTATATACTGAACGTTAATTGATAATTTGATAAGAGGAAAACTAATCTGCAATTACAGATTAAACTATATGGATGGAGTGAAAATATACGTCTCCAAAACCTTTAAACATTTATTCAAAAAACACTAAAAATGGACCTGTTTTAATTTCTAGTCCAAATGCCACCTATCGAATTTAAAAATGGCATTATCAGTTCCCTCAAGTTTAATATATCACCTAAGTTTCTCTCAATTAATTAGTAGTATTCGTGGATAGTTGGATTAGATTTCTTTCCTTAAGAAGAGAAATAGATGAAATGTATCATACATGATGCTTTTTATTTATCAATTTTCATATTTTTATTCCCAACAAAGTATAAAATATATACTGCTATCACTTTGGTCCAATAGTTAATTAAGCTAGTTGGAATTAGATATTTGTTAGACTAATTACTTGATTACGGTAATGGATAATTGCCTAACTGTATTAAGCACAAACTGAGAAAATGACAAGGTGCCGCTTTTTCCTATATGTCTTAATCAATTACTGATGGGTAATGGTCGGCTAGCCACTTATCCTTAAGCCATCCACCAATAATTAGCTTGCACTTCAATTAACTCTAACCTTCAGGAAGTGAAAACTAAAATGCCTTAATTTCTGAACTTACAAAGAAGAAAATCTAAACCTCGTACAAGAAAGCAAATCTTAGAAATTAAGAACAAGTGTGTGGTGAAGTGATAAGTATTCCTTCATTCTTAACATGAAATTTGGGTTCAAGTCTTGATTATGAAATCACCTATTTAGGGAGCACATTACCCCCTAATGTGAAATTTTCCTGCGTGAATCCGAATTTCGTCGAACCTCAAAGAGAGTATCAACCACCTGTGAGAAAAAAAACTTTAACCCAAAATTTATTTTTACATATCATTTAAAAAATTTAAATAAAAATTTATTTTTACATATCATTTAACTTTTTTGGAAATCATCCAGACCAAAAATAATAATTTACTTGAGAAATACAATCTCTTGATGCTTCATCCTTTTAAAATGGTGGGACAGAATCTACTATTTCAAAATGAGAATGCAACGGATGCGCCTGGACTGCCCTCAATTTAAACTAATATACACTCACATGGTAAAAAAACTTTTAAAATACATGTATTTATGTTAACATATATACCCATCTTCAATTTAAACTACTATACACACACATAGTAAAAAACTTTTAAAATACATGTATTTATGTTAATATATATACCCAATTTCATTTTTTTTTTAAAATTAGTGTGTGTTGTGGTATTTGACACCCGCTATTTATTTAAAATACATCATTGGGTCTAATTTATATCTTAAAAGCTAGCTCGAAGAAAGGAGGATTTTTCAAGCCTTATAGAGTTCAGAGTTCTCGTCCCTCACCGATATGATATATTATCTTCACTTCTTCACCAAATTCATGAAAAATGTGCTCATCAGAATTTGTTTTAAAAAAAACTGTGGAATATCTCTGATTATCGACAGTATTCCAACAGACCTCCGTGGAAAATCCGCAACTTCTAGTAATTAGAGATCATAAATCTATTCATTTTGATGAAAGATGAACTCTGAATTTTTGTTGGAAAAAAAAAAGTCTGAATTTTTAGTGGATAATTTAATTTAACTGCCTTAATATATGAATAATAAAGAAAAGGTTCCATACATAGCAGAACCGAAAGAGACAAAAAGAATGGACCCAAGTCTCCTACCAATGGATGTTAAGTACTATCTGAGATTATCATTGCAATCTTATACCATATCTACCGACCTCTCCTCTTCTTGTTCCTTTTTTTTTTTTTTTTTTTTTTTTTTTGACATTTTCTTAACATAATTATATACTAGTAAGTACATATTTCTTTTCCAACAAAGCACAAATTAACAACCTTTTCCTCTTACTTAGATTTTGATTAATAAATGCATGGTGGATTATTATGAATCATGTCATCCTGAAAAGGACCCATACATTAGTGGCAAAAATTTATAGTCACCATCATGGCCAGTATATAAAACGACAGATAAATCTATTAGAAACAACTCACAAATTATTAAAATAACATGGAACTTTTCCTTTTCTTTTGGCTAATAATTTGTACTCCATACATATGGTGCAAATATGACCTAGGCAGGAGCTAAAGGAAAAATAACAGGTTTAGCCGAATTCAGTAATTTTGGTTTAAATTCTGTATTTAATATGTATAAATTATTAATTTAATATTCAATAACTTAAAAGGGCTAAAATCCTAAACCCATACACTTCAATTCTGACTCCTCTCCTCCAGAAACATCTTCACCTTTTACATTGAGGAACTTATGATTCGAACATATTTATGACATAAATAATAGATATGAATAATTGCACTAATTACCCTTGATAGAAGTCAAATTCATCAGCTAGATTATAATGATCAATCCTTTTTATCATGTTAACATTTTGCTTTGGAGCAACAGAAGAAAAGAAAAGGCAAGGCATGCAAGTTTAAAGATGGATATATAGGAGAAAGTAGAGAGGGAGATTTTTTTTTTATTTTTTTTTGACTTATATTACTAGGTTTGATTGAAATAGAAGAATATTATGCACTAAAGTGTGTCGCGTATAAATTAATGAAGTTGAAATATAATAGACCATGGTTTGAATTTTAACGTAGGCGAAAAATACTTAGGTGATTTCTTTTCATTATATATCTAAGCCTTTACAGGTAAAGTCAGTACATGTATTATAGTGAAAGATGACAGGTATGTGTGAATTAGTTGAGACACGTATAAATTAACCCGTACACTATATTTTTATAAAAAAAAAAAAAAAGTAGAAAGAATATTTGTACTTCTGTTCAAATTCGCTTAGCGGGACATGAATGATTTATGCAAATGTTCAACCATTTAAGTTTAAGAACTATTTTTAAAAGTTGTATAGATATAGCCTTTGGGATATTGTTATCTAACATCTATAAATTTTTAAATTGTGGTCTAATTTTTTCTCATAAGATTTTTGGTTTGCTAAAATAAGACCTTTAAACCGTGGTCTATAAAATTCATAAATTGCAAAAAAAAAAAAAAAAAAAAAAAAAAGAAGAAGAAGAAGAATTCATTTACTTAATAACTATCTCAATTAAAAAAAAAAATAATAATAACCAGCAAAAATTACTGGTGGGACACAGGAAGAAATTTCTTTCCTTCCCTTTCCCTTCCTATACATCCCTCATATACTCTATTTTCCTACCTCCTACAAGCAAAACAAGAATGAAGACAACTGTGATAATGAAAATTTTCATAAATATGGTAATTAAGTGGACAGTGCATAACTTTCAAGAATGTCAGGCGAGACATAGAGCCTGTTTGGATGGGCTTATGCCTATAAGCTGCAAACAGCTTATAAGCTAAAAAAAAATAAGTTGGGGTAGTCTAACTTATTTTTTTAGCTTATAAGCTGCTTTAGATAAGCTAAGTCAAATGGGCCCAATTATTTTTTTGAGCTTATTTTAAGCACAAAATGACTTTAAGCTGGCCAGTCAAACACTCAAAAAAGCTGAAAACAGCTTATAAGCAACTTATAAGCCAATCCAAATGGGCTCATAATAATGGACCGGAAAAGCTTCTAGAGCAAAAAGAAAAGGGGTAAAAACAAAATTATTAGGAGAATGATTTGAAAATCAGAAACCAATAATATGCTTTTGCCTACCAAAAAATAGACTAAACTTTGATCGTACTCCCACCAGATCAAAAAAACAGTTCACTTAGCTTCTTTTTTTTTATTAAAAAAAGAGTTCACTTAGCAAATTAAGAAAGAATTAATCTTATTTTTTCATATTTATCCCTATTAAGTGTTATATGATCAAATCCCAATGTCTATTTAATTAGGGATAGTTTAATCAAATTACCTATTTTTATCTAGGAGTTATTATTTTCTTAAGGGGTGTGCAAATGGTCAAGTGAACTATTCCGGAGGGAGTAGTAAATGGGGAAAAGACATAGTCTGGCCAAAAAACATGTCCCACATAATTATGTTTAATTTCCCTGAAATCCATGGTATTGTTCAAACCTTAAAACGTAAATATCCAACTGTTGCCCCACTATAGATACTATTGGTTGAATATCTCCATCAGGACCTTCTATTTATAACTGATTTGCCTGTTTAATTTCTTTAGCGATCTACATTAATTCGAATGTGCTTCTTTGACCCTTCACTTGTTTGAAAAGTTCATAAGAAGGTGACATATTTTTTAGTCAAGTAGATACTTCTTTTGGTCAATTAACATTGATTAGAAATCCAACCAAAAAAAAAAGATTAGCAATAGACTAATCAAGGTTGAGATTTACATTACCAAATATGAACTAAGAAATTAAGGAAACATGAAATGTGAACAAGTTGACAAGCTTTTCTTACTAAATTTATGTGCTTTGTAGAATTTTACCACATATGGATGTCACGTAGTAATATTTTTTTTGAGTTATGGCCAGAGGCGAATCTAGGATTTCAAGAGGATGAGTTCATCTTAGAATCTTTTTTAAAAAAAAAAAAAAAATGCAAAAGTGCATTTAGTAGGGTTCAATCCCACAATCTTGAGGGATTAAACCCAACACTTAACCAGTGCTTCACTCAATCTAGTTTGATCATGTGTTCCTTGAGTTATGTTAGATATATTTTAAGGATTATATACATAATATACCGAGTTTAGTCGGGTGACCATATGTTCACGTGACCCATTTTTAATGCATAGATTCGCCCCTGGTTATGACTCCTAGTCCTTTTTTAGAAATATGTATGGAACTTTCCCTCCTTGAGTTTTACAGTTAAGGGAACAAGTGTGCGGTTCGAGTTGAATTTGTGCTGGTCAAAATACTTTGAATCAACAGATATATCATTCTTCAATTTGTCCAATAGTTGTTGAGATGGATTGAGTCAAGATGAGCTAAATAATGAGTCATCGCCCTAACCTGCACAACTATTACCAATTTTTAGTGTTTTTTGTTTAGTTACCAAATAAAACTTACAAAAAGAAACTTCTCTTTTAATATAGCTAATATAACATATTAAACCAAAAAAATTAATAAAACATTTGACATGATTTCTCATGGGTCAATTTATCCAACTTTTAGAACGGATCAAGATAATCTGAGTTAATAAATGAACAAATTGTTAACCCCATCAAACATATATAACGGATTGGGTGGGTATTATTTCATGGATTAATTTTACACCGTACCCTAGTTTAATAATTTACATCATATTCAGAATGACACTTGATAAAGAAAACATTTGACCATTACTTAATGCTTTAACATTTTAGTCTGGGATAGAAATATGGGTGGTGAGCCTGAAGTACTTGAATTATTGGTCGTAAAGCCATTTGACTTTTTTTAAAGCTGCAACCCCAAAATAGGTGATTTATAGAATAGCTACAAAAGTAATTTTTGAAATCCAGAAAGACTAATCGACTTAAAAAAAATAATCTAAAAAGACAAGATGTTGTTGTAAGAGAATATTTGCCGTGTCTATTCTCATTCATTCAATAAGTTAATATACAACATTTACAACATAATTGTAGGCTACAAATTAGGAACTAATTTGACTAATTAATTCTAACATATGCTATCCTAAAATAGAAGATTACAAAATATATTTAATTAAATATTTACATAATCTAACAGTTGTTTTATTCTTTTATTTCATGTGTTGTTTCATAAATGCTAACAGAAGGCACAATCATTTGTGTGACTATGTCTTTGGTAAATTTAGATCAGAGGCATGAGAAATAGTCCCCAGCTATAAATCCTACTCAAGTTGAAGTGCATTGATGTGAACTATTCTCCAGCCGCCAATTTCCAAAATAAAGTCTCCTGCTACTAAATCGACTTGAGCAACGGATGCTGGCTCTAGGAACGGAGGGAAAACCGAAAACGCTAATCAAATACAAATATAATTATGGTTAATAATTACATGATTTACCATACATATTTTGTGGGGCATTCCTGGATCCTAGTTGTCTATGGGGAGAATAGAGAATGCTAAAAAACAAGGACTTCTAAATTCACACATGATCTTATAACACCAAGCAAAGTAATTTAACATAAAAAATACAAATTAAAATGAGAAAATACATATTTGGCTAAGCTTATAATATGGTCAAACTAATTTATAATTTTTGTTTTTTTATTTTTTTTGCTTATTTATGCATTGGCAAACATATAAGTTTGGCTAAGCTTATAATATGATCAAACTAGTTTATAAGTATATTTTTTTGGCTTATTTATGCATTTGGCAACATCAAAAGTGCGTACAAATCATAAGCTATAAGTTGATGCCAAACTTATTGTTTTACAGCTTGTAAGCACTTTTAGTTTGACTAAGCCGTTTTACGATTTCATTTCAATATCTTTTATGATCTCCAAAATACTCTTTCTAAACATAGATTTATGTAAAATATTTTTAAATTAATCTTTTCTTGAAATAGCTTTGGGAACATTCTAGTCATTTCCAATAGAAAAAGTGTTTATCAACATCTTTTCATCAAATATATTAACTGCTTATTATCAATTTCAACATCTTTATATGAACACATACCTACTTATTTATAAAATCAACTTTAATACCTAAAAGTGTTTGTGCACTTGATACTTATCAGCTATTTTTAATCAACTCATAACTCAAAAGAGCTCTTGCAAGATCTATGAATAAACCCTTGCGCACCAAAATGGAAAAATCCCTTTCCGTTTCTCTAATAATAAGGTAAGGTAAATATTCCATTTAATTTTTTTTTAACTAATCTAGATATTAAACGATGATTAAATGATAAATCATAGGTCATGTATTCATTTGTTTGGCGTTAACATCGAATAATTTTTCCAAAACTAATATATACCTTTGTGCCACCATTTTATAAAGCCCTTTCTCCTATCTTAGGTTTGTCTCTTTCTGTGTGTGTGTTTGGGTGGTGTTGAGTGGTGGGGGGGGGGGGGGGGGTGATTGCTTTGGCCAATGATTACTGTACAAGTAATAGTGTAAACTAAGCAAGTGGGGCGGTTGGTGGGCCTGTGGAAATTTATGCTGCCTTCCCCACAAAACTAACCTAAGTTTTCAACTCTTTCATCATGTATATGATGGCATACCAAATTACAAATCTCGTACTATCTCATCTACATTAAACATAAATAAAAATAATAATAAAAAAAAATCCTATACCCCAACTCCACAAAAGGAAATATAATGAAGATTTCATCACTCGAACTTGACAGGGTTCAAGTTTATATTGAGTAAAAGTAAGTACAATACTTAACAAACTTGGGAAAGAGTTACTCGACCAGGTGAAGAGTATTTGTGTTGTATCAGATCACAGTGAAACTAACTGCAGATAATTAGAACGTGTAACATGAGAAGATAATGATTATAAGTAACTTATTACAGTTTTCTAATAGTGAAAGATTTTCTTTTTATATTGTCAATTTATAAAGTAAAAAGATCCAAATTTAACCTTGTACTGTTCGAAATTGCTCGAGTTTGTCCTTGATTCATTACACTTTAATTTGGTCCATTCATATTCTTACATTTACCAAATCGTCTCGCAGACCCGCACTTTCCCTTGCAATTAACGGTGCTCCAAGACGAAATCGATCTATTTCATGTGTTCAAATTGTTCGAAATAAGATCCAAATTTCCTTCTCAACTTTTGATTATGTTTAAAATTACTTTCATATTGAAGCTCCGTTAGACGTCGTGGGAGAAAATGAGACTTTCATTTAACTGCAGGAATAATAAATACTACTAAATCAAAAGTCTAACGGCGGAGAAAGTTGTTTAGTTCAAACATTGCCAAAAGCTAATTTGATTATTTCCAATTTATAAAACTTGACTGAAGTTTTCCATCTGTTCTAAATCTTTGGGACAGAGTTACTCGATATTTGTCATGATGAAAAGTAATAAAAAGTAATAAATATTCCTTGAAATTAGGTGTAGCATTAATTGTAGTTGGCTCGAACATCACGATTAGTTAAAAAAAAAAAAAACTTTTTACTAAAGTTGGAGCAAGACATGCATATTTTCAATGAAGTTGGTTGTGTGTGTTTGTGTGCGGGTGGGGGGGTGGGGGTGGGGGGGGTGGGGGGGAGAGTTGGAGGCAACTAAACTTGAAAAAGACTTTAACAAAGGTCCTAGAGAAGGATCTAAGAGAGGACAAGATGGGGGTGTTAAATTTTTAAGTAGGGTTGAAAATGACATGTCTCCACACACAACCCATGTTCTCCTCCTCCTATTTTCCTAAAAATAATATTCCATATTATATACTCTTATATACAGTTTGATGATTGCTTTCCAAGTTTTGTTCCATTTTGTCTCTTTCTTGTTCCTCTGTTTTTTTTTTTTTTCCATCAGACAACTTAGGTTGAGGCTGTGATGTTTGGACCAGCAATAAAATACTATTCCCCATGCTGCTTGCATATGATCCTTTTCCATTTTTTTATTGGTACCATTACTTTTCCAGTTATATACTTGTACTTTTTGTTGTGTTTTTCGTATTTTAACTTCTTTTTTCTCTTTTTGTAATTATATGCTATTAGCTGTTGCTTGCGTTGAAAGCTGGAAGAAGGCAGGTTATGATCATCTGTGCCGAAAAGTACTATTCGTTTTTCTCATATATGATTGACTGAATTCTGTTATTGAATTGGTTTTGTTCTTTACTATATGGTGTATTATATTAATTCCTAAAAATTAGATGGAAAAATATAATTCTTACCGAACACTCATGAATAGGCTAGCAAATAGCTATAGATACTTTCTAAAGCTTGACTTGCCATGATATTCCATAATGGTTGGTTAAGGGAAAATGAAAGGTTAGGAGTAGGGAGAGAAACATGATATTCCACAATGGCACAAAGTGATAAATGTAATGTAAGTTAAGATAATCCAAGATCATTGCATAAATCAAAAATATCTTAAAAGTAAGATAAAACGCACATCTATTAAGTCGTCTTATTCATTAATGCGAAAGCATTTCAATCGAGCTTGCGTAGGCAAAGTTTTCATCTCCTTCTCTTCTATCAATTTATGATAGTTTCAATGAGGCGGTAGAAGGTCCGGAAGTCAGCGGAGACTTAGCAATATATTTATGGGCTTAAAAACTATGACCTGATCGGCTCTCTCATTACGGCCTGGTAAATCCACAACAAGATCTACGCTACTATCAACATTAGTGCATGAAATGTGATTCATTCAATCGAACATATATCAAGTCCACATCATGCCGACCAACTATATTTGTATACCCCATTTTATAAATCAGAAAATTCAGTCAATGTGTCCACAAATAAGATAATTTTCATCACATGTATGATAGACTCAGAAACTTATAGACCGGTCCATTTGAGGGCAAACCGTGCAATTACTTGCAAAAGAATTAAGAAATCTTGTGAGATTCTTTTATTTTGTTCTTTCTTTCTCTCCTTTAATTCTCCTACTTATCTAAATCAGGAAATTACACTTAATAACTTTATAAATGGATGGTCTTAAACTTTTAACCCTTTTTGAATCCAGGACAATTGGATAAAGGTCAAAGTCAAAAGTATTGCCAATGGAGCAAATATGGTCAAAAGTTCAAGACTATCCACTTCGACGGCAATTCTTATAAATGACCTATACTAAACTATGTATCTTTGAAGACTCCTACTTGGAGCCCAGTCCAACAAAAGTTGAAAGCCCAATATTAACCATATGGAATCAGGTTCTTGGGTCATGTTTGAAAGAATCTGATTGTGGGGGATCCTACAGACTTGGAGGTAGATTATATACATGTTTTTTGCGCGGATTGTCCTTCTTTTGGGGTGGTCTTTAATTTTTTCCCTTTGCCTAATACCCTGAGATTCTAATTTCGAACTCCAGCTCAGTAAAAAAAAAAATCACAAGGCAGAGGTTTGGATTCGCAAGGGAAAATTTTACCTTCAAAACTCTGCCTTAAAGCAGAATTTTAAGGCAGAGTTTTGCCCAAAGGTAGAGTTTGCTAAGGCATAGTTTACCTGCAAAACTCTACCTTAAGGCATAGTTTGCAGGCGAACTCTACCCATCAGGCATAATTTGCCTGCAAACTCTGCCTTAAGGTAGAGTTTTGTAGGCAAACTATGCCCGATGGGGTAGAGTTTGTAGGCAACCTCTGCCTAGCAATTTTTTTTTAAAAATTTTTGCCTGAGCAGGCAGGAGTCGAACCCGAAATCCTGAAGTTTTAGGTGAAGGGCAAAAGTTAAATACTTTCATTTTGATGGGTAAAAATTAAAGACTACCCCAAAATAAGGACATTATTGCAAATTGGCCAATTATATATAAAGCCTTTACAAATATGGGCTGAAAGTTAAACAGCCCAGCCAATTTATGCTAAATATATATCAATAGTCCTTAAACTTGTCAGTAAGTTTCATTTACACATTCGAATTACGATTTATTTCGATTGAGCATCTGAATGCATGATAAATGTTTCTATTAGACATTTTGACTAAAAATGTTGGAAAATTCTCTGCGCATGTTCTCAAGGGCCAATTACATAAATAAGTTAAAGACTTAAAATATGTCACCTCATTCAATTATGTGCATTGCCTCAACAGGTTGTAAAAACATCAAGCTTGTCCCAATTGATGCCGATGTGTATAATTAACGGAGGAAACATATTTTATGTGATTAACTTATTTATGTAATGGCTCTTGAAAATATGCGTAGAAACTTTTCCAAAATATGAGCCTGAAGTGTTTAATTTGAACACTTTATTATGTGTTTAGATGCTCAATTGGAACATCATAGTTTGAGTATCTCAATAAAATTTGCTAACAAATATAAAGAGTTGTCGATATATTCAACCCAATTAACATGAATAATCATATTAGCATTATACGTGATTTTTATCTTTTGGTTGAAGTTATTTTCTTGCTTTCTGGCTTTGCTCAAATATGGTTGTAAGAGTTTAAATTTCAACTTTTGTAAAATAATATCATATATTTTATAGGTATGGATCAAATATGATAAATTATTATTGTCATAATAATATTCTCTTATTTATCAAACACTTGAAAATATAATCACCAAAACATATCATTCGATGTGACTGTGAAGAAAGGAACTCAAAGTGAACGAACATCATCGGGCTACATTTAAAAACAACCGCTCACCCTCTATTGTGTTATCCTGTATATTTGTTTAAAGATTTTTTTTCCGTTGGTTTTCCATTCGTTCTGCATTACTTTTTTGGGGGCTTGCTAATTGGGAATCGTACCGAAAAATAGGATAAAACTCTTACAACCAAGGACGACTCAAGTTCAAAGCTCGAACTCAAGATGTCTAAATTCCACCTTGTTCGGATAGTTAAAAGGAAAATTATAAGACTCACATTGCATAATAAGAAAAATGAACAAGTGCTAATACTTTATTATTTTCAATTTCAGAAACAAACATTAGATCCACTTGAAATTAAATCTGTAATATATTTGATTTTAATAAACCTTCTAGATACTTGAAAGATCATTTTAGCTTTGATGTGATTCGAGTCAACTAAGCTTGTTTAATTACTTTTCAATCTGACCTACTTAGAATCAAGCATGTTGCCAGATTTGTAATAATGTACTCTTTCTCTTTGAAATTGAATACTTATAAAAATTTAGTGATTGATACCCTTTGACTATTAGATTCTAACTATAAATTAATCGATCTTTTTCTTTTTTATATGCTTCTTTTGGTACCTTTAAAAAAAAAATTAAAAGAAATTGTTTATCGATACTCAATCCCTTGAAAAGCGGGTCCAAACAATCCTAGTGGGTCCGGAACCTTTTTAACCCAAAAAAAAAAAAAATTGGAACCAAACTAACCCGTTAAAAAAAAAAGAACCATAGTAGACTTCACGCACAAAATCTGTGCGTGAAAGGGCCAAAGTGTACATTTACACTTTCGTCCTTTCACGCACAGATTTTGTGCGTGAAGCCCTCTCCCCCCCCCCCCCCCCCCCCCCCCCCCAAGCCTTTATTCTTTGGAAATCAAACTCAAAATTAAGCTTTTTTCCGTACTTTGACCGAAGATTAGTCACGTTTCAAAATACTGAAATATAAATATTTTATATAGAACTTAATATCTTTTTTAGCGTACAATAATGTCGGCTCATTACATCAGGTTTACATATACATTTGGATCGTCGTTTTAGGGGTTGTAAAGTGCTCCGAAGTAAGTTTGAAAACTTGTTATATTTAAGGTTTTTTTCGTACTTTGACCGAAGATTAGTCACATTTCAAAACGCCGGAATATAAATATTTTATATAGAACTTAATATTTTTTTAGCGTACAATAATGTCGTTTCATTATATCAAGTATACATATATGTTTGGATCGTCGTTTTAGTGGTTGTAAAGTGTTCCAAAGTAAGTTTGGAAACTTGTTATCATTAAGTTTAATTGTCATATTTTATAGGGTTCTAATTAATATAGGATGTCGCACGAGTTATTATTAATCCACAATAAATACTAAAATGACTAATTATCATTAAAAAAATAATACCCAAAAATATATATAATATTAACATAAAATGTACATTTTATTTACAAATACACAATCTCCTAAGGCCTAAGGATCCACCTAACCCCACCACCCTCACTATCATCAGGATTCTCTCTCTCCTCCTCTTAATGATAGGATGATTTATGCCATGATCATCCTTTCTTCCCTTCTTCAGGCCCTGGGTGAAAATATGCTTCATGTGGGAGACAGCGGCGGTCGAAACCTGAGTAGCCTCATTAGATGCCTCAGGAGACGACTCAATCGAAGGAGACTGGACCATAGGAGCAGAAGAATGAACCTGAAATAACATATAAACAATTTAATGTTTCATAAACTAAACATGAAATAACATATAAACAATTATTTAATAAATTATTTCTTTGTAAAAAAACAAACCTGTGTGTCGACGGCCTTTTGAGATGCCTGGTCAGAGGGCTCCTTAGCTGGTTCCTCAACGGTCTCCTGAGCGCTACCCGGAGCTGTAGCTGGAGGTGGAGACGGGTCAATCTGAACAAGAGGAGATGGGTCCACAGGCGCAGAAGAATGAACCTATAATACATGTAAATAATTTAGTTTAGATTAATAAAATAATTAATTAATCCATTCTTTTATTGTAAAAAAACAAACCTGTGTGTCGACGGGCTCCTGAGATAGCATGTGAGAGGGTTCCTGAGCGGCCCGCGGAGCCGGAGATGCAGATGGTGTCGTAGGCCTGACTGTAGAACGAAGAAAGTAGTCATCGAAAATAATATCCAAGTCTAAGTCCTCATGTCCGTCTCCCATATGTAGATCACTAACTAGCACCTGTGGAAATGATGACCAAGGATCATAATGTGCGAACATCTCTGGCGTATATCCAGGTCCCTGTGAAGCCGACGGAGCCTCACAGGCTATATCGTCATGCTCATCTATTAGACCTCTGCCAGCCCGACCACCTCTGCCAGCTCGATCACCTCTATCAGCCCGATCACCTCTATCAGCCCTACCACCCTCTGGAAAACCCTCTGGTACAGTCTCTGGAGCAGGCTCTGGAACATCCTCAACGACACGATGCCACTTCTGTGCCCGTGTCATACCAGTGTCAGTAAGCTGAACTTTCCGTGCTGCATATGTCGTTATCCCGGGGTCGGTGGACACTGTAAGACGAATGCTCTCATGGCGTGTCATCAGAGTCATCCGTAGCTGCATATATTTGCAAATTTTAAGAATTGAATAAATTCGTAAAGTAATACATAATAAGACGATGGATTAAGTTTAAGACTAATAAAACTTACCAGCGCCTCATACGCTCCTGAGAGTGATGTATATCCTCGGCCATCAGGACGAGGCGTCGAGGGGTTGGCAATCAAGCAACGAGTGATATGCATGTACCACGTCATGTACTCATGGACCGAAGTGTCATGTCCTACCGCCGCTAGAGTCGTCATCCTCGCGTTCCATGCATCGACTTCCTGGTGCATACGCTCCCGCCATGCCGCATTGTCGATCGAACGCTCGTCCCTGGCATAGTGGGCGTGCTCCCAACGTGTAGCCGCGGGTATGTTCTGTACATGCCCAAACTGCCGTAACACACGGTCGGGCGCGTGATGCTCAACGATGTCCACATGGATCAATGGACACCGTGCCATCTATATGTACTCACCAACCCTACAAAACGCCGGCAGCTGACCCTAAATTTGATCATACGGCGTCCATATGAAAGCCTCTAAAAAGAATTCAACTAGTTAACAATAAAAGACTAACAAAAATAACAAACTAATGTTAAATCAAAAAAATTAACCTCGGGCGCCGTCATGCGGTCTAACTGATCCCTAAACGGGAGAATGACATGGTGCGTCTCCACACCTCTGGTACGACCTCGCAACCATCTCCGAGCGTATGGCATATCCTCAGCAACAGAGTCATCGGAGGATGAGCAACTATGGGCTGAAAAGGTCTCAACCTAGTCCACACCCATATCTGTCATAGTCATCAAAAAAATTATTTATCAGTCGTCGTTTTGAAAAAATATATTTAGTGTTTTATTACACACACTTAAATATATTACCTGAAGAAGAGGGCTAAATGCAGGGACCTCAAGCCTCTCGCCCATAGAGGCTCAATCAAATCCTCTGTGTATGTAAGCCAGGACAGCGACGCCCCAACTGTAACATCCCAACTGGTCTAGATCCTCAATAAAGAGCAGATACCTCATGCTCATATCCGCACCCGATGTGTTCGGGAACATGATGCCCCCAAATATGATGAGAAGACATAAGCGAGCACATCGGTCAATATCTGCCTGAGGCGTCGCCTCGCCAATCGGATGTTGCAGATGTACGAGGCGCAAGTGAGCATGGAGGGAGGACCGCAACAATCGACTTCGTCCATGCATATCCCTCTACTGAGGCACGAAACCAGTGAGCCTAGTCAACTCTTGGGGATACGACAGCTGCGGAGGCTCCACTCTATACAATGCTTGTCCATCAATATGTAGACCATAAATCACCTCGATATCCTGCAGGGTGATGGTAGCCTCGCCAGTGTGGAGATGAAATGTATGGGTCTCCGGTCGTCAGCGCTTAATCATGGCCGTCACTAGAACCCTATCGTGCACAAGCCGACCAAGCTCGATGCACCGGTAGATACCCCCCCCCCCCCCGACGTAGTATATCTATGACACGAGGATGTGGGGGAATATCCTCTAGAATATCCCATGCTGACTCCTCCGAACGGGTACAGACCACTCTACTAGAGGATACCGGTGCATCCCATACATACTGTAACACCTCGTACCTTCGGGCTAAGGTTTAACTCGTAAGATGATGATATAAAGAAACCAAGATGGAAGTTGTAGAAAGTGTTTTGAAAACTAATCAAGTTTGTTACATCCCATATCTTAGAACAAAGATTAGACTTATAGCGTTGGAGTTTAGCGGAGAATTTGAAAGTTTGTGCGTTCTGCGAAAATGGTCGCCAGGCCTACTTCGGAAACCAATAACCCCTTTATTCGTTGAGAATTTGAGAAAACTTAAAACATGAAAGTTGTAGTTCTTTGAAATATCTTTCCAACGGTATCTTGAGGGGCTAAAATGGAGCTCTGTGCTAATAGTTATGCCTATTTTACTATCACTGGTCGGAGCAGAATTTTCAGATTTTGGGTTACGTTTTTTTTTAGCCTTTTCCTACTCGAATTGGGACTCCTTATTTTATTATTTTATGAGTAAAAACGTCCATAACACTATTCTAAACCCTAAGAGACTATTATTTATCTCTCTACCTCCATCCCTAAAGAACCTAGGCACTTCAATCTTTCAAGAACCACAAGAAAACCCATTCTTGCAATCAAGAAAAATCAAGAAACCTTTCAAGAGTTTGGTTTGATAATATAGTTTCCTAAGGTTTCCTCCAAGGTAAATCTTTTAATCAAGAACCTTTGTATTCGAGAAGGTTACATCGTTTCTAAACACTAGAATAAATCCATCCACCTCGGTACCCTCTAAAAATCAAGAGTTGTAAAGAGTTAGAGAAAACCCAAGTATTTTTTTGTTGACTTTCACTCCGACCAGCCATATTCAATTAGTGTTTCCTGGTAATCTAACTGTTGGATCGAGCCCAAATTCTTACTGATTATTCATATCATGTAAGTCTAAAATTTGAACGGTAGAGATTGGATTTGGAGGTCCGGAGCAGTTCCTTTTGAGCCACAAACAGTAGCTACAAAAATCAGTGAGAACTCTTCTTAAGGTTCCAAGTTCAAAGCTTTAGTTTCTTCTTCAAAGTTCAGGCCTTTTCTTCAAGTTTTGGAGCGACTAAGGTATGTAGAGTTTCTATCTACGTGTGGGAATATCATTGTTCTTCCCCACACCCTTCTTCCATAATTATACACAAGTTCTCCAAAAACTAGGTTCTAAACATGTTCATGATAACCTTAGGTCCATGTACTATATTATATTAGTGATATAATCTCGTTGTTGTGTTCTTGATATTTCATTTTGATTATTGAGAATTTGTCCGTAATCCATGAAAACCCATCTCTCATATTCCATGTGTTCTTGCATGCATGCTTTTAAATAAAAATGCTTATTTCACGAATATCCTACATGTCTACAAGTTTTCATGTGATTGTATTATATAATTATCTTCATGCCATGATTCCAGATACATACATGCTAAATACAAGTTATTTCATGAAACCATGTTTACAAGTTATTTCGTGAAATCATAATTACAAGTTATGTCACGAAAGTCACGGGCTTCTAAGACAACTATATCATGTTCATGTTTTTGGGAGTTGCACAAGTTACTGAGAAGGCTCAGATAGCCTGAAACTACGTAGCCACCGTAGGACAAGGATCGCTCCGCCCAGTTAGGACGATTCCTTAATATACATTGAATAGATCCATCAGGCACGTTCCACCTTATACCCTGGCAAGGTATGCGGGGGCTCTGTTGGTCCCGCGAGGTACCAGACTCCACGTACTCACGTGGTGATATCATGTTGTCGGTTTATGAAATGCTCTCCCTACTTATCATGTTTTACTCATGTGTTATATACATAAAAGAACTATTGGATTTAAGAGTGATACGGAGATCTACTTCTAAACATAGATCTGCAGCATTTATGGTAAGAAATCATAGCGAAATAGTAAGAGGAAAAGCAAGAATGGTAATATATATATATATATATATATATATATATATATATATTCATGCTCATATTCATGTCCAGGTTTTCAGTTTCACTTCTTATCATGTTATTCCATGTCTCATGTTATTTCTTTCAGTTGCTTTACATACTAGTACATTCAATGTGCAGATGTCCCCTTTCTATTGCCCGGGGGCCTGCATTTCACGATGCAGGTATTGATTTACAGGACAACAGATTTGCTCGTTAGGACATTGCTCGTATCAGCTTTTGGTGAGCCCCATCTCATTCAGGGTTGTGTCTTTACTTCTATTTATATCAGTTATGCATTTAAGGTATGCCGAGGGCCTTGTCCCGGTGAACAGTTTAGCAGTCAGATTCGTGTCAGAAGTTTCATAGACTAGTCAATTGTCATGTTCAGTTGAGTTAGCCTCAATGGCTACATTACCATAATTCCCCATTCATGATATAATAATAATAATAATAATAATAATAATAATAATAATAATAATAATAATAATAATAATAATAATAATAATAATATTTTCAGACTTATGATTATTGAACTCCATGTTTTCACAATTCGTTTACTTTATATTCCGCATCAGTTCATGTCCCATGTAGACTCAACAAGTCATGTGGTTCACTCGGTCATATGCAGCAAGGCACCGAGTGGCATGTTACGCCCAGGCCATGGTTCGGGGCGTGACACATACACCTATGCTCATGCTGTAGATAAAGTACTCCTCTGTTGTCGAAGGGCCCCAGCTCCATGGAGGTGTCCTATCTATTTTAGGCATTTTAAATTAATCATTAATATATGAAGAAATGATTAAAGTGGTATGTTTTTTACGCATTTTAAATTGATCATTATTTTTTTAATTAATCTCTAATACGTAGTATTAGTTATGTAATCTTTTACCGAGAAATTATACAAAGGATTGAATCCTAAACTGAGGATTTTCAATTTCTAATTAGCAAATAAATAAATTAACAATTAAATATATAAAGATTAATAATTAACAAATCAAAAAATTAACAATTAGCTAGCAAACAATTAGCATATAATTAATAAATAAACAATTAACTAACTAATCAAACAATTAACAAATTATTAGAATATAATTAATAAATAAACAATTAACTAACTAATAAAACAATTAACAAATTATTAGCATATAATTAATAAATAAACAATTAACTAACTAATCAAATAATTAACAAATTATTAACAAATATACAATTGGCTTAACAAAAACTAAATAAATAATTAGCTAGTCTAACAATTGAAATAACTAATCTAACAATTAACAAATACTAAATAAACAATTAAAAAATTAACAATAAATAAACAAATAAAAAAATTTATAAAAAAAGGGCAGAAACAACCCCATTTTGCGCACAAAAAAAGTGCGTAAAAGTTTTTTTCTTTTTGTCCATACCCGCAAATAATACACAATAGTAATGCTTAGGTTAATAATGTAATAGAAAAATCGTAGTAAAATACCTAAATTGAAGCTTTGATTTTGAGTTTTTGAATTGAATTATACACCGCTTTATTGCGAAGAAACTTGTTCCTAGACTTCAATATACCAAAAATATTGACTTTTGGGTTGGAAATCAACAAGAAAACGATGTTTTTGATCGCGTGGGAGCTCGAAAATGCACCTTTAATGGCTGTTTTTTTTCTTCTTTTGATCGTGGGGGACCAGTGGTGGGTAAGATGAAGCGGTATATTTAAGAGCTTTTACGCACAGAATCTGTGCGTAAAAGGACTTAAGTGTAAAACTACACTTTGGTCCTTTTACGCACAGATTCTGTGCGTAAAGCCTATTTTGGTTCTTTTTTTTTTTAATGGGTTATTTTGGTTTCAAAAATTTATTTTGGGGGCTTTCTAATTGGGAATCTTACCAAAAAATAGGATAAAACTCTTACAACCAAAGACGACTCGAGTTCAAAGCTCGAACTCAAGACGTCTAAATTCCACCCTGTTCGGATAGTTAAAAGGAAAATTATAACTCACATTGCATAATAAGAAAAATGAAAAAGTACTAATACTTTTTTATTTTCAATTTCAGAAACATAAATTAAATCCCCTTGAAATAAAATCTGTAATATCTTTGATTTTAATGAACCTTCTAGATACTTGAAATATCATTTTAGCTTTGATGTGATTTGAGTCAACTAAGCTTGTTTAATTATTTTTCACTATGACCTACTTAGAATCATGCATGTTACCAGGTTTGTAATAATGTACTCTTTCTCTTTGAAATTGAATACTTATAAAAGTTTAGTGATTGATACCCCTTAACTATTAGATTCTAATTATAAATTAATGGGAAAATACATAAATACCCCCAACATATACTCGGATTAATTATGACGCACCCAACCTTTACGGGCGACCTATTACCTCTCTGGCTTTATTTTTGTACCCTTTTTTGGCTGATGTGACACAATCAAATTTGATGCCCAGTTGCATAGTGGAGAGTATTGCACACTCTCCGCCACATCGGCGCCACATCAGTGTCACATAGGTGCCACGTCACTAAACCCTTCTCCTCATTCTTATTCTTCTTCTTCTTCTTCATTAAACGAGAAAAGGACCAAAATCATCCATAATGTTTGGGTTTGGATCAAAATCATACATATTCTTTCACATGGTGCACTAATAGTACATTATGTTTGCATAAGTGGTGCACTTTTAGTCACAATCCCAAATAAATTTAACGGAAAAGAACAAAAATGCCCCTGAACTTTTAGAAAAGGTATAAAAATACCCTTTATTCATCTATTTTGCTAAAACTACCCCTCAATTCAACTTTTTGGCTCATATATTCCCCTTGACTAACGGACAACACTAATTTTTTTTTATTTTTTTTTTAAAATAAATTGCACATGACATTTTATTACTGAAAAATTGATTTATTCTTTTAAAAAGAAATCTGAAAAATCGTTATTTGTAGAATAAGGAAAAATAATTTTTCAACATCCATTTCTTTAAAAAAACAAATGTAGTAAGCCTTTTATATATATATATATATAAAAAAAACAGAATTGGATTTTCATTAAAACATGTGGAATTTTTTTAAGTTTGGAAAAAAAAAATTAACGGGTGGAAACCCCTTTTTTTTTTTAGAAAATTCAATTTTTAAATCTGAAAAACTGATTGTTTTTTTAAGTAAAATGTGCAAAACTAATACTCCATAATTTTCTTCTAGATTTAAAAAAAGATAGTTTTCTGGTTATTTTTTTAAACACAGTTTTTCCATAAAAAAATTAATTTTTTCAGAGTTTTATAAAAATCCAATTTTTCACATTTTGAAAAGAAAAAAAATTAGTGTTGTCCGTTAGTCAAGGTTTTACTCGTTAAAAAAAAGTTTTCCAAATTTTAAAAAATTCCAAGGTTTCAGATTTCTTTTTAAAAGAATAAATCAATTTTTCAGTAATAAAATGTCATGTGCAATTTTTATTTTTATTTTTAAAAAAAAATTAGTGTTGTCCGTTAGTCAAGGGGAATAAATGAGCCAAAAAGTTGAATTGAGGGGTAGTTTTAGCAAAATAGATGAATAAAGGGTATTTTTATACCTTTTCTAAAAGTTCAAGGGCATTTTTGTTCTTTTCCGTTAAATTTATTTGGGATTGTGACTAAAAGTGCACCACTTATGCAAACACAATATACTATTAGTGCACCATGTGAAAGAATATGTATGATTTTGATCCAAACCCAAACATTATGGATGATTTTGGTCCTTTTCTCTCATTAAACCCTCCATTAATTTTATCTTCTTCACCACTAAACCCTTCTTCTTCTTCTTCTTCTTCTTAAGAAATAAATCAATTAACCATTAAACCCTTCATTAATTTTATCTTCTTCGTCACTAAATCCAGCCACTTCACTATTACAATAGACCGTACAATATACCCAGTGAGTGCTGTCGCCGCTTTTTCTCCTCAATCTCAATTTTTTTTTTCAGTAGAAAGCAAATTCTTAATGGTATGGCAACTTTTCTGAAAGCAACCCACTTCATTAGTTGGAATAACAAGCTCCAAAATCACCCTTTTCCTCATTCATATACCCAATCTCTCAAGATTTCTGCTTCCTGCAAACCTCTCATAGCTGCCCTTAACACCAATGCAACTGTTGGTCTTTCTGAGACTTTCATTCGATTGAAACAACAAGGCAAAGTATTACATTCTTCTTTCTTTTTTAGTTTTCCAAGATTAAAATTTGTGTGGGTATTGGTTTCTTGTGGGAAAGATTTTATCTTTAGCTCCTATGAAGAACTATGGAAATTAGTGGAATAGGTAGGACAGCTTATTCCTGAAAAGCTTTTCTTGAAAAAAAAAATTGGGATGTTTGTTTTGTACCTGTCTTGTTATATGAGATTCTGATTGTCTTTGAATCAGTGTTAATTAGATTGGATTCTAATGTTAAGGTGAGGTATAACTTGAGTGGAGAGTGTTAATCGATTGATTTCTTGAATTTGTGTGTTAATGCAGGAAGAAAATAGGTTGAATGTGTGTGTGTTAATGGAGGAAGAAAATGGGTTAATGCGTGTGTGTTAATGGAGGAAGAAAATCGGTTGGTTGATTTCTTAAAAATAAGCTTTTTATGATTGACGATGAAATTGAATGTGTGTGCGTTAATGGAGGAAAATGGGTTAATTGATTTCTTGAAATGAAGAAGAAGAAGATGACGACGTGGCAGTGACGTGGCGCTAATGTGGCGGAGAGTGTGCAACTGGGCATCAAATTTTGATTGTGCCACGTCAGCCGAAAAAGAATAATTAATCCGAATATACGTTGTGGGAGTATTTATGTATTTTCCCTAAATTAATCGATCTTTTTCTTTTTTATATGCTTCTTTTGGTACTTTTTATTTTTATTTTTTTAAAGAAATTGTTTTTTGGATACCCTGTCCCTTGAAAAGCGGGTCCAAACAATCCTACTAGTCATTTTGTTACGACCCCATCAATCATCATTGACTTCTCGTTTCATGCCCATCCCTTTTTTTTTTTCTTTTCCCTAAAAACCAATATTACTCCATATAGGATATTGGTTTGCATTTAAACCAAAAAACAAAAACAAAAACAAAAAAGAGTCAAATTCCTAATTTAGATATTTCACCGTCCTCTTTATTTTTTTCCCTTTCAACTCAGTTCAAATTTCAGCTACCAACAGTCTCTTTTGCTGCTCATTTTGATTTATTTTTTAATTTATATTCCAATAGAGAAATTGGGTGTCCAATTTGATTTCAATCTTTAATTTTTCTTTATTTTTGGTGGATCTTTGGGGTTTCAGTAATTCTGATCTTATATTCAAAAAACAAAACAAAAAAACTTGTTGATCATTTGATTACAAATCTCAAAATTTTCTGTATTTTTTGGGATACCCTTTGTGGGATTTGATTGATTTTGATTTATATTCCCCCCCAAAAAAACTAATTTATAAATCAATTTGAATTTTCTGAATCTTGGGGGTACTTTTTTTTGGATTTTGTTTGTGGGGTTTGTTGATTCTTGATTATTATTTTTTTTTGGTGGGGTTTGATTAAAAATTTGTTTTTTTAATAAATTCAAATGAATGAAGAATAGGGTGTCAAGTACATCATCATCACCAACATCATTGTTTTTAGCATTGGTGTGATTTTCTTGTTTTTGGGAAGAATAGTTTGTTTCTTGGATTTTTTTGGTGGGGTTTGATTAAAAAAATTGTTTTTTTTATAAACACAAATGAATGAAGAATAGGGTGTCACGTACATCATCATCACCAGCATCATTGTTGTTATCAATGG
Organism: Lycium barbarum; assembly: GCF_019175385.1. Lineage (NCBI taxonomy): Eukaryota > Viridiplantae > Streptophyta > Magnoliopsida > Solanales > Solanaceae > Lycium > Lycium barbarum. Next base: position 150,838,999 of record NC_083337.1, read on the forward strand.
CTGCACCAAGGAGTTTAGTAGTAGATACTGAGAGGTTGCTTACAAGGGATGAGGAAAAGAATTTAGATACACCAACTGGTAAAAGATATAAGGAAGGGAAATTTCCATTGTCAAGGTGGGAGTTTGCAGCAGCTTTAGGTGTATTTGTGGTGTTTTCAATAGGGTTGTTTTCTATATATTTGACAATGCCAGCTGCTGAGTATGGGAAACTTAAGTTGCCTCGTTCGCTTTCTGATCTTCGGTTGCTCAAGTAGGTGATGATTGTGTTTGATTTTGTGTTGCTTTTCCTGCTTTTGATTGGTATAGTTTGCTGTAACATGGAACTTGGATCTCTATTAAATTTAGCTGTATCATGGTTTTTGCTTGGAATTGCTAATTTCTTGAGCATTTCGTGTGGGGGTGTCAAATGTAAAGAGACCATAGTTAATGGCGGAGCCAGGATTTCACTAAAGGGAGTCAAAGATCAAAGGAATAACTAGATGAAGAATTTAGGGAATTTAACATGTAGTGTATATATACATAAAAGAATATAATTTTACCCATCTAAACAGTGTAATTTGCCAGCGAAGGAGTTTCAATTGACACCCCTTTGATCAAAGTGGCTATGCAGATGCTACCGACTTTAGTAGCTTGTGCGATTAAATTGCTATCCATTTCCGTGATTAAGCTGCTGTGGGTGTCAAATGTAAAGAGACATAGTAGCTTGTGGGGTTAGGTTGCTAATCATTTTCGTGGTTAAGCTTCTGTAACGTGCCACATATCGAGTGTTACTTAGGGCTTAACGCTGTTAAGTATTTCAGGTGATTTTGCTGTGTGATTTGTAATCCTGCAGTGTGTCATGTGTCTATCTGGTGTGGCCGCGAAATATGTAGTCAATCATATACCTTTTATGTGAATGTTTGAAGTATAAAACAAAGCTTTGATTACTTTTATTTTAGGATTCCAACTATCATATATTTAACATTTCGAGAACACTAAGCATGTGCAGCGAAGAGGTTGGTTGAGCCCTATATATGCGGTTTGCACTAATTGCACTACAATTAGTTTTGAGCTGCATGTAGGAGCAATTATTTGTATATTTCCTGTAACATTTTTTATGCAGCATTCCTCCTCAAATGCTTCCGTGTGTGTGTGTGTGGTGGGGGGGGGGGGGGGGGGGGGGGGGCTGACAGGGAGTGTGACTTTCTCATTGATACTCTTAGTTTCAGAATTTGGGGCCTTAAATTTGATTATGGAATACAGGAAATTATATAACTTAAATCTTAACTTTTTTCTGGTAAAAGAAAGCTTCTCGTTGTTTCCAGTTTAGATTTCTCTTCCATTTGAGTGTTTTGTCTGTGTGCCAGGAGAAGTTCAGGTGTCATAATTCCAGACTGTTTCTCATTCAGTATGCTTTTCTACTAAATGCTTTTAGTTAATCTCCTTAAGACTTATGGTTTCCTTAGATCAACTCATGAGTAGGTGCTTAGATGGAACACATATAGAATGGCAAGGCTTAGGTGCTTAGTATCACTTTTCATCTTATGCCAAGAACATGTAGCAGATGGAAAATGTTAGGTAGAGCAGTTGTTTGTGGGAAGCTCTGCCGAACTGATAAACGGGTTATATCACCTAGTACCAATTTCCAGACGTTCAAGTACATAAATGCTATTGTTAATAGAATGCCTATCTCATCAAAGTAATACATATTGAACCATTTGATTGAGCCTATACTGCTTGATCTCTGAGTTGTTAAGAACAAACTAATCAGAAGCTGATACACATTATGATGAAAGGAAAAATACAATTTGCTTATAATGGAGTTTAGGTGTAATTTTATTATGTGGCCCAGCAGTCGATGAAGTGGGTGAGTGCGTGAAAACGATGGGAGTCTTGGGATCAAATCCCAATAGAAACAAAAACGCTAGGTGATTTCTTCCCATCTAGCCTTGGTTGGCAGAGTTACCCAATGTAATAGTCGAGATGCACGCAAGCTAGCTCAGACACCGCCGTTATTAAAAAAAATGTATTCTATTGTGTACCGGCTGTTGAGATAAATTTTGCAAGATCGTACAGGACAGTGCTCCAATGTCTAGTAAAGTAACAGGATCCTACAACATTTCTGTATAATAAAAAACCATTATGAGTTAACTGGAATGATTAAAGGAAGATTATATGTAAAATGGAGTGAAAAACTTGACAGAAGTTTTGTGTTCTCTATTACAACAACAACAACAACCCAGTGAAATCCCACATCGTAGGGTCTGGGGAGGGTAGAGTGTACGCAGACCTGACTCCTACCAAGGTAGGACGGCTGTTTCCGAAAGACCCCCGGCTCAATAAAAGCATAAAAAGAAGTCAGATAAGGTTAAGAGATTCGGATAAGAGATTTAAAGCGATATGGAAATGAAATAATGCAAGCGACACAGATAATACAGGATAATCAGGATAATCAGAGCACAGAAAATAACCGATAATAGCAGAAATCGGAGTTTGTGTTCTCTATTCTTTCATAAAAAAGTTTTTTGTTCTTTGAATGTGAAAATCTGATGCAATCTACTAATAATTTAGTTTTGCTTTTCTAATTCAACCTCTATGAATTGGCGAGTCTTCAAGACTCTTAAAATGCGAGTCTGTTACCTTTCTCAAAAAGTCTCTTAAAATGCGATTAATGCTTGGAAATCAAGATTGGTGTGGGATTTAGCAAGTATGAGGCCCTACTGGTCCGGATCTCTAACAACAAGGTTCATTTTCAATCGTTTGGATTAAAAACCGTTAGCAGTCTTTTTACCGTTGTTCAGGATTCATAAATGTCTGGTTGTAATGTTGCTTCTTAATTAAAATCTTTTTATGTTTAGGTTCTGTTACCAAGTGTTATTTGTGGATATTGTTTGACATGAAATTTTAATATGATGTTTGACCTCTAGTTTCTAGTTATTATTTGGTATCATTCTGTTATAACTTATTATCTTGATTGTGTCCTTCAGGGACAATATTGGAACATATGCCAAAGTTTACCCTGCTAAATTCATTCTGGGTTACTGCTCAACATACATATTCATGCAGACATTTATGATTCCTGGGACGATATTCATGTCCTTACTTGCTGGAGCACTTTTTGGTGTTTTCAAAGGGCTTTTCTTGGTTGTCTTTAATGCTACAGCTGGTGCATCATCCTGCTTTTTTCTGTCTAAATTAATTGGCAGGCCTTTAGTTAACTGGTTGTGGCCTGAAAAATTGAGATTCTTCCAGTCAGAGGTCTGTGATCTTCTGAAACTGTTTACTGATAATGTGCTGCTGATCTACCAATTTCATACTAATGTGAAACTTGTGGTTTCAGATAGCCAAGCGTCGGGATAAGTTGCTCAACTATATGCTGTTCTTGAGAATAACTCCAACATTGCCAAATCTTTTCATCAATTTGGCATCTCCAATCGTGGATATACCGTTCCATATATTCTTCTCGGCCACATTGATTGGTCTCATTCCAGCAGCATATATTACAGTCAAGGTAATCTTTCTTCAGCTGGTAGTAGTTTCCTGTCATGCTTGTCCGTATTTGATATACTTTTCAACTGTATTACTCAATTTTGTTCCGTATTGGCGTGTGCTTCTTGACCAGCTGCATTCAACTTAGCCTCGGACCGGACTCAAGGCTAAGATGCATCTTTTGTTGAGGCTCCCAATGCCAATTTCGCTTGTGAGACCTAAGTGATCACTCCTTTGTATTTTTGTAATCTCATATGTGATGTTTTCCTTTTAACTTGTCAGGCTGGCCTAGCCCTTGGTGAGCTGAAGTCAGTCAAAGATCTATACGATTTCAAGACCTTGTCTGTGCTCTTCCTCATTGGTTTTATCTCGATATTACCTACCATCCTGAAGAGAAAGAAAATATACGAATAGAGCTCCTCCCAGGAGGCCAATTGGATCCTCTTGGAAAGTAACTTATAGAAAATATAGTTTAATTTTATTTTTAGAGCAAATCAGAGAGGCAGAACTTAGTGATAGGTCTATATTTTCTATATGGCACCTGAAATCCACATTTAACTGCCCAATGTGTTGGGAGTATAGTGGAAAATGTTGTGTTTTTTACCAATTCCTTATGATTTTACCCTGTCATTCGTTGTCCGACCCAAAATTACCAGTAGTACTGTTTAATGTATTGTCAAATGTAGCAGATAGATATTTTTATGGATTCTGATTCAAAAATTCATCTTAGTCATCTCAACTGCCATGTTTATGGAAACACAACATTGTGATATCTTTGTAGAATCTCTATTTTGTCAGACTCGGCTATATTTTGTTCGAATGTGCACGGCACGGAAAACATGCGGAAATGGTATAGGAATAATACATATTTTGGGGTAACATTTTCTGTAAGAACATGTGAAAGGGTCCTACTAAATAGCTTGTTTTTTAGTAACCGGTTTTTACTTCTGTAAGTTCTGTTTTTAATTTAACTTTTGTGAAAACATATGAATCATCAAAGGTTATCATAGGAATAATACATATTTTGGGGTAACATTTTCTGTAAGAACATGTGAAAGGGTCCTGCTAAATAGCTTGTTTTAGTAACCGGTTTTTACTTCTGTAAGTTCTGTTTTTAATTTAACTTTTGTGAAAACATATGAATCATCAAAGGTTATCATAGATAGCAGCTACATGTGTGTGGCAGTCGATGTATATGATGTGCACTTATCCATGAGATCATTTTACAAAAAAAAAATTAACTCAGAAAAATATTAAAATTTATGCATATGGCAAAGAAATGAGTTGATTAGCTAATTCATCTAGGTTTTCATCTCTCCGCTGTCAATAAATTTGGGAACAATGCAACTCAAATTTCTCTTTAGCTTCATTTCAATATATAGTACTAACATTTCCCTCGGTCTATGGAGAAGCGTTCGGCTCAACAATCTCTTAACTTCAATTCACATATTAATGTCATGTCCATGACATGAACAGACATGTTTAGTGCTTGAAAAGAAGATAAAGAGATCATAATAATCACTTGCAATCTAAAAGATGATGAGTGAGGGCATCTTTGGCCTAGGGAGTGCAAAGAATAATTGGCTGAACACAAATCAAAAAGAGACTTCTTCAAAGTTCAAAACTCAAGTACATTGATCAACCAAATGATACATGCAAAATGGGTAGAAATTACAACAAAAGATGAAGTTCAACGGGGCTTCCGAAGTCACTTGGCAGCTTCTAGGTCCGCAAGAGTGACTGCTGGTGAGTCTTGATAACCAGTAATGCCCATTATTCTTATCCGAGTAATTGGCTGCATCATTAACAGAAACCAAATTAATTTGGGATAAGCAAGGACAGGATATGATATTTGCAGAAATATCATTTTAAGGGCATGTCTCATACATGGCTTCGACTTGCGAGCTCACTAATTTGAAAATTTTTCATGTTGCTGCGGAATTACTTGCAACATAGATAAAATATGATAAGACTACGGTGCGTCTTGCTTATAAAGTAGATTGAAATTTTAAGGGCATGTCTCATGCATGGCTGCGAGATCACTAATTTAGAAAGTTTCCATGCTGCTGGGAATTATTTGCGACATAGATAAAATATGATAGACTACGGTACGTCTTGCTTTACTGGCAAACAAATAGGTTAAAAAATTATCAATCTACTCTATAGTTATTCAGATATCACTAAATATCACTAAAAAAAAAAATTCTTTAATACCTGTCTGTGGCCAATGTTCCTTCTGTAGTTCTTCTTTCTTTTATACTTGAAGACGACAACCTTCTTATCTTTCAACTGCATGGAAATATAATAATGAGCCAAAAAGAGATGTCAAGTAAACAAGGTATACACAGCAAAAACTAAAGCAGTGGAAGAATGATTTCTGACCTGCTCTTCAACAACAGCATGGACTGTTGCATTTGGCACCACTGGTTTTCCAACCCAAGTACTTGTTTTTGTTCCCACTAATAACACCTTGTTTAGGATAATCTGCACAAGTTACAAGTATAGATGCTTCAAAAAAAGATCCTGAGTCGTGGAAATCCTGAAATAATTGCCAATATGGCAAGATAACCTTGACATAAAATACCACACTGACGAATAATTTCTATATTTTCTTCCAACTCCTCGTATTACTCTTATATCAAGTGTTCCGCAGAATATAATTAGTATAGAGATGCATTAAAGACAATAGAACAATGAGAAGCAAATGCCAATATTGATTGAAATTGATGCGTTTCGACATCATTGAGAAATTGCTGCGAGCAAGTTCTGTTTGATTGTGCACCACAATGTTGATGTGAGATAGGGAGATCAAAGTAAACAACTAACCCAAGGCCATAGAGGTAACTAATTTCTTTTTTTATTCGGAGAAGGTAACTAGATTTTGGAAAACTAAAAAGGAAATCAACTGTAAATCAAGATAAGACCAATGAATATGCTCACTTTGTCATTGACATTTGCACCTTTGAGCCTCTGGGTGTAGATATACCGCCCAGGAAAGACAATATATTGCCGAGATCCAACCTATCAATAGTGAGAGAGGAAAAATGAACAAACAGCTTAGTGTATCAACGACAAGCCCAATAAAGTTATTATAGGGTAGCAGCTCATTTGAAAAGGAAAAAAAAAAAAAAATTAAACATGAAGAAGTTTGACAGCTATAGGACGTTAAACTTTGAGCAGCATAAACAATGATCAGATTGAAATAACAGCTATAAATCCCCTAGAAGAGTGAGTATTTTCCGCGTGGAGAAGAAAATATCCATCAAACAAGTAGTTAGATGAATGTTTTCTCAAGTTAATTACAACAGTTCACTAACAATAAAAGATGATACTGCAGAATATGGTAACACTTGAAATCAAAATCCAACAATTACTAGAACTTTCTCCTGAACATTCGCATGGACTTGCACCACAAACTTGCATACTTGAATAGATATGCGTGACCTCGGACAAGTGTATGACACCTAACATTAGAACTAGATGACAGTTATATAACTTATAATCTGCAATATGAGCCCCTTTAGACTTAAATAGAGGAAGTGCCTACCCAAAATAGATGGTCCACTTTGAAAAGAAATAACACGAAAATCAAACAGAATACACTGAGATTTCTGAAATTGGATAGTGTCAATATACCAAGTACTAAACCTTACATCTTCACTGTAACTATAGTTTTCTGTTAACACCACCCAACTTTACTTGAGAATCTAAGGATGCAAAAGGTCAGTTCATCTTATTTAGCACGGACTATATTAACATTGCCCATAGTCAGCACCACTGCCAAGTCCACATAACACAAACACATAGACATACATATTGTTCCTTTAGGACACCCTAAAACAAAATGCTAAACCTAAAAATGACAGAAAATGACACCGCCATATCAATAACACAAAACAATTCCATTGTAACACTCCATAGACAGCATCAATGTCTCAATACTACTTCAGCAAATACGAAATTTGAACAAAGTGTGTGCGGTATGGAGGAACATTCTTCATGAAAACTGTTTCCTGCCGGAAATATTTTACCTTGGAAAATCATTTTTTTCTAGTATTTGGTCGGATGAACAGTAAAGGTATGAGCAGCCAAGGAAGGGGGTTCAATTGAATCCCTTTCGTTGGAAAATTGTATTGTGCAAAAAGGGCAAAAACAGTATTTTTGGAACTTACTAATCCTTTGACATAAAGTAAGTTTTCATTGTAGTGGAAGAGGTAATTCAGAAATCGTTTCAGATTGCAGGTTTGATTTTTGAATCCCCTTGTTAAAATTCCTGGCTCTGCCACTAGGTATGACATACTGCTTTTGTCGAGTATTAAAGGTGAGAACATGTCAATCTTGAACCAAAGTTGTGATCTTTATATACGAAAATGACTAAGGGAAGAAACCATGTCCCCTTTTTGAGGAAAACATTTTGCTTCGAGAAAACATTTTGAACAATCCAATGTAACCAAACACTGAACAGAAGGAACATTTCCACAAAACTTCCAAATTTTCGTCTGGAAATAGAACTTCCCCACCATAAATTTTCAAGCTTTTTTCTTTTTTTCTTTTTCATTAGCTCTCCAAGAGTTGAGTACAGTCTATGCCAATGTTTCAGACAAAAAGTTAATAAAATTTTGATTTGAATCCTATCTTTCAACCAAGTTTTGGGAAATTCTGTTTTGATAATTGAACACCATTATAAGTACATTTAATATGCATTTCTCTATTCAGAACAATTCAAGGTAACTAAACTTGCAAATTTTCATCTGGGAATAATAAAAGTTCCTCATGACTTTCAACAAAAGCCCAATTGCACCCCACATTGAATTCAAAATTCAAAACAAAGAGATATATAAACACAAATTAGGACATGAATGAAAGTGAGTGGTCACCATAACAACAGCAAAGATTTCTTCCCGTTTTGGTTCCAAGCTCGTTTCTTCAACAACTGGGGTTGCTTCAGGCTCTTCAACTTCTGCTACTGAACCTTCAGATTCTGAGAATTTGGGCACAAAAGAGGATAAAGAATTGGGTTTTGAGAAACGGAGACTGAGTGAAGAAAATGAGTTAGATAGAAAGGTGACATTGGAATTTGCTTTGGGAATAGAAAGGGTGTTTAGAAAAGCTTGGTTCTTGGATAGTGTTGTTGAGGATGAGGTTGAAGAACACAGGGAAAAAGTAGCCATTGCTGGAGGGAGAGAGGCTCCTTGACAATTCTGTATCTCTCTCAATCCCCACTTCTTTTTTAATCTATGAAAGCCTATCCTATCCTATCTGCAGTTGAACTTAAATGACTATTTTAACCCCTGAACTCTTTTTTTTTTTTTTAAAAGAAATTTCAAAGGAATAAAAAACACATTAGAAATGGTATATATTTCTTGATATGGCATATTAATGTCTCTGTCCACCAAGACAAGAACAGATGGAAAGAAATAACCTGATATTTTGTCTTGCTGGGAATTGAATCTGAGACATCATAGTGCGCCACCCACTTTATAGACGGCTAGGCTAGGCCACACCCTTAGGTGTCGAATATTCTTATCATATAGTATGGTGTTTTACACTTGAACAAGATGATCTAGAAGACTGGTTAGGGATTCATATGAATTCAGTAGCCTTTATTATTAACTATTAACTTGAGGTTGTTATAGAAATTCACGAGCTTTAAATCGCGGATTCACCTTTGGACTTGAATCCATCATTTTTAGATTTTGACTTGAGGTTAATTGTGTTAGCCTCCCATCTCAATATTGCGATTACATATACTGCCTCACATTTAACTACATTTACTCGGGTTCGAGTTCCCTAGGTACGGAGTTGTCTTTTGTTAAAGAGCACTTTACCTCCCAATGTGAGATTTTCAGCCACGAATCCGAATTTAGTCAAGCCCCAATGCAGATACCATACACCGGAAAACCAAAAGAAAAACTACATTTACTCGAAAATGATGCGAACTTCGCTAATGACAAAACATAACAGAAGCTAAAAGCGCATATAAGCAATAGTACTAATAGTTGCGACTTAAGGATCAGTCGTTATTACAGTTGCTTTTGTATTTCATATTTGCAGATGTCCTTTAGTCTGATTAGAAACTGTGATTTAGAAAATTTCAACCATAAAGTTATCAACTGAGAGAAATGGATTAACAAACAGTTATGATAAGAATCAATTTTTTCTTTAAAAGTAAATAACTAAACTGCCTTTTTAGAAGAAAAAATAATCTCACTGTGAAGCACAAAATGATATCATTTGTAATGATAAATCAAGCCTATAAAATTGGGGAGAAAAAACAGATGATCACAGAGTAAATAAGATTGACACTAATTTTAGTGTTTTTGACATATAGCAAAATGATAAACAAGTACTCACTTCTAATAACACCAAATTAATATAGACATAAAAGAAGGTTTATACAACACTTCTCAGGTACAGACAACTGTAACCTGAATTTATGAACTAGAGGAGAAACCGTCTAATTATAGTAGCAACAACTGTAACTTTGCTACTATAGCACTAAACCTATCTACCACGACAAAAAATAGAGCACCAACACCAATCTATGTTGGTCACGCTCCAACATTGTCTCGGCAAATACAGCTCTACCTATTCCCTCTCTTATCCGGTTGAAAGCCTCACGACCTCTCTCGTTTGTTGATTGGTCCAACGTTTTCTATCAGCTTGGTCTGGTAAAGAATCACGTTTGGATCATATCGGTTACTAAACAAACAAAATTTAATGTTAGTATAACACATTGTCCAATAATATGCATTACTTGATTATGTAAACGGCTGAATTACTAGTTCAGCCCAAAATTTTGAATTAGATATTTTATAGAAAAAAGGTTGTTAGCTAAAAAGGAGAAAAACAGCAGTAGAAACCTTCTATTGATTTTTCTCACTGTCACTTGCTCCAAGAGCATCTGCCAAGTTAAAATTCAAATTGCCTCTCATAGTTCTGGCTGCAAATCCTGTATTTCCCTTCTTCATCATTGTTGCAAATTCTCCATAATCTATACGGCCATCCTGCCAAATAGAAAAATATATTAGCTTGACTTTTCTCAAAAATCAGAAGAAAAAGTAAATCAAAATTATAGAAGCAAGAACGTTGTTTAATGTATTGTATAATATCTTTCAATCTTATGTCATGAGGTATGTGACCAATGTCCATAAGATAGCTTCTGGTGTTCCTAATAACGAATATGTAAATTTAGATAGTTGTGACAAATCTTATGAAAAGGACATGGATGAACTAAAATATTGGACAAGTTAGTTTTTTTGGTTCTTATTTTTAGAAGAGTGACTATAATTAAAGGAGACTTACATTATCTATGTCAATCTCTTTAATAATGTCATCCAATTTAACATCACCAAGGCCAAATTCTATGCAAGCCTGTTGAAGCTCATCAGTTGTGATATAGCCACTACCATCCTTATCAAAATAGGAGAATGCAGCAAGCAAATTCTCCTCCCTCTCCATCTTATTCAAATGCAACGTTGCTGCAATGAATTCGCCATAATCAATCGTGCCACTGTTATCAAAGTCAGCCTGAAAAAACAAAATCTCACTGTGTCATTTTGCTACTTACTTTAGAGGGACTAAAATCGTTGGACTAATATTCCCACTCAAGCTCTAGAATTACTGTATCCTGTAAGCAGGTAGGATCAAGAAACAGTACCAAATGGCAAAAGTGTGCAGCCAAATTCTCATCCCTTTGTCTAATCATGCACAATGTATGTGCTAAATGGTCTTGTAAAATATAACTCAAATTATTTCGCAAATATATGGAGATTGTAAAACAAACGAAATTAGAAAGTACCGCTTTCATCAGGGCCTTGATATCAGACTCCACTAGGTCAGATCCTACTCTTTTCAAGCCATCTTTGAGTTCCTCATATGTGATTGTTCCACTGTTATCTGTGTCGATCATTTTGAACAACTGCTTTAGGCCTCCTATTTCTTCCTCTGAAAGCCTTTCTGCTATGACCTGTTTGTAAGTGTTACAATTATCAGAAACTAATCTAGTATGCAAATTCCAAAGTAGAATTGTAACACAGAAGTTTTAGAAGCTAGAACTGTTAAAGAAGTACCAAAGTAGTGAATATGCTATTGGATTAACATAATATCTTAAGAACTTTTTCAAACACTATCACAAGCACAGGAATCAAATTAATTCCAAAGAATCATGTTTTGTTTTTATGTTACTCAAACTCTACGAAAACATATATGCTTCATTCCATATGATAGAAACCATGCTGGGAGTCCCTAATCATAAAGCACTAAGAGAAACATAAACAGGTGATAATCAAGCTGTGATGATGCTCTATACTTGATTCTTAAACAACAGGTCATGACAAAAAATCATTATCTGAAGGTCTATCATATTATACAGAAGAATATGCACGCTGATGAAAATATCTCACACGCACAAAAATATCTAAACTAATTTGGTGAGGAGATCTAGTATATCTCTCTCTCTCTCTTGTGTGGTTTGTGAGCTATTGCACAAGAGCGGGGTTTACCCTGTACGCACCCGAAAGGTAGCGGCTGCGGGTTCCCTTGTCATCCAAAAAGATCTGGTATATCTCCAATATCACTTTCAGACTGTTATACTCATGTTTATGTTATTAGTTAAGAATTTTATGTATGTCAAGCTATAATACATTAAATGAAAAAACAGAAGTGCATACTCGTAAAGCCATCTTTTTAAGTTTATTCATGTCATAGAACTGCTTTAGGCGATTCAACACTGCAGAGCCCAAAGGTTTGTCTGGAGCAACTGCATCGTCCCCAAGCCACGGATGACCTTGAAAAAAAACCAACAAGTATTGATAATGAAATTATATACTTTTTCTACCACCTTATCAGCTACTATATTTACCAATAAATTAAATATGTTGTGCTCACATAGGACTTCATGAGCAGTTATTCGCGCTTTAGGATCCCTGTCGAGCATCTTTTTAACCAAGTCTTTTGCACTATCAGAAATATGAGGCCAAGGTTCAGATTCAAAGTCTATCTTCCCTTTCAGTATCTGCTTGAAAATACCATTGTCTGTCTCTGCAAGTCCATAAAGTGAAACAGAAAAAACAAACGAAAGAACAGATAATTAGTCTTTGATTTTTTTTTTTCTACTAAAAGAAAAGAAGATTAATGAAAGTTCAATATTGTATATTTACCAGCCCAAAAAGGAGGAACCCCAGATAATAAGATGTATAAGATGACTCCAGCGCTCCATACATCTATTTCAGGTCCATAGAATTTATGCAAAACTTCAGGGGCAACATAATAAGGACTTCCTACAACATCAGAGATATATTGCCCTGCCAGCAAATGTTAAAGAGTGAATATAATTTTTCAAATATCATATAGAATTCACTGGATATTATCTATTCAATGAGTAAATTTATAGAGATATATGTGACCAGAGAGTGACTTTTAAGATCAATCAGTTGACGTGCAAGCTCGATAGGACTTAAGACAAACTTCTAACTGAATAAAAGAATGAAAATAATTTATTTATTTTTTGGGTTCAGTGCACCCAATTTTGATGTCTGTATGGAAACTTTGTTCTCCTGTCTAACTCATGAAGAAGGCCTTTGTCAGAAAATATACTACAGGCTATTAGTTTTTGGAAGTGCTTTTGAACTAGAAAACTTTAACTTGTTTGAAAGAAAATGATGCATTAAACAAGTATGTGGATGATGAAAATCAACATGAATCCTGAATTGTAGAAGAGGGGCAAGCAGTTTTTGGTTAATTTGATCTAATAAAGTGATACAGAAACAGGATCTTGAATTTGAGTTCTGTTACATATTTACATCCTATTGAAAGCTGATAGAAAAGTGGAAACCAAATGGAAAATCAATAAGTTAAATTTCTTCCAATGCCGAAACCACTTTTAGCTAAAGATAAAAGGACTCTTAATAAAAGATGAAAATATCAAAATGATGTTATTTTTATGAAATGAGAGCTGTCTAGGCACAAAGCCAAACAAGTCCCAAATTAAGTCTAGTTTATATATATATATATATATCTTTTAACATTTTAGCATATCTCATTGATTAAGAATGAAACGAAAACCATTTCATAGAAGTTCATTGATATCTTTTTATAAAGCAAATCGATTTCAATTCTTGAATAATCTACATCACTTCTGCTTCTAGTTGGAACACAAGATTCCCCTTTTCTGCTATCATCTTAATACTTCCATCAATCAGAAGAAACCAAATTCATTCAGTACAACATAAAATCCATTTGGATACCATTAAAATTTTCAATACAAACATGAAATAAGGCAATGATCCAAGAAACAAACCAGGCTTATAGAAAATAGACAAGCCGAAATCGGTAGCCTTGAGGGTAGCATCTTCATCAGAACTATCAAAGAGGAAATTCTCAGGTTTGAGATCTCTATGCATGACACCAAGAGAATGACAAGCCTCGACAACCTTAACAATTGTCTTCATTAAATGTGCAGCTTTCCTTTCACTATAATGTCCCTTTTGAACAATCCTATCAAAAAGCTCACCCCCTTTACATAATTCCATAACAATATGGACAAAAAGATTGTCCTCATAAGTCCCTTTGATCCTCACCACATTAGGGTGCTCAGATAAATGATGCATTATCTGAATTTCTCTCCACACATCCTCATAATCTTCCCTACATAAAAGTTTCCTTTTTGGGATTGATTTGCATGCATACTGAAGGCCTGTTGCCTTTTCTGTGCATTGATAAGTTGTACCAAATTGGCCTTGGCCTAATTTCTTGCCAAGAGTGTAATGTTCTCTTAATCTTGGTGTTTGATAAGGAAGGACATTGGGAGATGGCTTTGAGGATATAGGAGGTCTCTTCTTGGTTGCAGCTTGTGCCATGTTTTCTTAGAACAATTTTTTGTTCTCTCAGTTTTTGCTTTCTTGATTTTGTAGAAACACAGTTTATGTTTTGTTTTTGCCATATGTAAAAGCTGTTACCATTTTTCTTGATCTATGGTCAGGGTTACCTGCCGGGAAATGTGGTATTAATTGACTTGGTGCTGTTGCAAAGAAAAAGTGGAGTGGGATTTGGAAATGAAAGGAAGACACGTCCAACCTCAATCAATTCTCTATAATTTTCCTTTTTATTTTTAAACTACTTTCTTGGATTTAACTTATATTTACGAAAATATTTCTAACATAGAAGTACATCTTAACATATTGTAACAGGTTGCTTGCCTTTAAGTTCTCGGTCACTTAACTCATGTAATGTGGAGATGACATGACTGTAAAAAAAATCTTTTAATACATTGTAAAGGTTAAACTCTTCTCTCTTCACCTAGTAATTTTATCGTAGTGTTCCACTTATTCTCAACTTTAACTCTGAAACTTTTATCTATTGGTTGGAAATGAAGACGTTAACTGAAGCACTTATTCTCAACTTGACTCTGAAACTTATATCTAGTGGTTGGAAATGAAGACATCCACTGAAGTGCACTATCCAGTTGATAAAAAGTATTTTCATTTAGAACATGTTTAAAATGGTATACATCAAGAAAAGATTGATGATTGTGAAATCTGTTTATTTTCCTCCTTGTGGGAATATTTGAAACATAATGTGAGGGATTGGTGGAAAACAAACTAATGATCTTCCCCAGCAAGAGTTTTAACTCGACACATTTTCCTGAAGGTGAACTTTTTTGCTTAGGTATGAGCTCAATTTTGATAAAATAAAATGTTTTAGGTAGTACTACCTTATCGAAGATAGTACTACCTTATCGAAGACTAAGATTCAAGAAGAAACAACAAAATGCTACTCGAACAAAATAAATAAATTTACTAACATATAGTTGGTTGCATGTATTATCATAATTTTCTTATGAACTCCTTGTAAACCCTAAAAAGAGAATGAGCAAAATATTAACCCACAAAACTGTTCCTAATTACTTTTACATCTGGAAATTTCTCACTTTTCACTTCTTAAAAGTCGAATATATATAGACTCCGCTTATGTAATGTTTTAATGACATGCTCACATGCAAAATGCATTGCTGCTGTTTTAGCACCTCTAGCCTAAATTATTCACCATCCTTTAATGTGTTCATACATAAAAGTAACACTCTTTAATGTGTTCATACATAAAAGTAACACAAGACAATTACTTGTACAAGGATGTTGAGTAGACGATTTTATTTTTATATAATTAGAACAAGCATTACGGCGTTAAGTACCACAAATTACATTAGGGAATAGGGATATTCTTTCAATCTAAGTTCAAAACACAATAGAAACAAGCATAGATAACAAGGCTACTCTATACACATGAAGAAACTTGTTTTGGAGGTGAGGTCTTAAGTGTTGTCCTTTCAGACGCGCCCAGTATGCAACTGAACTGTTTGGCTTGGAACAACTTGCAGCACTCCAGGTTGCTCTGCAAAAGTGAAACATCTTAGTTATAGGCTAGTCTGAGAGCCTAAAAACGCCAAAAGAACGATGCAGAAAATCATATGAAACATATTTTCCAGGAAAGGCACATGCAAAAACTGATGCATTATTGGCTTACAATATTCAGGTTTAAGGAAATGGAAGCCAAAATAGACACACAATGACCATATAGTAGGAGGGATTTGACTTAAACGTTGGAACTATCCTCAACTCCAAGAATTGCATACTTCCATCCACAGGTAAAGGACATATAAAAGTGAAGCACTCAGGTGCATTTTAGACATCCTGGAAAACAGTAAATACTAACCCGCACCGAATGTTTATACCAAACTAATGCTATTAACCATAGTTAACCATGGTCAAGTAATAATTGTGCATATTCCAACAAGCGGCATGCATTTGCTACTTTGATGTAAGCACCTGGTGCGGGTAAGCTTTTACCCTGGAAAATAGACTCCAAAACCAAAATGCTCTATGTCAAATGCAAGACGTTTGGATGGACATCAAAAATGAAATTCTATAGATGGATCGATATACGCTGAGATACTTAGGAGAAGACGTCAACAGTAAGTATTGTGATCATTATAGCAAAGGGCAAGCATTCCCAACGGAAAGAAAGCTAAAAATTCAGCAGTTTTAGCAAGGGTTGCTGAATATCAAGCACCAGCTACATCTGAGGTTAGACTATTAATGATAAAATGAAAATCATATTTTGAATTTGAGATTAACCATGAAAATGAGAAATGTGTGTTAAGTGTCCAATATCCCATGAACGCGAAATATTATGTTCGACTTTCAACGTGAATATCAATTACTTCAACAGACGAGCATTATGGCTGTCATATTCAAATTCACCATACTAATTACTCATCTAAGAAAGAGATACAGACCAATACAAAAATAGTTTAATCAATGATATTGAAAGAGGAAGAAAATAAAAACTTACTTAAGAGCTCAGAAACCTGCTCAGCAGTCAGCTTTGCTGAGAATCCACTGGCTGCATGCTTGTAACTGTATATCAACGCCTCTTTTGCAGCCTCCTCACTTTTTAATTACCATGAACGCACACAAAATATCAGGATCTTTTACACCAAAATTATGCATTAATAAATGTGTTCCCATACAAAAATTTGTAGTATAATAATCACATACAATTGATAATTGATAGCTAGCTCTATGCCTTTTTTCGTCACCAAAGAAAAAGCAAATGATCTTCAAACCATACAACAACAACAACAACGTGTAATCCAACAAGTGAGGTCTGCGGAGGGTAGGATGTACGCAGACTTTACCCCTAACTTTGATTCATTACTACAAATATGGGATTGGTTGAAAATTGGAAAGTTTGCTTCGAAAACTTCATACTTTATTCAAATTAAGATCACAAAACTCAATTAGACTAGTTTCTTATTGTCCAAATTAACTATTTGCAAACAGACCAAGTTAGAGTATTGCATACATTTTTGAGGTATAGAGCTATAAATTAAAAACAAAAAACCAACAATATCCTTTAATAAGATTACCCCCCTCCCCCCCCCCCCCCCCCCCCTCCCCCTCCCTCTTATAACTTTTGAACTAGTCTACTAACTTTGCTCCTTGCCATTGCCGTTACAAAAATGACAGGTATGCAATCATCATAAGCATTTGTGAAGGAGGAAGATGTATCCTTGGAAAATATTAGTATCATTTACTACTTATGAAATCATTTTTCTAATCATTTTGCAATGTTTGGTTGGTCAGACAAGCTGAAGTATATGGCATGACAATAACATTAAGGTATTTTTCAGCATTAAAAGTAGATAATAATGTCCAAATGTTAGTCGAAAACAAGTACTAATACAGTAGAAGTTTTGTCCCTTATTTTCTGAACAAAAATTCTTAACAATCAAACACTCGACAATGGATTCACCAGAAAAGAAAAAACATTTTCCAGGACACTTTAACATCCCAAGGAAAAAAAAATGGATCTTGAAGATGAATACAAGGTCCAAGTCTAACCCCATGTGAGAAAAAGATCAAATTTTTAACTAAAAAAACAACAAATCTTGATGAAATTGACAAGAAACAAGATCAATCCAACCCGACCCACAACCCCAAATTTCTATATCATAATTCAAAGCAAGAAAAGTGGGTAAAATTGGGAAATAACTCAAACCTGCCAAGAACAGAAGCTAGGGTTTTGATATGATACTGTTCAGGTTCTTGATCTTCAGGTTTCTCAGTATAAACTATATGAACTTTGGATTCATTTGAGGGTTGTGATGTTTGTGAATCTGCCATTGTTGTTATGATCGCTGCAAATAACAAGAAAAGCAATAGAATTGAAGAAAATAATTGATTTTTCTGCATCACTTTCAATCACTATTTATAAGAGCATATAAGGGATATTCTTGGATAAGTAGTGGATATTTGAGATTTTTTGTCCTTAATGACTAAGTTTAGAGAAAATGATTTTGGATTGGCTTTCTTTTCGTGTTTATACACTACTTTTCTTTAGTAGGATTGACGTGTTAGATTGTCTCGGTCTATACAGTAGGCTGCTGTTAAACTTTTCTAAGGACTCGTTTGGCCGCGAGAATTTTTCACTTTTTTTTTTTTTTTTTTTTTTTATTTGATTATGAAAATTTCAAATACAACTTAAAGTTCGTATTTAGAATTGAAAAACACTTAAAACCTTATTTTTATTTTTTTCACTTTCTATATATTTAACAATCAATTATTCTTTGTAAAAACAATAACCAAACACAACTTCATCTTCAAAGTACCAAATAAAGTGAAAAATATTTGATTTTTCATGACCAAACGCGTACTAAATAAAAGTGCGAAATGTAAATTATTTTATGTCGGCAAGTTACACGTGGGTGATAATTTACATTTTGAGTTCATCAAGATTTCGCTCAATTAGCAAACACTTCATCTTTAGTAGACTCGTAGTATGAGTATCATGAGATTTTTTATTTTATTTTCAATTTTTCAAAGATCATACTTCAGACAATAGCTAAGAATAGCTGCTTTTCAGTTTTTCGTAAAAGGGAAAAAAAAGTTTCGGTTTTAGTGGAAAACGATTTTTGCAAAAACAGTCGTAACTTTTGAAACAAGTTTTTCAAATTTTCTAACACACAATTTTTGACTTTCTGTCAGAAACGTTCTGATTTGTCTTTTTTATGAGAAAGATATATTCTTCATTTGTCTTACATGAGTTTTCTGCAAGCATTTGTCTAATGCAATTCCAGTTATTATATTGGCTTGGAAATTGGCATTTGGCATATACAACCGATTTATCATTTCCTTCAAGTTGAACGAATGATGCAATATGGGTTATGCGTTAACAATCCATAAATCAAAAGTACTTATTTCGTTGCCTATGAATAAGCATACAAATAAAGCGACATGATACTAAAAATGACACTAGATAAGAGAAAATGAGACAAAAGAACCAAAATACTACTTTCTAGTACTATAAAACTATATGATGGAAACTTAGAGCCTGTTTTCACAACCTTTTGAGGTACAGTCAATCCATCCCAAGGTACAACTATTAAGTATAAACCAACCTGTACATATACAACCTCCAATACCTTCAATAATTTCAACACACAACGCTATAACCAACTGAGTATCTTGTTGATATGCTAGTCCCCCGATAAAAACTGGAAGATTCAATCCAGTCCCAAGAGATTTGAAACTTTAGGATGGACTTTCACCGCTTTTAAAGGGAAAGGGGAAAGCCCAAACTTTACTTTGATGATGACTGACACCTGATTTAAAATGGGAAGGGAAATTACAAGCAGTTTCACAATTATATACATCCTGATTCATTTGCAAGTGAGACTAATAACCTCGATTGACACAGCCTAAGAACGTTAGAGGGATCAAATGTCATGCTAATTACAAACCGGTGTCTTGTGCAAGAATATTTGATCATTCCACATTTTAGCGAGCATGTACCTTAAGATATCCACAAATCATGCATTACTTGCAGTTGACTGAACTCTGTATACTTCAGAGACATCTTGTAAAGCTCTCTAAGCTTTCCGGTATCAGCAGACTTATTTGAGGCGCTCTGCTGAGAGTTGGCTGAAGATTTATTCGTAGTTGGACAGAGTGCTACAGACAGCATCTTCTTCAATAGCATCTGCAACTGGCTCCAATATTTATCACAAATCTTAAGATTGTCATTACTCAGTGTGTCTCCAGATACATGGCGAACTTCAAGCATACAAGTCAGAGCAGACTCCAGAAGCTGTCATACAAGTAACTGATCAGTGCCATTTACAGTTTCAAGGATGAAATTTGCCAAACTATCACAGGGCAAACAATGAAACTCAAAACATTATATTTTTCAATGCTCAGACAATTATGAAAGAAATATCAGGTCCTTGATTCCGTTGTTGAGGTTAGTACAGAAAAAGCAAATACAAGCTCTATGTTTTAGTTCTGTTAAGGGAATTTCACAAGGCACAGTGAGATTTTGAATACATTTGCGTGGCTGTAAATCATCTTATTAAGTAAAAAGTGGGAATTTTAAAGTAAATTGTTTCTGAATATAGAAAAGTGGCATTCCTTTTGGGACATACTAAAAGGGAAAGTGTACAACCTGAATTGGGATAGGAGTAATTACGTAATAATATGTGTTGAACAAAAGACAACATTAAGCAACACGGTTACCCAAAAAAACATTAAGCAACAATATGTGACAGATATTATCAGTTAGCTCGCATCTCATAACTACCATGTAGCTAACTAATTTATTTCAAAATTGAGACAGCACTCATGAGTCATGAGCAAAAACAAAAAGCTGAGAACAGGTGCATATAAGTTAATTTCATCTTCTACATTGGAATTAAAAAAAAAAAAAAAAAAAGAGAAGGGGGGGTGGGGGTGGGGGTGGGGTTGCGGTTGAGAATTAAGTTGATCCCTTTTATAAAGAAAGCAAAGTAAATTTATCAGCGTGAAATAATTCCATCTCTTTTTTTTTTTTCCAACTTCATTTCACAAGTAGTAGGAAGCCTTTTTATGTAGCACGCACTCAATGTACTTGAAATATATAGATGACATCCTCACAAAAGCTTAAAACGTCATTCCAACCAGCACATGTTCTAATGAAAACTTAAAGTGGGACATCATCCAACTATCTATAGCATTTTAAAATATATATATAGGAAATTACAACTTTCGATCGGATTCAACAGGTTTTACCGTTTAAGAAACAACAACATACCCAGTGTAATCCCACACCTTTAGGTCAGATTCAATGGATTTAGAAACAACAAAACATAAATTATGAAAATCAGAAAGACGTCTATGTGAGTAATAAGAAAATAAACCTTCAGCCAAACTGAACCCTAACAGCTAGCTCAAGTGAAGATCGTCAAAAATCAAAAGGGGACAACTCATTCCTTCAATTAATGTTAGGCCCTTCCTCCACACACCTGAGACCGGACATTTGGAGCATGGATAATACATCTTTGGGGGAGTTTTTTTTTTTTTTTTTTTTTTTTGTGTGTGTGTGTTGTTTGGGGTGGGGGCCCAATATTAGTAGGGCAAGGAAATGAGATTGGATTTAACTCAAATTAAAAAGCTAGTTCATGAGGTGAAGATTGCCCAAGACCATACAAAAAGACAACAGCTCATTCTCTCACATGTGTCGGACACATCAACATTTTATTTCTACATATTGCATTCTTTGTTACCAAAACTACAAGGACCAGACGAATACATTCATGAGGTGAAGATTACCCAAGACCATACAAAAAGACAACAACTCATTCTCTCACACATGTCGGACACATCAACATTTTGTTTCTACACATTGCATTCTTTGTTACCAAAACTACATGGACCAGACGAATACAGCAAATGCATTCTCAGACCTTTTAAAGAAAAAATGAGTGAATTCTATACGTCAGGCGCATATATAGTACAAAGCATCATCAGCCCCATAATTTTTTTGTGGATATTAAAGCAAATTGTGGGTAAGATGCAACACAATCATTTAAAAACAAACACAAAGCTAGACAAAACACTGTAATAGTTGAAAAAGAAAGAATGTATATAGTCAAAGAACATCAAGCTTAAGCTAAAAAGTAAGTAATCAACCAACACAAGAAACAAAGAGAGACGCACAGATAAACCACAGTGATAGTTCAAAAACAATGCACATATATACTCAAAGAAAATCAAGCTTAAGATCAAAAAAGTAACTAATCAACCACTGGAAACAGAAAGAGACAAACATTGAGAAGATTCTGCAAAGCACAGAGATGTATAACCATACCACGTTAGAGTGAAGAAGATTTGACAGATCCAATAATAGCGCAGCTCGCTCCACCAAAATAGCCAAGTGCATCAAGGGATGTGTCGTTGGTCCATAGAAATCCATGGATTTCTGCCAGTTCCTCTCAGCCAATGAAGAATATTGCTTTACTCTATGAAGAAAGCTATTTCCGCCCTTGGAAGAACTGTTTTTCTTCTGATCTTGCTCCAAAAATTTCAAGCAGCAATCCCTTTGGTAGCAAGCCAACTGAAAGTATGCATACGCAGATTCTTGTTTCCGTAACTCACCCAGTGACTCATAGACGGATAAAGCCTCTCTAATGGCATCATTAGCTGAAATCTCATGCTTTCTACGGTCTATCTTAGGTCTACTAACACAGGAGTTGAAAGAATCCTCAAGGACACAGTTCTCATAAACCTCAGCAAATGTATCTTCTCTGGCCAATAGCATCCCAAGCCTTAGATATGTATGAGCAAACTGAGTATAAACTTCATTTCTCAAGTTGCTTGAATCCAAATCTGATTCTTCACTAACACTATTTACGACTGTTTTTGCTGCACCATAGAACCTCAGAGATTCCCTGTATTCCTTCTTGGCAGCCTGGAGCACTTGCCTGTATGCATCCTGGAGGATTGCATGTTCCTTGAGATTTTCAATCTTTGCTACCATCTCTTCTGCTAGGGCTCTCCTGCCATGACCTAAGTTACAGTTTATCAATATAATGTTAGTGTGGTCAGCTACTTCTTTAAATGCATTTATTGCATCAGCAAAAGCGACTTCAGCTTTATCCTGCTCTTTTCTTTCCAGCCTCCTACGGCCTAACTCATTACACACCCATCCTTTCTTCTTAATTAAAGATTGTAAGTCTGCTGAATTAGTAAGATGTCCAACCATAGCGTTTCTAGCTTCTTCATAACAGTTCAAGGCAACAGAGAGATAGAAATCAGCATCTCCAGCTACAGTACCTCGAATATATTTAAATATACCCCCACTTTTCCTTTCAGTTTCTTCCTTTGAAGTTTCAGAACATGTATACACTGAAGTTCCTCCCATTTTCACTCCCTCGACATCATCTCTATCAGAGTCGGTAGGTCCAGAATTTTTTGCCTCTGAAACATCTGTCAGTTTAATAGAGCTTTCCATTCTGGTAATATTCTTGCTATGCATCGGGAGGTTACACTCGGATGTGGTGCTTTCACCCTTCTGATGAATATCCACAAAAGTTCCAGAATGTGCATGGGAGTTTGCTTTGGTATGTGATTTTTTGTTCTGCTTTCTGCTATAACTTTTAGAACGTGAATCTCCACTACTACTGCTAGCGCTGCTGCCACTGCTGGCCCTATCACTCTGGCAGCTGCAGTTTAATAAGGAGCATGAGCTGCAGTTCTGACTAGACTGTCCAAGCTTCTTCTTGAGCCTTTCAACCTCCCTCAGAACTTCAGATGACATCTTCAACTCTTTAGTTAGAGACTTTTGCTCTGATTGTACTGGCATCTTATCACCATCTGTCAAATGGAATTGGACATGCAAGTCCCCAACTAGTGTCCAAGCCTTGGCCCAAAAGAGGTAACTGTCAGATAATTGATCATAAATGAAACAATCATCACATTGTGAAGACCCAGCTTTTTCACTTTCATCAAGTTCAACATTGGTTGATGTACAAACGACCATGGAAGAAACGAATTTTGAGTCTTCCCGATGTTGAGGCATTGATCCATAAAGCAGACATGCCAACTCTACAACCTTCAAGGCCTGACCCAATTGTTCATCTTCTTTATAAGCTTGTCCAAGCGCCAAGTACGACTCTCCAAGCAATAGAACTAATTTCCACAACTTATCATCCAATTTTGAAGTTGGAAGCCATTCCCGAATATCACAAACTTCAATACAGTCAGTATCTCCACATGCACAGATAGAAAAACTCGGTGCTGAAGGCCGCTCATCCTGATTTTGACCACTATTCTGCAGATCCATTCTATTGCTTTGCATTTGACGTTTCCATCTAAGAGACTTAATAGCTTGAGAAACATGATGTATGGCAGCCAACTTGGTGGAGATTGGATCAGCAACAGTTTGAACCTTAGGAGACACTTTTGACAAATCACATACTGAAAAGCTTTTCTCTCTGCTATTTGGTGCATCTTCCAGACTGGCTGCATTTCTCTCCCTTGGAGCTGTAATTGCTCTTGGGGAAGTTATAGCCTCATCAGATGTTACCCTCACAGAATCATCAGATCCAGTAGCTGGCAATGTTTCAATGTTGTCGCCTGGTTCAACTTTAGGAACCAGGAAATCATGGGCACCTGATACTGAAACCGAAATCAAAGATTCAACTGGTTCTTCTTCAGCGTCAGCCCCTGTAACTTCAGACTCCCTAGGAAGTGCTTCAGATGACAAATCTAACTCTTCATCGTATGTTAAAAGGAGCCTCGCAAATTGTTCATGAGCACATGCACGTACAACCTATTTGCCATAATTTCATGTTATCAGTTGTCTATTCTACAATATAGAAGAGAGATAGAGAGAAGCAAGAAATAGAGTTATAACCAAACTATGTTTTTCAAAACCTAGAAATCAAGTCCCTGGACTGCTAACTGCATCAGGAAACTCATATATGCAATTCGAAGCTAATGTTTGAAATTTATAAGACTAAAGTACTATGGTGAAGCAAGCAAGGAAGCAACTTCGCTCACCTACCTATCAACACTGATTATTCATAAAAGCAGGAAAAAAGAGAGTAACCAAATGCATGATACAATATGCATGGATTTCTGTTAGTTTTTTCCTTCTTTTTACCTTCATGAACTTTGAGGAGAGAAACAGCGATGAGTTACTTCCAACATGGTTTACATTTTACAACAGGTGCCTGTTCTCGTCCTTTAAACCACATTTTAAGTGACTGGTTTAAGTGTGCGTGCGTTGCACGTATACACCGTGTTAATAAAAGAGATTGTATACAAGAAGAACAAATAATAATAATTAGCATTACGATAGATCTAACATTCATTTAAATAAATAAATATATTAATTTGACGTAATGTATAAATTCAGAATAATTGAATATATTATGAACCTGCAAAGGTGAGAAAATCAATTAAGATTTGTAATTATAAATATTTTATTATATATAATAATACATTATTCGGTTTGCATCTCACATAATATCTCTTTATAAACGATGTTCTACGCGTGTGACGCGTTTTGCGCATGTTTTTTTTATAAGGAATATATATATATATATATATATATATATATATATATATATATATATAAGGGGAAAAAAATGCATGCACGTTTTGCCCATGTATTTCATTTCGATGAATACACAATTCTAAAAAATCTCATAAATATTTTTAATAATATGTTTGATGGATGAATATATTTTATAAAGATCTCATAAATAAAATTGGTTTGAGGTAAAGTCCAGCTTTGCCGATGGATTCTTCTCTTTGTGAAATCATATCCCAAAAATTTAAAAGTTTAATTCTAAAATCCAACAGTGTAGCACCCAAAGGGTAGCGGCTGCGGGTTCCCATGTCATCAAAAAAAAAAAATCCAAAAGTGTAGTTACCATTATATCCAACATGGAATGCATATCAATTCCTGATATATGAATTGTTTATGGTTGTATAAATTTTAGTCTAAATTAATTAATTATCTCTAATTTTAAAATGAAATATAAAGGAAAAAACAGTAAATACAGTCCTTTCTTACTTACCAGTTACAAAGGTCGGAAAATTTGTAAAGTTAATTTGTAAAACATAAACAACGCACATAGCTGCAACACAGATTCAGAGGAACATAAAATTTAAATAGAGAAGGTAAAAAATTATTAAATTCGGGCTCAAAATATACAAAGATCCACAAAATTCTAATAACGAAGGCATGTGGAGTGTTTGTAGTGTTGACTTCTAAAAATTCCAAAAATATGTATTGAGCGAGGAGGAGGAGGATGAGATTATGTAAAAGTGTTTTTTCAAGTAAAATTCATTATCCGGTTAGCTTACTACCAAATATACACCCCTTCCGAAAATAAAAACAACCTAATTGTACTTTAAAATTAAAATTGCGAAAAAATTCAGCACATACACCAATCTACTCCGGCCATCTACTTCTATTAGTATCTAATCATAAAATTATCGTAATAATATTCACAAAATAAAAAAGCTTGAAAAAAAATCCTAAAATATCTACAGTTAAGGGGTTGCAAGGGTGGGACATTACTTTCAGGAGGGCTCTGGGAAATTGAAGGAGTAGTAGAGTTCTTCAAGACTTTGGAGGATTTTCAGGGGTTGACAGATCCAGAGGATGAGTTGAGGTGGAATCATAACAGAGATGGGAATTTTTCAGTCTAGTCTACCTATCTAACAATTAGCAACAGTGCTCTCCAGATTGTTGATTGGCCATGGAAGACTATTTGGAAAACAAATGCTCCTACTAAGGTTCTTTGTTTCACTTGGTTGGTGGCAAGACAGGCAGTTTGGACTCAAGAAAGGTTAAGGAGAAGGGGGTTTCAACTGTGTTCCAGATGCCTATTTTGTGAGACTAATTTAGAAACTAATACCCATTTGTTTCTCTATTGCGCTTTTACTATCCAACTGGGGCAATTCTTTCTCAATATTGTGGGGATCAAGTGGTGTGTGCCCGCAAACACTGTTGATCTTCTTAAGAGTTGGAACAGTTTGGGAGGATTAGTTAGACAGAAGAGATGGTGGAGATTGATTCCTGCTTGCATTTGGTGGATAATTTGGTAAGACAGGAACTCCAGAGCTTTTGAAGATAGGGGTAGTCATGTGCAGGACATTAAAGCTGAAGTGTCTTCTTTTGTTTCATTCTGGTGTAAAGAGTGTTTTGTAGAGGAGGAGATTTCTAAAAAAGACTTGATCGGACAATTGTAAGTGATTTTCAGATTTTGTTGGTTGTGGGCATCTCTCCTCTGTAAATATGGCTTTTGCACTGCCCTAGTGCTATCAATACCAATGTTACCAGTTTCAGATTAAAAAAAAAAAAAAAAAAAAAAAAAAAGGGGGCCAAAGTTTCCATGACAAACCTCAACAAAAATATTGCACCAACATCAAAAAAAAAAAAAAAAAAAATACACCCCTTCTGAAAATAAAAACAACCCTAATGGTACTTTACAATTAAAATTGCGAAAAAGTTAAGCACATACACCAATCTACTCCGGCCATCTACTTCTCTTAGTCATCTAATCATAAAATCATCATAATAATATTTACAAAATCAAAAAGCGTGACAAAAAAAATCCTAAAATAAATTTGGCCAAAAATTGCATGATAACCCTCAACATAAATATTGCACCAACATCAAAAAAAATCACGAAAAAATTAACCTATTAGTTGTGCCTCAAATCTCAAAACTTGTGATCTAGCTATCAAAGATGTATGATCCAACAGAAAAAACAAGTGATTATAACCAATGTCTCACTTTTTCTGCAATCAAATTAACTGACATCAGTTGAAGCTTTCTACTCCATTATTCTTTACCAAGGGAAAAATAAATCTTAATCAACACTATCAAATTAGAAAAGAAAAACTGAATGGAAGAATCAGCAAAAAGAACAACAAAATATTAAGGAACAGACCTAAGCTTTGTTATCAAATAAATAATAATAAAGAGTAGATTCACTACATACTGAGCATATCCATAATAATATAAGAACATGAGGATTTACATGTGTTTTCACTATCTTCAAAGCTTCTTGGTGCATCCCTAATTATCAGCAGCAAGAATATGATTGTTGAGTCATAGTATATTTGCAACAAAATCTTTCATAATATATATATATATATTAATAGCCCTAAATAAAAATAGAGTTGAATGTAACTATCTATAACAATTTAATACTCCTAAATCTAAATGGAGTTGAACGTAAGCAATTTTTTTTTTTTTTTTGATGACATGGGAACCCGCAGCCGCTACCCTTCGGGTGCGCACAGGGTAAACCCAGCTCCTGTGCAATAGCTCGCAAACCACACAGGAGAGGTAACCCGCACTAGGCAAGCCCGGTGCGACGAGCTTGACCTAGAAGGCAAATCCCTTGTTGTCGTAGGCAGGGGGTTTCGAACTTGAGACTTCCATTATGAAAGCCCCATGCTTAACCAACTGAGCCATCCTTGCGGGTAAGCAATTAATACTCCTAAATCTATATATAATTAAATGGAAGAAAAATCTGGAGATGCAATTAATACTCCAAAATTTAAATTGAGTAGAACATAAGCAATTAATACTCCTAAATCTAATTGGACGAAAAAGGATATATTTTTATAAAGTAAAATAATTAAATAATAATTTGAGAAAAATAGTAAATGAAAATTTTGTCAATTGTAGAGTTTTTAATGAAGGGCAAAAAGTTCAATCGACATTTCTAAAGCCCTTCATGCTTTTAATATAATATAGATATTGTAAGTCAGTGTTACATGGCGTTTTCTTCAGAAAACATCAAAAACATGGTAAACGGCAAGTTTTATCAAACAATAGAGAGGTTTTTTGCTAAGGACAAGTAGTAAAGTTAAAGGACTCAAAACGGCACCGGCATTTGACAATTTCTTGAACAGCACCGGCATTTGACAGTTTCTTGTTTAAGCAAGGAAATAAAAGGGAATAGGCATATTTGATCAATACAATGAGACAACATACCAGGTGATCAGGCTCATCCAAAAAATCAAGACATTTTCTGAAGAAACTCGCACATCTAGACTTGTTTTCAGGAGACTGCAGTTCAAAAGTTGCAGTATGAGCTACAGCTAATCAGAGGACATCACTAATTATTAACACAGTAAAAGTGCAGACCATTGAAAGTGAAAGTCTGTGAGCAATCCGGTACAATAGCGTCCCCAGTGAAAGAAAGGGATCGCTTCTCCCTCTATTTATTAGAGAGGGCACAGAGCTAGAATTATCATCAGTGTCATCAGCAGGTCGGTTTTGAGGTATGACAGATAGATCAAAGAGTTGGATAGCATCTTCTCCCGCACTTTTGTATAGCTACAGAAATAAATATAATGCGAATTAAATATACAAGGAACAACACAACAAGAGCTAAAATACAGTATATTACAAATTAGCAAAATACCCAATATGCACCAGGATCTTGCTTGCAGTTTTCCTCAAGGAATCTCAATACTGAAAGCCCGTTTTGCTGTACTACATTTGGATAAAAAGCAGGAGTACCATCCTCAGATATGCCCTTTAGGAGAAATATATCATCTGTTTTTAGGAGTTCATAGCCCTGAACAACACCGTCTTGATGATAACATATAGCCAACTCAGGAACACTAGCCATGACATTATCAAGCCACGCCTCTAGCCATGTTAAAGGAGTGACCTGTCAAAATATACAGACACCAGTTACACATGTTGACAAGGATATAAGAGTGCGGAAGTTGGTTAAGGTTTACCTTTCGTGAAACATCCCACAAGTGCAAGCTAACTGCAACAAACTTGTCATTACTGAAGATGAGTAAATCACTTCCCAGAAGCATACGGAAATTGTGAAACTGCCAAAATAGAACCCTTAGGAATCCATCATTACTAGCTCGTCTATACTTGTCAGACTCTTTCACTGAGTACCTCGACTTCTCTTTTACTTGTGAGACCTTGTTTCCAGCACCTTGATCCTTATTTTTCCTGTTCTTTTTGCCCCAAAAAGAGTCACCCTGTTTGAGCTCGTTATATGTGCAAGGCGGGTTAGATTGTTCTTCCTGAGTAGAAGTTCCACGTTGCTCATAGAAAGTGCTATCCTGCGTTGGGTGTTCAGAAGATTCAGGTGAACTTTCTCTT
The DNA here is from genome assembly GCF_019175385.1 of Lycium barbarum. NCBI lineage: Eukaryota > Viridiplantae > Streptophyta > Magnoliopsida > Solanales > Solanaceae > Lycium > Lycium barbarum. The sequence continues at coordinate 150,868,945 of NC_083337.1, forward strand.
GATTCACATTGCCACTCCTTCGATGGTGTATGGGTTGGTGGACAATCACATGCCTCCATGCGAACAGAGTGCATAGCGAAATTTAGAAACAAAGACTGATCTGCACATTTTGGTGGGTTATTATTTCTTCTGATCAATTTCTCCCCCTCTTCAACATCAGGCCTGCATTTGGCATTGCAGTTGAATCCCTCGTAAATTATATTCTCGTAAAACCACAAAAAGATTTTACCACTAGAAGTAATAATTGTCTAATTGTACACTAACATCAAGAAAAACTTTCACCCCCCATACGAAGTTATGAAAACTGCACTGTAAACAGAACTCAAGTCCATCATAAACGAAGATAAACTTGCTAAGGACCTTCCAAAACTCCTATAGCTTTTTTAAGCTCTCTTATGAATATTAAAGCATTTTGCTTGTTGCCTTTATCCATTATTTATTTCACATAGCTCCTCCATTTATTCCCAATCTGTTTCAATCCATATCCTTGGATATCGCTCCCACTTCGGACCCAATGTTTAGCCTTTCAAGTGGATGTGAACTGCTTGTCTTTGTTAGAGAATGTATAGACCATACATTCAATTTGGTTTTCGAAAAATAACATCGTATTAGAAAGAGCAAATGCGGGTCCCAGACAAATTCTTTGTAGAGCACGCTATGATTCAAATATTAGCATCGGGAAAGTACACATTATTTGCGCAAGAATTAGAAGGAACAGTGAACATTCAACTTGAAATGGAAGGAATATACACCATGAACGAGATTTAGAATCCAAACTTCTAAGAACAACTAACTTTGTACGTATAACTGTCATTTGAAAGCTTGACCAATTAACAATATATGCAAATTCAAATAACTAACTAATGAATTACTTTCACTTCCTTAATCTTCAGTGTCCTCTTCCGGGAGCAGAATGCTCGGTCCATAGGGTTTCCTTTTCCTCCGCTCAATGAGTTGCTGGGCCCTAAGATTGTCTAGCACTACGTGCATATGTCACTCACTAATATCCATGTAATTTAAGACCATGTCTCATAAAGCAAGATACACTGGATTTAGATAGGAGACAACTAGATGTTTCTATTGACTAATATTTTTTTGATACAAGGGAACCCGCAGCCGCTATCCTTTGGGTGCGCACAGGATAAACCCCGCTCCTGTGTAATAGCCCGCAAACCACATAGGAGAGATAACCAGCACTAGGCAAGCCATGTGCAACGAGCTCGACCTAAAAGGCAAATCCCCTGTTGTCTTAGGCAGAGGCAAATCCAGAATTTCAAGAGGATGGGTTCACCATCGCTGCTAAGAATTTTTTTAAAAAAAAAAGACACAAAAGTGCATTTAGTTGGATTCGATCCCGCGGCCTTGAGGGATTAAACCCAACACTTAACCAGTGCTCCACTCAATCTTGTTTGACCATGTGTTTCTTCGGTTAATATTAAATATATTTTAAGAATTATATACATAATATACCAAACCATGTGTTCACGTGACCCATTTTTCCTACATAAATTCGCCCCTGGTCGTAGGAAAGGGGTTTCGAAACTGAGACCTCCATTATGGAAGCCCCATGCTCAACCAACTGAGCCACCCTTGCGGGTTCTATTGATTAATATTCACACTAAATATTAAGAAATATATTTTCTAAGAAATTTTCAAATGGCAAAATACCAACTTACAGCACTACTTATGAAACTTTCACATCTCCAGGTTTTATAATCAGAATAGATCTGGGATAGAGCCATAAAGGAAGAATTAGATCTCAGAACTTTGACTAACAGAGTGACAACTGGCGTGAAATTCAGAAACAGTCTGCATGTTAGTAGAGCATATTACCCTGTGTTCAAAACTAGAGTCTGGCCAACACGATGTACTGCAATTGATAATCGAGCTTTCGAGTATGGAATCTTAAAGATTTGCTTCAGAATATCAGTTGGGGCAATGACATCGATCTCATCTCCATACTCCACCAGACCTGATACAGCCAGAGCTTCACCTTTCCGTGCAAGATTTGACGTGTGTGTGCCACTTTCCCATAGTAAATCTGCAATGTAAAGCAGAAGTTATCTCTCTCACATTACAACAGCGAAGACATGTTTTTTGATCAAGGACAGCGAAGACATGTTAAAAACTTTTATACACAATCAAATGTTATTAAGAAAAAAGCAACATTAAAAGTTGTAGGCTCGACATCCATTAGATTCTCCAAAAGGACATATACCATCCTGTAAAACCAGGAAACAATGATATCACAAAAAGATGCTAACTACTTGCATAACAAAAGGTTAAAGCGGCACTTGTTTTTGTGCATCAAAAACAATAGTGACTTTTTCCTGAGTGCACACAATTTTTTGCTATTGAGCAGCTACGCTTCATTATTTGACTACTTCCATCATCTATGCAGACAAATAAAAAATACGAAAGACATTGAACACTGTCCAATTTCAAAGGGATTACCAATCTCATCCTAAGCCCTTCTAAATTCTGATTTTTAAAGGGACTAGCCATCTTATTCAAACTAGATGGTAGCGGACTCCACAGGATTTCAGTTTACTGATCATATCATGTTTCAAAGGCACCTTTTGTATCGCAGTAGGTTAAAAATGCACTTTCTTCAAAGTTTTTGAAAGTGGGCAAGAGCTAGTCAATTTGATCCAGCCACCAAAGTGGGTTAACAAAGCAACCAATCATCACCTTCTTTCCTTCTATCTTCCACTTAGTAAGAAGTTCTTTTTCTTTCCTCTCACAAGGGAAGTTCCTCTATTCAGAAAGGGAAGTTGCTCCTCCAGTTATCCAGTTCACATTACTTCTTTCTGATCCTTATTTTCAAAATTATTTTTATTGCTTCTCAACAAATACAGCAATGTGTCAAGACTAAGGAGGAGTTCAAGCTGCAGAACAAGAATGGAGAAACTGGAATACTGCAATTTAGCACGTAGATAAACGGGTGAAGTTTCTGATTGGTTCCGTATTCCAGATTTATGTCACTATCTTACCAGATTGTCCTCAGAGTATTTATTTTCTTTGCAAATACATCTGCTTAATCTTAGTAGGCGTTTGGCCGTGTTTTCACTTTATTTGGTATTTTGGAGTTGGAGTTGGAGTTGAAGTTGGAGTTGTGTTTGGTTATAGTTTTTGCAAAGAATGTTTGGTTGTTTGAATGTATTGAAAGTGAAAAAATTGGGAAAAAAGTTGAAAAACAAGTTTTAGTTGTTTTCCAAATTCATTGCAATTTTTATGGCCAAACACCATAAAGTGAAAAAAAGTGAAAAAATATTCCGAAAAAAAGTGAATAATTCTCATGGCCAAGTGGGCCCTTAGTATCAGTGTTATCAAAGGCGCGCTTAAGCCCTGAAGCGAGGCTCAAAACATGTTGAGCGCTTCGCCTCGCTTTATGTGCACTTCAATGTCATCATCAAGGCTCTAAGACATATTTTTTTTTGGTAAAGTAATAAAATTCATTAGTAAAACATCAAGAAGATGCAAGGTTACAGATGGGAAAAGCTGGCAGGCTTGGCAAAACCTGTAAAACAATCTAAAGATATCCTATCTCTACTGAACTAGAGAAAAGGAGCTGATAAAATCTAGAAAGTTACCCACATTGTTTTTTTTTTGATAAAGGTAACATCTTGTATTCATATCCAAAAGCAGCACCTGGAAGTGCTGAGGGGGTAATTACAAGCTCATAAAAAGAGCCATGGTGAGGCTGTCAAAAGCTAGTCTAAAACTAGTCTGCTGTATCATTACAATTTGCCTATAAAATCTATCAAATCCCCTATATCCCCCAATAAGTTCTGTTTACACCAAAAATATAGGACACTAAGACAAATCATCCTAAATTTATGGATGGAGTTGCTTTTGTCTTCAAAAAGTCTTAAATTTCTCTCTTTCCAAGCTATCCACCAAATGCAAGCAGGGATTAGCTGCCACCAGTTCTCTTCTCCATTTCTGTTGCCAATACCTTGCCAACTGTTGAGTAGTTCAAAAGTAGTCTTAGGCATGGCCCAACTAACACCAAGAATACAAAAGAACATGTACCACAGATTTGCAGTTGTCTTGCAATGAATGAAAAGGTGGTCATTTGTTTCCACATCTAATCCACAAAGTAAACATCTTGAGCAAATCTGAAAACCTCTTCTTTGTAGCCTTTCATGTGTTAGGCATGCTTTCCTAACCACTAGCCAAGCAAAGCAAGAGACCTTTAGAGGGATCTTGATTTTCCAAATGAGTTTCCAAGGCCACACCTCTGTGATGGAGGTTCTATGATTATAATTCCAGTAGGCAGACTTGACAGTGAAAAAGCCCTTACTATTTAGCGTCCATTTTGGTTTGTCTGGTATATCTGGAGTGATCTTGAAGGGTTCCAAAGTTTGTAATAGCTCGGCTACTCTATCAATCTCCCAATCATTTAGTGCTCTCCTGAAAAGCAGATTCCATACTTGATGTTCCCATACCTGGTTGGTCTTGGTTTGCTGTTGAAGGCTAATCAAGTAGAGATCAGGGAAAAGGCTCTTCAAAGAGTTTTGACCTATCCATGCATCATCCCAGAAAGCAGTTTTCAGACCATTGCCAATTTCGATGCAAATGTTGCTGTTGAAAGTTGGCCAGTAGTTCCTGATGGTTCTCCAAGTACTGGTCCCATAAGTGGATGTGACCACATTTGTTGTCCACTGGTTTAACAAACCATATTTATGAGCAATGAATCTTCTCCATAATGTAGTGTCTTCCAAACTGAATCTCCATAGCCATTTTTGTAGTAAACTCTGATTGTGAAAACTAAGATTCCTGATACCCAGACCTCCTTGCTTTTTGCTGAGAGTTACCGCTTCCCATTTTACTAGATTCATGCTTCTTCTGTCCTTGTTGCCTTGCCACAAAAAATTTCTCCTCAATTTGTCTAATTTGTCCTCCACACATTTGGGGAGGGGGAACAAACCCATCATGTAGGTGGGGAGGGCATCAAGGACTGAACTGATAAGAGTTAGTCTGCCACCTAGAGACAGGTATTGACTTTTCCACCTTGCTAGCTTCTTGTCACATCTTTCAATCACCTCGTTCCAGATCCCTATGGATTTGCTCTTAGCACCAAGTGGCATTCCTAAGTAGATTGTTGGAAGTGATCCCAATTGGCAGCCAAGGATCATAGCTAGTGTTGGAAGGTCAACTACCCGATTGACAGGGAAAAGGCAGCTTTTATCCCAATTTACATGAAGACCTGAAAGGGCTTCAAAAATGGTGAGAATGGCTCTGAGGTGTCTGATTTGTGCCACTTTTGCTTCACAAAAAACGAGGGAATCATCTGCATAAAGCAAATGTGTAATCTCCATGTTGATGCCCAAGTTGTTTGTAGTTCCAAAGCCTCTGATCCAACTGTTTGTATTGGCAATTCTGAGCATGTGATTGAGTCCTTCCATGGCTAGGACAAAAAGAAAGGGGGACAAAGGGTCCCCTTGTCTTAGCCCTCTGCTGGAGTGAAAGAAACCTTCGGGGCTTCCATTGATTAAGACTGAGAACTTCACAGTTGAGATGCAAAAAAATATCCAGTTCCTCCATTTCCCTCCAAACCCCATATCGGTCAAAACATTCAAAAGAAAAGACCAATTCACGTGGTCGAAAGCCTTTTCCACATCAAGCTTACATAGGATTCCAGGAACCTTTTGTTTGATCCTGGAGTCAACCAATTCATTAGCTAACAAAGTTGCATCCATGATCTGCCTCCCTTTAATAAATGCCATTTGGTGGTCATTGACAAGCTTGCCCATGACAGTCTTTAGTCTTTCAGTGATGAGTTTGGAGATGATCTTGTATACTCCTCCTATTAAGCTTATTGGTCTATAATCCCTTAATTCTTCTGCTCCATATTTCTTTGGGATCAAAGCAATGAAAGTGGCATTTAAAGACTTCTCAAAATATTCATTCTGGTGAAAATTGTGAATTGTCTGCATCATGTCATCTCTGATTGTGTCCCAACAAGCTTTGAAGAATCCCATTGTGAAGCCATCCGGGCCTGGAGCCTTGTCTATAGCACTCTGCTTAATTATCTGTATCACTTCAGCTTCAGAGAAAGGTCTTTGCAGCCAATCTTGTTCTTCTTGAGTGATCCTTGGACAACCGATGTAGTCAAAATTTGGCCTCCATGATTCTGTTTCAGAATATAATTGCTTGTAGAAATCCACCATGGCTTTCTTAATATTATCAGGTTCCAAGACCTCTTCACCTCTAACAATCAGTCTGTCAATAGTGTTGTACCTCTTATGAGCTGTTGCCATTCTTTGAAAAAACCTGGTATTTTTGTCACCCTGTTTCAACCACAACACCCTTGATTTTTGTTTCCAACTGTCTTCTTCTTTGTTAGACAAATCTTCCAGCTCAACTAAAACAGTTGCCCTAATCATCATCTCATCTTCATTTAATTCCCTGTTGTCCTGTGCGTGATCCAGTTCAGCCAATTCATTTAGAAGACTGTTTTTCCTATTAAGCAGCTCACTAAACCTGCTCTTGCTCCATTCTTTAAGCTTACCCTTCAAGAGTTTAAGTTTTGTGCTGAGTACATAGTCTGGACAGCCAAGTACCACAAAATTTGACCACCATTGCTGGACCATATCAGTAAAACCTTCCACCCCAAGCCACCAATTTTCGAATTTAAAGTAACTCTTCTGATGATCCCAGTTTCCACATTCAAGCATAAGTGGTGTGTGGTCAGAGTCAACCCTTGGCTGCATTTTTTGTTTGATATATCTGAAGGATTCTTCCCACTCCGTAGAGTAAAGAAACCTGTCGAGCCTAGCTGCACTATTGTGATTCACCCCCCTGAACCAGGTAAATCTCCCTCCATTCAAAGGTGGATCAGACAACTCCATGTCTTCAATCCATTCTGAAAAGTCAGCCATTGAGTTGGTGATTCTGGAACTGCCCCTTCTCTCTATCGTGAATCTATTTGTGTTGAAATCACCACAAACGACCCATGGTCCCTCCCAAAGTCCTCTATATGTTGCAATTTCTTCCCAACATGCTTGTCTATCAATTCTGGAGTGTGGTGCGTATAGGCCAGTGAGACACCAACTGAAAGAATGTTGAGTTGATGTAAAACTGCATGTGATTGAAAAGGTTCCTTTATCAATCAAAACCCCAGTCCATAATCTGCTATCCCATAGCATGATAATGCCACCCTTGCTGCCTTCTGCTTCTAAATAGTCACATCTCATCCATCTGATTCCCCATAGTTGCTTAGCAAAAAATTCTATATCTTTCTCCAATTTAGTCTCTTGGAAACAATAGACATCTGCCCTCCATTCTTGAATGCAACTCTTAACAAGGTTTCTCTTTGAGACCCTGTTAAGTCCCCTGACATTCCATGAACATATATTTACCTTCATTTAAAAGATAATGAAAGAACCTTCCCCCTACTTCTCACTCCTTCAACCTCTTCATTAAGGTCTGACTCTAAATTCTTCAATTCATGTTTGCTTAATCCTCTATTTCTGGGAGCTTTACTTTTGGCATCCACAACTTGCATTCCAGCTTCTTGATTTTCCAGTGAAATTTTCCTTTTGTGAAGTTTCATTAAAAGAGCTTTTGCCTCCTCCTCATATCCAACAAAAGCTGCACCATATGTTTCACTCAATTCTAACATATTATTTTTGAACCAGTTCAAATCGACTTCTGCTTCATGCATCTCTTGGGATTGGATGGAAACTGGTTCAACCTCGTGGACTTGCATAAGTTGCAATTCTGCATTCTTGAAGGGAGCGGGGGTTTGTAAGTCAGAGGTATCGTGTGAGGGAACCGGAACAAAAACCTCATGACTGGCTGATGGTTCGGTTGATTGTAAGTCGGTAACATGATTGGGTTGTTCTGTTGAGAAAGAAGAAGAAGGAAGGGTTTGAGTGGGTTGTTCTGTTGGAGAAGTCGACTTTGCTTCCCAGGCAGTGTAGGTTTGAAGAAATTTTATTGCGATCTCTTTTAATCCAACAAGGAGTGGGTCGGTTTGATGATTTTTATTAATGCAGTCATGTGCCTCCACACGTGCTTCATTAAAAGGCTGAGAATTATAATTAAGTGGAGCCTCATCCATTTGGGCCAAAACCCTAAATTTGTTAAGGCCCAAAGAATTTTCTGAGTTGGGTAATTTGGTCAGCTGGCCCATAGGAAAAGCAGCTTCAAGGGCACGTGAGGATGTCGCGTGACCTGTCTCTTTCTCACTGCTAAAAAGTACATTTTTCCCAGCTGTATTTTCCACAGACCGCTGGTCCGAAGGATGGGCCAGATATGACGCAGAAACCTCTTCTCCGGCAGAGAAAATCGCCGGCAATTCAACCCAGATCTGGATGGTGTAAAGGATTCCTCCATTTTCTATCATCATCTCCTTAGGGATAGAACTCCCATCTCCCTTGATTTTAACCCTAGCCCACTTCAAATGGTTACGAAGCTGAGTTTCCTCCTCCGTCTCCACCCATCCCCCACAAAAATCCCCAATGATTTTGAAGGTTTGTTGTGACCATAGTTGGAGGGGCAGCCCTACGAATTTTGCCCAGACAGAGGTAGGTTTTTTGCGAGAATCAATAGCTCCTATAGTGGGAGTCCACCATTGAAGTCTGATTTGATGTTTTCTCCATCTCCACTCGCCAAGCATTACTTCTTCTGCCACTTCTCTGGAGGCAAACTCCAAGAGGAAGCAGCGGTTCACCATCTCATAAATGTTTAAACCATGTGCTTGCTTCCATGTGCTTTGAGACCATCTTCTCAAATCTGATAACGTTGGTAGTTCTGATGCATTTTCGGGGAAGCTACACACTATACACCTGTTTAGAACTTCATTGTGGGGTGGGCTGGATATACTGTCGATGTGGACAGGTCCTTCTTTCTTCTGGTTTGATCTAGCAACTGGTGGGGGCTCATTTAAATCCCTGTTAGCCCATTTAAAGCTCCTTACAGCCTCTGAATAGGGAATGTTTTTCTGTGTTAATCTGGTGGAAAAAGTTGTTGATTGAATGGCATGGCTCTTTATAAATCTACCCACTTTGTCTGCAATATCTTTCCATCCAACATTGAAAGCTAGTTCCGGGATGATTAGAACTGACCTTCTTTTTCCTCTTAGGCTTAAGATGCTGATGTAACGTCCATATCTATTGTAATTTCTTGATACAAAAATCTCCGACAGGTTATCTTTCTTCTTCCATCTTCTGACTGTGTTTCCATGCACCTTTGAGGCTTCCAACATAACCTGAACAATCCATTCCATCGTCTTAATATTGAAACTAGTTCTCCTGATAAAGTTCCTGCTTCTTTCTGTCCAATCGAACCAAACATCTGTAGCTTCCGATGATCTCATGATATCATAGGATTTGAAACCTACGGCAAAGTAGATGGTGTTATCCATTTGAGGGAGTGGCTAGAGAAAGTAGAAAGAAAAGAAGGAAAGAGAAAGAGGGAGGTATGAGAGAGTGGCTGGAGGGGGAAGAGAGAGAAAAAGGAGGAAGAGAGAGGTTTCCGGCTATCAGAATAATCACCGGGGTGGGAGTCTAAGGCCCAGAAGGGACCCTAGGGGGGGGGGTCTCGATAAATGTGTCTGGGAGCATTTCAAAATGTGACTTAGCTTATCGACACTTACATTCAGGGGCAAAAAAATGCCAACTAAAAAGACTAACTAAACACCTAGACTTTAGAGAGCAAATAGGAGTTGAGATTCCTTCAAAGCATCTGTTGTTTCTCTCCTTCCATAGGGTCCAAAAAATTACTGCTGGGATCATTCTCCAAATTCTTTTAATGGATTTGTCAACTCTCCAGAGTATCCAGCTAGCATATGCATCTTTGATGTTGAAGGGCATTACCCATTGTAGACCAAGCATAGAGTAGAAGAAAAACCAGAGGCTAGCTGCTGCAGGGCAGTGCAAAAATAGATGGTTGACACTTTCATTGGTCTGCTTGCACATGGTACACATGTTAACAACTATTACACCTCTCCTTCTAAGATTGTCTTGTGTTAGGCATGCTTCCTTCAGTGTAGTCCAAGTGAAGCAAGTAACTCTGAGAGGCTGTCTGGTTCTCCATACAAGCTTCCAAGGCCAAACCTCTAAAAGGCTATTTTGAGAGCACCAGTTGTTGTAACATTCCTTCACAGTGAAAATCTTTTCCTTAGAATTGCCCCAGAGTATTCTGTCCTGAAAATCTGCCACCAAAGTACTTTGTCCCAAACTTTCTAATAGAGAAAGAAAATCATCAACTTCCCAATCCTGTAAGTTTCTCCTTAAAATTGGTGTCCAACAGTTGTTAACTCTATATTGAGCTAATGTTGCTTCTTTGTTAGAAGCTATCAGAAATAGTGAGGGAAATAAATCTTTTACTAAAGTGTCCCCAAGCCATTTGTCCTGCCAAAATCTGATCTTGAGCCCATTTCCAGCCTTGAATGAGACAGCCTGGAAGAATTCCTCTTGGAGACTACTGATGTGTTTCCATACTCCAACACCATGTGGTTCATTGCTTTTCTTTGCAGTCCAGTGGTCTTGAATACCATATTTAGCTTTGATGATTTCCTTCCAGTACCCTGCCTCATTTTGACCATATCTCCAAAGCCACTTCATGAGTAGGCTGTTGTTATGAAACTTAAGATTTCTAATCCCCAGCCCCCCTTGGCCTTTGGGTTGAATAACTGATTGCCATTTGACCAAAGAGAATTTATGAGTAACACTGTTACCTTCCCATAGGAATTTCCTTCTAAGCCTGTCAATTTGCTTTAGAACTGAGGTTGGCATAGGGAAGAGTGACATAAAGTAAGTGGGAATGCTGTCTAGGACACTTTTGATGAGGGTGAGCCTGCCACCCAATGAGAGATATTGCATCTTCCAAGTGGCTAGTCTTTTCTCCATTCTTTCAATGACCCCACTCCATATCCCAGATGATTTGAATTTAGCACCCAAAGGAAGTCCCAAATAGGTGGTGGGAAAGGAGCCTGTTTTGCAGCTAAGAATATCAGCAAGAGCTTCTAGGTTGGTCACTTCATTCACTGGATATATAGTGCTCTTACGCATGTTGATATGAAGTCCAGAGATGGCCTCAAAGATCATGAGGGTAGTGTTGAGATTAGAGACCTGCTGACAATCAGCTCCACAAAATATAAGGGTGTCATCTGCATAGAGTAGATGAGAGACTGAGACTGAGGTGGAAGGATTTCTGCCCACTTGGAACCCTTGAATCCACTGAAGTTCTTTGGCCTTTGCTAACAGCTGAGATAATCCTTCCATCGCAATGATAAAGAGGAAAGGGGACAATGGATCCCCCTGCCTGAGTCCCTTTTGAGAAGAGAAAAACCCAACTGGACTTCTGTTCACCAGAATTGAAAACTTCACTGTCGAAATACAGAAATAAATCCACCTTATCCACCTTTCCCCGAAACCCATTTGCTTCAAAATGTTGACTAAATAAGCCCAGTTAAGCTGATCAAAAGCTTTCTCAATATCTAATTTGCATAGGATCCCAGTCTCACCACTTTTAATTTTCCAGTCTAGCACTTCATTGGCAATCATAGATGCATCAGTGATCTGTCTATTCTTCAGAAAAGCACTCTGTTGTCCAGAAACTAAGGAATCCACCACTTTTCCGAGCCTCTTAGCTAAAATTTTGGCCAGCAATTTGTAGACACTGCCTATAAGACTTATAGGCCTATAATCTCTAAGCTCTGCGGCCCCTTTCTTCTTTGGGATAAGAGCAATGAAAGAGGCATTGCATGATCTCACCATTTGGCAGTTCTGATGAAAGAAATTAAAAGCTGCTAGCAGGTCTGCTTTGATGAAGTTCCATGATTTTTGAAAGAAAGCCATAGTGAAACCATCAGGGCCTGGAGCTTTGTCAGGGGCACAAGTCATGAGAGCTTCTAAAATCTCCATTTCGGTGAAAGGAAGTTCAAGGTCCTCTTTATCCACTGTGTTGAGACTTGACAGACCTTCAAAGACAGCTGAGGGTCTCCAAGATTCAGTTTCTTTGTAAATTTGTTGATAGTACTCCAGAATACCATCCTTGATCCTTCCTTTGTCTTCAATTACTTCATCCCCTATTTTGAGTCTGTCAATGGTATTGCCCTTTCTATGAGAGTTGGCCATTCTTTGGAAAAACTTTGTATTCTTATCCCCCTCTTTCAACCATAAACATCTTGATTTTTGTCTCCATGAGATCTCTTCAGCGGTTGCTATTTGCTGAATTTCAAGTTTGAGATTCAATGTCTGACCTTTCTCTTCTGTAGAGAGAGCTCTGAGCTCAGCTAACTGGTCCAGATTCCAAAGTTCTTTGAGTGCCTTGTTCCTTTGAGTCTCGATTGTTCCATAGACCTCCCTATTCCATTTAGTAATGTCTTTCTTGAGATTCCTTAGTTTCTGCATTAGCACAAAGTCTGGGGTGCCTAATACAGTGTAAGAAATCCACCATCCTTCTATCATGTCCATGAAACCCTCAGCTTGAAGCCACATGTTTTCAAATTTGAAATAAGAAGGTGTGGTCTCCCAATCTCCACTTTCCAGGATAATTGGTTTATGATCAGAAAAAACTCTAGGCAAGGGGTACTGTTTGATAGTATTGAACATCTCGCTCCATTCTGTTGAGATAAGGAACCTGTCAATTCTAGAGGCTTGGAGAGACTCCTCCCCTCTTGACCAGGTAAATTGTGCTCCCTGAAGTGGAGGGTCAATCAAATCCAGGTCTAGAATAGTGTTGGAGAAGCCCAGCATCGCCCTTGATCTTCTAACGCAGTTCAATCTTTCCCCCACAAATCTGCACACATTGAAATCCCCTCCTATGACCCATAGGTCAGACCACAATCCCCTGATAGATGCTAACTCGAGCCAAAGATCCTCCCTTTCTGGATTGGTATGAGGGCCATAAACACTAGTAAAAACCCATTTGAAATCCTCAGCAAGACTTTCGAATCTACATGATAAAGAAAAGGCTCCTGCTTCAAAATCAACACATTTCCAAGCTCTTTTGTCCCACATTATTAATATCCCACCTTTGGTACCAATTGCTTTGACTTCTGCCCAAGAGATCCATCTGTTTCCGAGCTGAAGTTCTCCCTTTGTAGTGTTTCTTACTACCCTGACTATTAGAAGAGAATAAGGCCGGCCCATTTGTGTTTAAATCCTTCGAATTCCTTCGAATCTCCACAGGTTCTTCCACACGTGTGTCACGTGAATCATTAATGGTATTAGCACGTGGAGCTGAGAGAGAATTTGATCCCATCTTATTACCAACCTCGGGCAAACCAGTTGAAGGACCAGCATGTAAAGAAAAAGACCGGATTTCCTTAATTATTGGCAATTCGAAGATCCTATCATCAAATTCAAAATTCAAACTTGCCGGAAACTTCATAGCTGATTTTTTGACGCAGATGCGAGCCCAGATCAGGTGGGTTCTGTTCTTCGTGTCTTCATCAACACCGACATAACCCCCGCAACGAGATATGTTCAAAAGTATCCATTGACCAAGCATTTAGAGGGATTCCAAAAACTTTCAACCATATGTTTTCCGAGCAGTTACCAGATTGCAATGAGAAAATGTCATGCGACCACCAAGATAAAGAAAGATGTCTTCCGTTCCAGAACCTCCCTGCCTTTACCCTTATTGCCTCTTGCCTGGAAGGAAGCTCAAAGAGGAACTGATTGTGGTCTAAAGGTATGACTTTGATGCCAGCAGTAACTCTCCATCTACTAATGAACCATTTCTGAATAGTTTCGGGATTGGGACTGTGATGAAATGGATCATTGAAGGTGCCAACCAAGCTTCTGTGCAAAGGGTGTTTTCCATTCAATTCTCCTTTGTTGGCTCCTTGACTTATATCTGGCCATCTGTCAATGCTAGCAGCTGCACGATAAGATTTTGTCAATGGGGGAGGAGGAAGCAGTGGCTCTGCTTCGCTGAATTCTTTCAGAAATTGAAGGATTTTCTTCGCAATATCTGACCATCCACTGTTGAGGCTGATCTCAGGGATTATCACTGCTGCTTTAGATGAACCATGCCAAACCTCTATGCGAACAAATCTACCATAAACATTCAAATTTTGGTAAACTCTGAAAAGATTGTGTTGTTGTTTTCTACCCCACCTTCTATATAGTCGACCAGTGCCTTTTGATGTTTGAATAAGCGCTTCGCACACCCATCTCAGGTTCTGAATATCCATATTGATCTTGCTTGTATATCTCTTGCCCCTTTCTATTAATGAAAACCAGTTATAATATTTATCCCCTGTATTCCTGAGTTCAAAGGATTTATCCCCACTGATGAAAAAAAGGTGTGAGCCCTGCATGTTTCTAATGAAAGTCACTGAAACTGAAGGAGTTTTATGTTGATTGATGTGGTCGCCGTCACTGTCAGATGTCACCGGTGATTCTGCCGACAGCAACTCAGGTCGCCGGAGTTTTTTTTTTTTTTTTTTTTTTTTTTTTCTCCGGCACTGACAGGTCGCCGGAAAAATTATCCGGCACTGTCAGAGGTCGCTGATGTCGACAGAGGGTAGATCTGAAAAGATTTGGAGGAGAGAGAAAGCAAAAGAACTAGAAAAAGCTGTAGATGGAGGCTATGGAGGAGAGAGAAAAAGCTGTAGATGGAGGCTATGGAGGAGAGAGAGAGCTGGAGTCATGCTGGAGTGAGGGCTGTGATGGTGGTCTGAGGAGAGAGAATCAGATCTGGATCTATTTTGCTTACCTGGGAATCTGTGTCTGGGAGCATTTTTTTTAGAAAGAGAATTTTTTGGAGTTAAAACTCCTCTAAGACATATTTTTCCTTGCCAATGAGCCTCTCTTGAAGAGGTGACACTAGATGATTGATATTTCACTTTATCGTAATATTTTTACAATTTCTTTGTCCATATATTTGTTATTCATGCTTATTATTATCAATCTTGGACTAAAGATATATATATTTGTATTTTTGCACCATTGCGGTTTTTTTCATTAAAGCCCACGCTTTATTTGCGCTTTGCGCTTACAGCCCCAGTTGACCTTAGAGCTTTTTTGCGCTTTTCGCTTTCGATAACACTACTTAGTATATGAAGTTCTAAACCCTAAAACTTCACCGAGCAACAAAGATCACGTTTGAGAGACACTGATTCTAAGACTTGCAGCTTGTTCCAGAAATAGAACTCTAATCTTCTGTTCATGAAGTCCACAAAAGTTATGTGAACCCAGGCTAAGTAATTTGATCAGTCCTTCGAATGTAATTTATTAACAGTACGAAAAACATATTGACAGTTAATAAAGCAGTACAACACAAGCTAAAAAAAATGTAACCTTTAAATGAGATAATAGAACTAACATTCACTACCTGCGCTCGTCCTTGATTGGTTGGCCACTAATGGCAGTACCTTATCTGGAATACTTGAAAGCAGTGGCAAAGTGTTTAGATCAGTCTCGATAGGAATCATCCGATACCTCGGAGCTCTAACCCTAAAAGTTATTAGCAAAAAAGAACTGAATAAGACCATTCAAGGTAAACCAAACATCCTCCCTCTGACTTAGAGAAAACTTGGACTTCAAATTCAAATAACACCTAATTCATCACATCCAGAAAATTAAGAGTCTACTTCCACAGAGACTTCAAATTTAAGATAGCTTATTAATGTCATTCAAAACCTTAGATACATGTTTAAAGCTCAATATGAGAAAAATGCTTCGACATTGCGAATCTCTCTAACAGAACTGATGTTACATAATAAATACAATACAACAGCATAGGCGTTGGTGGCAACAGTAGAGTTGCTCTTTCTTTAACTTGTTGATTACGGGTTCAAGATGTGAGATCCACCTCGTTGCAGCAAGCTCCTTTGTTCATATAAAGGGAGAGCTGACCACTTCAAGTACGCGTAAGACTTCTTAAAAAATATAACAATAAGTGGACATCGCATTTGAAGAGTTTTTAACTCAAAAGGTCCCTTAAGTTAAAGGGTTATTCTGTTCCCCTCCTACTTATACAATGTTGAACAGATAATCCTTCAAGTTTTACAACAGGAAAAAAAAAAAAAAGGAGGGAACACTTTTGGTCTAGTTTAACGGATTCATTAAAAGTCAATAGAATTGACCACATATGGTCCTTAAGTTGGCTATTGGTCCATTGCCATATTTTGTTATAGTATGTATATAACACTAACGAATATAGTCTTTTAAATTTATAAATTGGGGGCATTCAAGCCTTGTACCATGTAAGCTAAGCCTGGTATTTAAGTGGAGAAAGGTAGAGGGGAGCCCATTAACCCCAAGTTTCAAAGGTTGTGGTTGGTCGTAAGGGTTGGCCTCAAACGGATTTCTCGGTCATAAGAAAAAAATTATAAAATGGGAGCAAGTTATTCTAGCCCAAAGGAAACCTAACCTAAAGTTAAGGGTTAGTCCATTACCCACCTTCTTATATAACATTGAGCAAATATAGTTTTCCAAGATTTTAAAATGCGTTCAACATTTGGTCATGTGCAATGAAATTTTGCAAATAAAAGGAAGCGGAGGTAGGATTCTTGGATTCAAAGCTATGATTATCAAGAGTAATGGTGAAACAACTTCTTATCATGGTAAATTTATTCATTTTTTTCCTGGCCTTATTTGACATTGCAACTGAATAAAGTATTCTCTGTTCTTTAATCTGGCCAGTGTTTTACAAGGCACAGGAGCAAGGTGTGACATTTTACCTCTCAAAGGACAACATATGTTAGCTCTAAGGCACTGGGCGTATCCCATGAGCTTTTATAAGTATCAAAAGAAAAGGTGTATAAATATTGAGTTTTTTATCGAAGCAAATAATATTCTAACTCACTGAATCCTAATTATACAACAACAGATAAGTTATAGTCAATATTTAAAAGCAATTAAAAAAGAATCATCCACATACATAGCAGACAATCCAAGGTGTAAATCGTGCAATGAGCATTATCGGGGCGCATACGGCAGTTAAGTCCAAGATGTAAAGCGTACATTGAGCAACTACCCCACCTATTTAAGTGCTAGCCAAATGAGAGGTCTTGCCCCAAAAAGAGTCACCAGAAAGTCACAAATTTTCCTTTTGAAACATTGATTATGTTATCTGTTTTCTTTATATATAGTGTGTACATCTATATTCGAAGAGGTTTTTTGTTTAGCGTTATATAAACTTTTAACGAAGTTCTTCGGAGTTTGAATATGTTGGACCAAAAGTTTCTCAGTCATGTAAACTCAAATAACTACATATATCAACTGTTATATGAGAGAAATTAATGGACCAACCCCCAAATTTAAAAGACCACATGTAACTAAATCCGCTTACTTCCAATGAAATATGTCAGGATTCTGTAGGACCATACCACAGGTGCCTCCATTTTGTAAGCATATACGACGATATTAGTTCAGGTTTAATAAAAAGGAAAAAAAAAATAGACCCTTTTTTTGAGTTAAGAGCTCTAATTTTGAAAGAGTAAGAAGTGCTATACTCTCCTGTTCCAATTCATATGACATTTTTTCTATTTTAGACTGTTTCCAAATGTTTGACCATTCCTTTTTCGAACAACTCTTCACAAATTTTAACAATTCAAACTCACTAAATCTCTATCAAACTATTTTTGAAACCGTGGTGTCATGGCCACCTTGCTCGCACCTCGACTAATTGCATGGGGTATCTCCCACTAGCATAGACCAGCATAGGACTGGGTAACTCTATACACCAAAGCTTGGACAGATGGAAAGAAGTCATCTAGTATTTTTGCCTCCGTTTGTACTTGAACCTGAGACATCATGATTCTCACCCACTTCATCGATCACTAGGCCACACCCTTGGGCACCGATCAAACTAACTTTTCAACTATTACTTAATTCTCTCTTACACTATCACCAATATAAGTGAATACTTGGTGCTGAATCAGATACCATAGTATAAAATGGAATGGACAGGACGGGTAACTTTGTCCGCCAAGGCTTAGAGTCACCTAGTGCTTTTGACTCTGTTAGGATTTGAACCTGAGACCTCATAGTTCTCAACCTACTTCATCGATCACCGGACCACACCGTTGGTACCTATCAAACTAACTTTTTACCACTCCCCCGTCCCAATTTATGTGATACTTTTTGCTTTCAAGTGTCAATTTGACTAAACTTTGAAGCTAAACTGGATTAGATAAACTCTATATTTAAAAACTACATCAAAAGTACTATTAAGTTGTAACTTTTCCCATATCAATTTGGTGAAAAAACACAATCTTAAAATTCTGGTCAAAGTTCATGCAAGCTTGAATCTCGAAAAAATATCACATAAATCGGAAACTTAATTCTCTCTTACACTACCGCTAACATAAGTGAATACTTCGTGTCGAATCATCAGAACGTTAGAGCACAAACTAAATGACAAATTTCACCACAACAAAAAAAAAAAAGGATCAAATAAATACAATTGACAGCTAAAACAAAAAGGAAGACACGCACCTTTCAGCGGAGGGTACAAGTTCAGAAGCATTGAAATCGTGAAATGCTTTATCGGTTGGGACAGGAATTGAACCGCAAAGAAAACCGACAGGTTTAGGGGGTGCAATTTCGAGCCTGCCTACACACTGTAACTCTCGTGAGCTTGATGCTTGTTTCTCCATTGATAAAAAAGCTAGGGTTTCTTCGATCTTCCTTCTTCTTCTTCTTCTTCAATGGAACTTGTGCTGTGAGTTTATATTCCAGAAGATTCGCATGGAACCAAAGATGAAAATAGAATTATTACGAGGTTTTTTGTGGTTAAAAGCAATTTTTATCTTCTTTGTTATTCTGCCCGTTTAGACATAAATCGCAGTTTCACTACTTTTAAACAGGGATAAGGGTTAAAAACACTAGTCAATTCTTTATTTTTTATTGGTTTTCTAGTGTTTGCATTTTCTACATAAACTGTCACTAAATATTCATCAAAATGTATCTCAATTAGTATGTGATGGTGCGTACACGCTGTATACATTCTTTTTTTTTGTTTTTAAAAATGGTGTCAAATGGCACTCCACGTAGATAATTAAAGGATTCAATTGAAAAAATAAAAAAACAAGTAAGAGATAATGATCAAAAACACATCTAATGTATTAATTTTTTTACAAGTTTTCAGGTCCATCAGATACTATTCGAGGTGTGTTTTGATACATAGTTGGTGATATAGTTCAGGTATGAAACACAAATACGTGATAATTCAGGTGTGTTTTGAATTTGATAAGTAGTTGATGATAGTTTAGATAGGAAACACACTTGATAGCTCAGCTAGAAAATTCACAAAAAAATGATATTTGAAGTGTGTGTTTTACTATTATCTATTTTAAATATTGAATTTACGGTACTTGCATGTGTTAATTAGACAGGCAATATTTACAAATATTATCCAAAGGACTACCATAGCCAGTTTGGTCCATTTTTGGGAAGTCAAAAATAAAATTGAAGCGTTTAGCTAAACTTTTAGGGAAAACTAAGTAGGCGTTTGCCCGTGAAAATCAAATACTTTTCACTTTATTTGGAACTTTGGAGTTGCAGGTGAAGATGGAGTTGTGTTTGGTTATAGTTTTTGCAAAGAATATTTGGTTGTTTGAATGTATTGAAAGTGAAAAAAGTGAAAATAAGGTTTTAGTTATTTTTCAAATTCCAAATACAAATTCAAGTTGTATTTGGAATATTAATGCCCAAAGGCTAATTTCCAAATAAAGTGAAATAATTTTCCTGAAAAATGTAAATCCTCATGGCCAAACGGGCCCTAAGTATTTTTGAATAGTAATTAATACAATAAAAGAAGTTATTTTTCAAAAGTTAAAAGAGGTAGTTTTTCCTCAAAAGCACTTTTGAAAAAATTGATTAGCCAAACATAATTTGTTATTCACCAAAAGTATTATTTTGAAAAACACTTCTAATAAAAACTTGTTTGGCCAAGCTTACAAATTTGCTTGAATTTCAGTAAACGACCCAAATAAACTACCCACCTTGCAATGTCCCACCTCCCCCATGCGGCGGGCCTGTGTAAGGTTGCTCTGCATAGGTTAAATTTGGGCCTTATATTGATTTTCTTTTCAATTCATTTTGCAATTTCTTCGATCCAGATACCGCGCAATCCGTTTAGATCTATTTCAGTTGCCAATGAAATGAAATATGATATACTTTCCGTCTAAGTGGTTGATCCGACGAGTCAATTCTCAATGAATGCATCCGTGAAATGGGACGAAGAAGAAGAAGAGGTGAAATGGGACGAAGAAGAAGAAGAGATGGAAGAAATAATATATAGTAATATTTACCCTTTTCAACTCTCAGAAATGTAGAAGGAACCAAAAATACTATTCGTAAAATATAAAAAATTGGTTTGAATTTTATATTCAAGTGATATCTTATCTTCACACACAAATTTTCAATTTTGTAAATTTGTTTTGCCGAGTGAGGTTCTAAGTCTAAATACAACTCACTTTTTATAAAATGCTTATGTTAAATTTTAATTCAGATACTCTTTTTATTTTATTTTAATATTTTATATTCAAGTGATATCTTATCTTCACACACAAATTTTCAATTTTGCAAATTTTTTTTGCCGAGTGAGGTTCTAAGTCTAAATACAACTCGCTTTTTATAAAATACTTATGATTAGTTTTAATTCAAATACTCTTCTTTTTTTTTCTTTTCTTTTTTTAACTTGACCTACAAAACTATCAAATGCCAAGTTAATTTGACAAAAACATAAAGGAATGAAAGGTGATAGAAATCTAAAGGATTGTCGTATGCAGAAGAACTCATTGAGTTTTGGCAATTCTTTTGTCTATTACATTGGGTCATTAGGTGGATCCTATATGTGCATGAAGGCAAATAAGTAATGATTTGTTAAGCTATCCTTGAAGCAAGTATACACTTTGTCCATCTAATAGTTCCTACAAAAGAAATAGTACATCAAGATTCAAGAACGACTTCACACTAACAAGTATAAAAGAAAAGAGATTTTTTTTTTCTTACTTTTCTTATACAAGTACACGCATTGCGAGGCGGATTGTTCTATATTTTTATATTTATTTCAAATCTAAACCAATTGATTAAGGTTAGGACTTCCCTTATTTTGTGATAAGTTGCATTAAGAAAAAAAGATTCCGGATTGTTCTATATTTTTCTATTATTTCAAATCTAAACCAATTGATTAAGGTTAGGACTTCCCTTATTTTGTGATAAGTTGCATTAAGAAATAAAGATTCATAACCCGTAAGTAATACTAGAGCCCATCCTCGCTTTTGACTAATTGAAAGGAATCTTTCACAAATGGACAAGTTTTACAAACCTTTTTTTCAGCTGTTTAGTCTTAAACTCTAGTATATACCAATAACCAATTGAATTAACACTCAGCTCTTCTGTTGGAAAAAAAAAATCTTCATTCAATTCCTCACTTAATAGTTTCTGATTTGATGAATGGTTGAAGAAAGTTTTGAAGAGCTAGCATTAAAACTTCGTTTAAAACTTTACTTCGAAAGCTGAAATATTTTAATAGTAATTGTTTTTTGAGTAGTTGTGATTGAAATTCGTTGAAAATACATTGTCGAGGCTATGTACAAAAAGTTGAGGAGGATTATGAGGGTGATTTAAATTGGTCTGGAATTAAAACTGAGTTGAGAAAACTTCATCGCGACACGTGTATATCGTTATATATTACGCGTATATTACGCAAATGTATACATGGATATACATAGAAATATACTCATATATCATCATTTCATCTCGACCTTTTCGAACTACTAGCTCAAAATTTCGACTAGAAACTCTTCAAATCAATCCCAAATGAGTTCAAAATTTAGTATAAGGCTTCACACATGTGTTATTTTAAAAATCACTTTGAATAACAACACTTTTGGATTTTTGATTTTTAGAATTGAAAGCTTCGAGCTCAACAATAGTGAATTTCAAGGTCTTCTTCCGAGTTTGGTGATTTCAATGATTTTTTTATGGTGTTTCAATGATTGAAGGCGGCGGTAGAAATAACGGTGGTGTTGATGTGGTGGTACTGCTACATAGTGGAGAAATTGTGGGGAAGAATGTAACCTTTTTGCACTTGGCTATAGTGTAAAAAAATATGGCTAGATCAAATAATAATTTGTAATCCGACCAAAATTGATGATAACTTTTTTTTGGATGACGTACGGTAAAAGGTGTTATTTGTGTAAATAAAATCTTCTAATGCCACTATTTAAATTTTGATCTCATTTCAAAAAGTTTTGCAAAAATACATTCACGCATTTAGCAGCAAAATCCCGGGCGAATTACTAGGATATCTTATTGACGGACAAAATTAGTCTTTTCACAAGTCATGGCAATCTCGTCAATATATGTGGAGAGCCAAAATTTGATCACTAATCATGAAAAATTATCCGAATTTGGCCAAAATATCTTGGCAGATCATAATTTATTTGTGTAGAAATTTCGCCAGTATGTGTTTTGCTACAAATTTGATAAAAATTGATCCAAATGACTCCAAATTTAATATCCAATCTTCTATACCAATCACAACAATTTCCAATTATTAAATACAACCCGAATATTAAAGAAAAAACTATTTTGTTCTCCTAAAAAGTTGTTCAAATATAGTATTCTCTCCATTCCAAAATAAGTGTCGTTTTAGCTCATTATTCATTAATAAATAAATAAATAAATAAATACAATGCATAGTTTACTAAATCAGTTCTTTTGACTATTAAATGTTTCTTGAGAATTAAACGCCATTAAGAAGAACTAGTTCTTTGGTATAAGGGTATAATTGAAAAAAATACTAATTGTTATCTTGAATTCCTAAAGCTACTATTATTTTGGGACAAATTTATTTTATTAAAACAATGTTTATTTTAACAAAGGAAGTATATATTTAGATTCTGCACGTAGTGCGCCTGTTTGGCGCCAATGCAATCTTTGGCACAAAACTCGCCTATTCCAATATTTCATCATGTAATTAGCTTCTAATAAAGTCATCTCAATCGTCACAAAATGAAAGACCAGTATTAATTAGTAGGCGTTTGACAATAGGATTTGGAAGCATGATTTCATATTTTGATTTTAAATTAGCATTTGTTCATGAAATTTGCACAAAATTTCAATTACATATTACGATTTTATGTCACGCCTCGAACCATGGCCTGGGCGTAACACGGCGCTCGGTGTTTTGTTGCATGTGACCTAGCGAACTACATGGCTTGCTGAATCAACATGGGGCATGAACTGATGCAGAATATAATATAAACATGCATGGTGTGAGTAAAACATTGGATTAAATAATCTTAAATACTATTATATCACGAATGCGGAAATATAGTAATGCAGCCAACAAGACTAACTCAACTTAACATCTGAAATGACATAACTGACTAGGGGTGTTCATGGGTTGGTTTTAGGTTAAAACCAAAACCAAACCAATCTAGTCGGTTTTAAAATTATTAAAACCAAACCAAATATAATACATATTCATTGATTTGGTTCGGTTTGGGTCGGGTTTTCGGTTTTCAAGAAAATTAACGGTATTTCTCTCTTTCATGTTTTTTCCTACAATTATGAGAGAATTTTCTATTACTTTCCAACTTATAATCCGTTATTACCCTTTTATTGTGGTAGCTATAGTTTCTTGCATTATGGAGAAAATATCTTAAGATTTATTATTTTAATTATGTGAATAAAGTTTATAAGAAATACAAAAAATAAATCTAGGCAAATCTCATATAGTTGTATCTTTGAATAAATGAGTTTGAATTCATGGATTTCTTTTTTTAAAATCGGCTTACAGTATAAAGTTCATTAGCCTATTAGAGATAAATAAAATTTTGCTTAAAAAGTATATAAATTATTTAAAAGTATTTATAAAAACCAATATATTGTATATATATATAAGTATAAAAATTATATATAAAATTTATCGGTTCGGTTCGGTTTTTTCTTCGGTTTGCTTTTAGTAAAACCAAGCCCAAACCAAATATTATCGATTTTTAAAAGTTCAAAACCAAACCAAACCTAACCCAAATAAATATCAGTTCATATAATTAGTTTGGTTTTGGTTTTCGATTTGGATCGGGTTTTCACCAAACCGTGAACACCCCTATAATTGACTAGTCTATGAAACCTCTAAACGTAAGTCTGACTACTAAATTGTTTACCGAAACAAGGCCCCCGGCATACAGTGACTGCATAACCAACATGAACACAAAATACAAAATAATGACAAAACCCCAAATGAGATGGGGCTTACCAAAAGCTAATACGAGCAATTCCTAACGAGCAGATCCGTTATCCTGTAAATCATTATCTGCATCATGAAATGCAGGCCCCTGGGCAATAAAAGCGGACATCAGTACATTTGAAAAGCAACTGAATGAAATAATCATGGAACAAGAAATAATAGATCTGAAAATGAAACTAAAACTGTAAGCTGAACATGAACATGAGCATGAGCGTCTTTCACTACTAAAAAACAAGCAAAAATCAACGACCAAAACTGACGGGTTGGCTAGATCGACCCTTATCCTATGTTGGCACACGTAGTTTCAAGCTGTCCGAGCCTTCTCGGCAAACCTATGCTACTCCAAAAAAAAAATGGATATTGGTGGGCATCTGAGCCCATGGTTTATATAACATAACTTGTAAGTATGACTTGTAGACATGATTCACAAACATGACTTGTAAATATGATTCGTAAACATGATTCGTGAGTATAATATAGCATGAATATAAGTATATAGTATAACTTGTATGAAAACATGTTGATTTTCATGAAACTAAGCATGCTAGTTCATATTCTGCATTTAAGAACCCATGGAATACAAAGCATGGGTGTTCATGGATTACGGACGATTTCCCAATAACCAAAATAGAATATCAAGAACACAATGACGAAATAATAATACAACTATGGCATATCATGGAACTTATATCTTAGGGTCATCATGAATTAGAATAGAAACCCTAGGTTTTGTGAGACTTCGTATTTTCATGAATGGACTTGGCGTGGGGAAGAACAACAATGTTCCCACAAGTGGATAGAAGCCCTACATACCATAATTGCTTCAAAAACTTGAGAAAGGTCTCAATCTTGAAGAACAATTTCAAAAGCTTGAATTTTGAACCTTTAGATGGGTTTCCTTGAAAATCCTAAGATTATAGTGTAGAATCTTGTTAAGAATCCATGTATAAGTGTTATAATTACTTAGGGATACATAGGAGAGACTTACCTTGATGTGGAAATATGAGGAGAGAAGAGAAAAACTATGCTAGGGCTTGGAAAATTGAAAAATGGAATAAAAATTGGGAAAAATTCGACTTTAATGAACCTCAGGGTTGTCTGCATTGGCATCTGCGCCACAGATGGCCTTTTGGGGGTCGCATATGCTAAAGCATATCAAAAACAGAATGCTGAAAATTTTGGGATGGAAATTTGGCCGAAATGCATTGGGAAATGCGTCGCAGATGGCCATCTGCGTCCCATATCTCGTTCTGCGTCGCAGACGCTTGTCCAGTTGATTGCTCTGTGACCCTTCAATGAAATGGCCATAACTTTCTGTACAGATATCCGTTTGACCTCTATAATATACCGTTGGAAAGATATACAACTTTCATGAAGGAATTTCAAATTCCTTCTATATTTTCCCGAATACTCGCTTGAAGTGAGACCTTGTGCAAACTAACTTGAAAATAGGCTCTGTAGGGTAGCTTCCGACTTTCCTTTGCCCAAGAACTCTTCTTATTACTTGATTGGTTTCGAAACACTTCCTATACTCCTCATCTTGGTTCCATTATGTTCTCGTCATAAGGATCATACCTTAGCCCGAAGGTACAAGGTGTTACATTTTAAATCCCAAATTCTCCAAAGAAGTAGGATTTGGGATTTCAAATTGTTATGTCAAATATTTTTAAATGTAAAACTTGACCCATAAGTTTATAGTTGTAAAAAGTGATTCATAAGTTGGTAGATAAATTTTTTGAATGTAAAACTTGACTCAAAGTTACAATGTTGGTTCGTCTTCTCAGTTATCTGATCGGAAATACATGCTCGACGTGAAGAGGTTGTTTGTATCATGTGGAAGGATTATATTAAAGAGTAGTTACACTACAACTCATGTTCAGTTTTCCTTTTTATTGAATTAAAGTTCAATTAATAGATATTGAATTTTTTAGAAATGTCTTCTAATAGCGAATTAACTTTGTTATGAACTATCGTTTTCTCATTTGGTAAGATTGTACAAGAATTGAAAAAGTTTTGGTAGTTTCCACAAATTTGTGAGATTTTCATGTTTATGAGAAAAATACAACTTAAGAAATTCAAATAACATGTCCAAATAAAACTTCAACTTTAAATCGATCTGATTTCAAGTCGTGATTTCAAATCATATTCAATCGGGGCCACCAAGTTAACTGGGCACAAGATGGAAAATCTTGATTAATGACCTATGGAGTTATGTCAGCCATAAAGCAAATAAAACATTGAATAGGCACAGTGAATCAGCATTCGGAGGAGCGTAAAGCTCAAGTCAATATATAAAAATGAAGACAGAATTATAACAAGATTATGATGACATACAGAGTGGAACAAAAACACTTGATCACGAGTTGATACTATCACTTGGATAAGAAATAAATAAATAAAAAAGATTGAGCAAATTCAAAACTTGGATCAACTCCCTTTTGCACGTGAGTTATGGTGATTATGACACTCCCCCAATAGCGCATTATTTTTTTGCTAACATTAATAACTAAGGATTAGTACAAAACATAGAAATTGGCTTGCTTCATTACTTCATCTCTTCATTAGCAAGTAAATCATCTATTGAATTTTGCTTCCAGCTGAAACTATGGTTGATTCCTGAGCATTTCAACTGTTGCATCATTCACCTACAATCGTGAATTATGTTATCATATTTCTTTTATTTTCCTTGAAATAGTTCAATTACCTCGCGCCTTAGAATTAACTTCAATTTCAAGAGGGAGTAATATGTGATGCAAAGCAAGTTACCAATAATAGTTATTATTATTATTATTATTATTATTATTATTATTATTATTATTATTATTATTATTATTATTTGCGAGTTAATTCATTCTATCCTGTGAGGATATATTTCATAACCTCGGGGTACTTGAGGAGAATGATTTCAGCGAATTTATTTCCTTTTCTTTCCAAATTCTGTTTTAAATTATCTTTTGAATACAGAATGCTAACTATATGCCCCAAAATAAACTTGACAAAAATCTTTCTAAGTTATTTTGGTAATAAAAAGTACTATTTTTAATTAATGGACTATTTAAGATGACGAACCTCAACATGTGGTGTACGCTTTCAATGTTCCATTTTGATTTAATTGAGCCTAATGCAAGTGAAAACCAAAATTTTGAAATACATGAATCAGAAGAAACATAAATTTGATGGAGACGTCTATGTAAAATTTTGTGGAGAGGAAGATAAACAAGACCAATATATGTACGTAATTCAGATATTTATATTATCTAGTAAAATATTGTAATATCTCATTAAAAATTAGGTATCAAATAAAACAAAGACGGTTAAAAAATAAAATAATATTTACGTAATTCAAACTCTATTATTTTTACTTATTTATTGATGTACATGTACAATATCCGAGCCAAAGTTATTAAGTTTGGATGAACTTATAAATCTTTAGCAATATTTCTCTCAAAATCATTTAAAACAGAAGAAAGATATATAGGGACTGATTTTGAGCCGTAGATCTCATGAGAATGAAGAATCTTTTGGTCGTAGTTATACCGCTATACTTTTTAGTGAATCTATGAGTGTGTAACCGAATTAATCGAATAAATGATTTTCTAATTTTGAATGCTTAAAGAAAAAAGGAACAGAGAAGAAAAACAAAAGTTGCAATACGTCATATATAGACTTATATATAAAGGGGAAAAAAGAAGTAGAATAGAGATAAAAAAAAAAAAAATCACAACATTCATGCAGGGGTTAAGGGTCCCATAATCACATGCCAAATTCCAAAAACAAGAAGTTCATTCAGACACGAGCAGTTGAGTTGTTGTTTTCTTCGTTTGCATGTTTGGCGTTAGCAAATTGAGTGAAGTGAATGACCCTTTTTGTCCTCATCTTCTCTGCTATACACAAACCCGTGGCCAAGTGTTTTGGCAGAAACTTTTGTTATTTAGCTGTAGGACAATAACTAAAGTAAAAATAAGTTCATAATTTAATTGAGAATTGTTGTTTTGGATTGTATCAAGCTTTGAAGATCCCGAGGCGACTTCAAAAAGGGAAAACACAAGTAAATCTACATTAATTGTTGTTCATCAATCGAATCTACAGTAAAAGGAAAGATCACATCCAACGCCTGTTCTAAATATGGTAGCTTCTTTTGTCTTATTGTCCCATTTTCAGGTCATGGAATGGTGAGAAAATGGATTTCGTGTCTAATTCAATTTAAAAGCTAGTTCACAGGTCACCTAAAATCATACAAAGAGTCCCATTGCGCCATCGACTTCCAACACCCCGTACACCTAGACGTAGCAGGAGAAGTGTACAACATAATATGGTGACATTGATCAAACCTAATACAACCTCAAGAGCTAGTTTATAATGTGAAAATTACTTAATATCATATGAAGAGCCCAATTGCACCATCCTACGTCAATGTGGGAAGTTCCAAGTTCAAACAATCGATTGTCTTGCTTTGGAAACTTTTTTATTTTTTTATTTTTTTATATATTTCTAACATTTCATTAGAATTTTATATTTTTCGGTTTTTCACCCGGTGTTCGGCATCTGTTTTTGTTTACCCCGGATTTCGGTAACAATTAAATTTGTAAGTGAGGTATAGGATATGTGGATGAATTTTAATCTATTTGGTTGATATGAAATGTCTATGGATTTGTTTGTTGCAATATATGTATAGATGTGTGTTATTGCTGTGAGAACGTGAATTACGTTTGGTGATTCATACCAAATATATATACTAGGTAATGTGTTATATTGGATGAATAAGTAAAGCTAAAGAAAACCACAAATCCGGACCAATAACAGAGGGAGAGAGAAAGAGCTTCAATATATTTCACTACTACAATGTTTTAGATCTGAAAAAAGCTAAAAACAAAAAGGGGGAGAATGTCCTTTATTTATAGGTATGCCTTATGGGCCTTTAATGCAACACAAAAGCCCTTATGAATAAAGAAACCCTAAAAAAAGATAAAGTAGGATCGTACGGTCTGACACCCGTACGGTCGTCAGTACAAAATGGCAGTACGGTTTCCTGACGTGTGGGTTAACTGGACCAACGGACATGTTGATCTTGGATCGGTGTACTCGGACAAACGAACGCGCTTTTCTTGTCTCTGGTCAATTGCGTCTGGTAAGATACCCCGGTGTGAAGAAAAAACCGAACATGCTCGTGCTCATTTGGTCATACCCTCGGCTCTGGATTCACCGGTCACACATTGACCCGGTTTATACCATATATAGATAGTCCCCACATTTTTTTCCGGATCGTAGTTTACCCGGAGTAACGGGAAGTGGATAAGTCCAAAAATTGGTGGTTCCATAAGCTCGTTCTTATCTTCAAATTTGGCAGGAACAGTTATGTCACGTCCTTCTAACTTTGGCCACGTGTCTCGTCCCGAGTGGTCGACCTTGGGAACCGCCTTAACCCACATCGCTTCATATCACGTCTCATTAATTGTGGGACACGTCTCGCCGTTCGATTGGTTGTTCTCTGTAATCGCTATAGTGGAATGCCTATATAAGACTCAAAGCAGCTCCATTTTTTCACTTTCACTTTCACTTCACATTCTATTCTTTAACTTCTTTGCTTTTTTGATCATAAAAGCCTCTTTGTTATCTCCTTATTTGCTAACTAAATCTTCAAAGTTTCTTGTACCAAGGATCAAATTGGGTCTCCACTCCTTCTAATATTTCTTCTTTCATTGTTTTGTTCTTGTCGTGAAAATTTCATCTGCCACTTAAATTTTCAAATTTCCATACTCTTTCATCTTCAAAATGTCTGCCAACACCGAATCTACTTCACAGGACGTTCCCTCGGTTTCTTCTCCGGGAGTCGAGCTTGTTTCAAAACCCAAAGGGAAAACATTTATGGAACTGACTGCTCTGGACATAATACTGTCCAGACCCAACTACAGCCACAAATTTGACATCGAGAAGCCATCTCCAATCGCGGATAGGGGTTTCGACATAAGGCGATACCCTTCGTCTATTACGGATGATCTCCTTCCTCGGGTCCGGGCCGAATGTGGATGAGATAAGCATCCGGTGCAAGTGTTCGCCCTCGGGCCCGACGAGTCCATTACCGATTACAGAGAAGGTTTCCTATACGTTTACACGTATCCGTTCACGCTCAAATTCGATCCTCCAATTGATTTGGTTATTCTCGAGATGTGCTGGACGTACAACGTGACCTTGGGCCAATTATTTGGAGTATCGTGGCCTGCCTCTGCCTACTGGCCAATAACGCCAAAAGGGAATTCACATTGGCGCACTTCATCCGGTTGTATTCCCCTAGAATCTTCCGAGGGGGCGTGATAAAGGTCGCCAAACGAGGTCGGAACCCAATTCTTTCCAAACTCGATGAGGATAGAGATCGAGGATGGTTGGAACGTTATGTCCGGGTAAGGACCGCAGACATTATTCCGGCTAATCGCATGTTCTTTCCGGAAAAGTGGAACAATAGACGTAAGTTTCTCAGTTGCCTCCCCTCTATAATTATCTTTCCTCTATACTTTGCCCAAATTGCTCCCTTACACGCATATATGATTTTTTTT
The DNA here is from genome assembly GCF_019175385.1 of Lycium barbarum. NCBI lineage: Eukaryota > Viridiplantae > Streptophyta > Magnoliopsida > Solanales > Solanaceae > Lycium > Lycium barbarum. The sequence goes on from NC_083337.1 coordinate 150,899,673, forward strand.
AGCCGAGGCATGGATACCTTCAGCTATCCGGAACCTTTCTGAGTGGGTTAGGGTAATCATTAGTCAACACCCTCATTTAGAACGGACATGGGGGGACCTGTCCCGTGGCCGGTGGGTGGCCCAAAATCATGGTAATCTTCTCCCTGATTTGGTACTTATTGCATCCTCCCATTTTCTTTCTTTCTTTCTATAACTCCTTTGGTATTCAGGCTTGACCAAGGGCTCGGTGGAGCTGAGACCCGAATCAACAGCCGAGACTGCCGCATCGGCTCCTGAATTTGATACGGCAGAGTCATCCGGCTCATTGCTGCAGCCGGAAAGAGACAGAGAAAGCCCTCGGCCAAAGGGCAGAAACAAAGGAAGAGGCCGAGGAGCGATGTTCGGACCCTGAGGGATGAATCAGAGTACGATATTCTTATTCGAAGGGTTGACGAGGGCCCCTTCATCGCCTCTGTTCCAGAGGAAGAAACTGCCATTCCGCCCTCACTTACAGCCGAGGAAGGAACTTCCATCCCGACCCCGTATACAGGTGGGGAAGAAGATGTTCCTTTTCCGATTCCACTGAGGTCCATTGAACTTATCGATATTTCAGGTGATGCTTCGCTCGAAGTAGCACCCTTGGTGAAGAGGCCCAGAATCTCTGGCCCATCTTTGGATACCGAGACTAATCAAAGGCCTGAATCAGTTCCAGCTCTGGACAACGAGGTTACAGCAGTTGCCAGCCCACTACCCGGTTGTCACACCCTATTTTAACCGGGTTGATTTAGGAGTATGAAGTATTGGTGATTCCTATTTATTTGTTTTAAGGAGTCGCCACCTAATTAATTTAACGGTGAATTAGGACACCTAGAGGTTAACTAAGGCAAAGTTAAAACTAAACCTCAATTAATAGTCTGTTTAACCAGTGTGATTCTAGGTAAGGGCTCTATATTATCCTAAAGGGAAGGGGTTAGGCATCCTTTAGAATCCGTTAACTACGGTTATCCGACCAAACTTAGGTTAATTAATTCAGATTAAATATAATGCTTAAATCTTAAGAAAAATAGGTTGTAAATGTTATTGAGATTTTAAAGGAAAGCATAATGATGTTATTTAAACTGACTTGAAGAAATACATAGTAGTCCACTTAAAAATAAAACTTATAAATGTTGTTGAGCTTAAAATAATAATTTTTATTGTAAAAATGAGACTTGCAAAATATAATGATTTGTATATAAACAGAAGCTTTTAAGAGAAAACCTAGCCAATTTAACTTGAAATAAAATAACATTATATCAATATAATAGTGTAGGAAGTCTAGACTTGTTTTAAAAAATATAATGCAAAGATGATGAATTTCTTTTTCTTTTTTACTGATTTATTTAATTATGCTCGGCTAAGAATAGGCGTGATTGATTCAAACATGAAGAGTTATTTATAAAATATACTTGAGTTTATACTTGCATATTAATGACGTTTTGAAATATTTAGGATAGTAAGAATAAAATATGATTCCCTTTAGTTAAAATATATAGTCATGCCATTTTGCAAATCAATTATTCCAAATAAAATAAATATCAGATGTTTTAACATGAAAAGAAGAGAATAAAACTTATGGAATTAATTTTAGTCTTCTTTAAACTAATTACCCATTACTAAAACTAAATCTACAAATTCATTAGGATTCATCTGAGTTAATAAAATAGGATAAGGTTAGCCATTCAAAGCAAATAAAAATACACAACAATAAAATAAGGAAGAGAGAAAGAAAAGATGAAATGGATCCGGCCATTTTAAAGCCCAACTGCTGGAACTGTTCAAGTGATTGGGCTTAGCCCAGAATTTCCATTTCTTTTGTTTTGCTGCGGACTGGCTGGACGCGGAAAAGATTTCGTTAGGCTTTTAGCCCAACCCCGAATGTGGAAGAAGAACGAGTCCCTCGGACTCGTGGGTGAGGTTCATGCATAAAATATATGAGAGAAAAAGATTAGTACACGATCAATAAGGCTTAAACATATAAAAATATACAAATTCAAAACAAACTCCATGGATCATATATATATACACTATGTAGATCTAAGCATATTTCATGCGCACAGAGTCATAAGGACATACTAGATACACTGATATATATGAATTCAAATAAACCCAAAATCATCACGACGCTTCATATAGATCTGATCCTACACTCTTGAACCTCCCACGAGATAGTTTTGTGGGCAGGAAAACAGCAAACCAATATTCCATAGCATATACACTGAGTATAGCAATCTATGAGCAGCTCAATGACTTTAATTAACACTATGGACTGCATATAGCTAGGCAGTGGTTGATTAGCGGACCAAACATTCGCATCAAATAAGTATGGTCAATCCAGACTACACATGGTTGCCAGTTACTGAAATGTAGACTGGTTATTTGTATACTAACTAAACATGAGTGGAGATTTATTATAATGCAAATAAGAAGATAATCAGCCACAGGGGATTCAACTATATTAAGATGCTTAGCAAGATAAGAAATGAAATCAACTGAACTAAACTAACACCAAAACTTGTCAGAACCAACTTTGTAGACTATGATAGAGGCATTAAGGATACCATATTAAACTCGAGAATATAACAGTACTCTTAACAGATCTCTTTCACACTATTCGATAAACTGCTCATATGCTAAATATGACTAGTAGTTAAACCTGACAAACGATATACCTTCGATCTGTTAAATAGACTGACCAGATACCCACACAGAACTAAATTGCTCACATAGATATTTCAAATCTATATGACTCCCACTTTGGCTACAGGGTTCAACATACAACAAATTTTAGACTTCTTAAGGGCACACATTGTCTTGAAATGCTATCTCTGTTGGACTAACTCTTCCTTTTAGATTCAGCCAACCAAATAACAAACTCTAACAGTGAACTTATCAAAAACAACGAATTTAAGGAGATTCTGGATTTTGAATTATTTACTACTGTTTTAAAATCTACGAACATGATCTGCCTGGAAAGCGAAGGGACATGCTTTGATATTCACCAGAACCCCGAAGACAACTTTCACATAATTCATGAAGCAATATGGAACTTTGTAAGGTAAGACTAGTTTCAACAACTCAACTCCAATCCATACATTTAGAAAACACAAAGGCTAAATTAATCAATACTGAAACAGATTACCATAAGGAGACAAATGTGCTAACTAGCTAAAACAAATTAGTGGCACTACCCTAATAGCTTAGCCAATCACTATAACAAACTACTAACAAGGGCAACAAATTGGCAATAGTAACAATAAACTAGTCACATGGCTGATTGCTGATATCCAAACCAGTTCAAAGAAAGGTATATCAAACTGATGCAAAAGGGGGAAGCATACAAGCACACATATGATCTGTTCATTTTTTATTTTAAACTAAACTGGTGATCCGCCTTTTATCAACATACCAACAGCTATCTAAGGAAAAGAATAAATAAAACGCCAAGCAGAATCTGTATGCATTTTTAAAGCTGAGAGATATTAGTCACATAAGATTTTAATCATTCAGACCATTGTTAGCTTTCTTTAACAGGAATGAACATGACATTAACTTCTTTTACTTTTAACAAAGCAAATCTGGCATCAAAGATAGGAGAAAACTTTATTCAATTGGTTTTATTCAATGGAAGCTAGAGATTGTGAGGCATAGGATGCTGCATCCATACATAAGCTAAAGAATTTAGCTATCACAACATGACACCGACAAACAGAGTGAAGGCTACACAGTTGAAGTATGGACAGGACTAAACATATACTTAATATAATTTAAAGCTAATAACACCTAACCTATGCCCAATAAACTGAACTGAATAGCCATCTAAAACAGACAGAACCTATTTCAAAACTCATATTTTATACACTCCATTGCGTAACTGTGATTAAAAGATTCCTTTGCCACATGTCTTTAATACAACAAATCACAGGAAACATCCCAATATTTCAACTTCTGACCCGAGACTAGACTAACTAAACAGGGATATACATGATGCCACCAAGCTAAACTAAAATTAACCAACCGAGGCAACAAACAACGTATGAATACATAAACACTTATCGAACTACCAGACTGCAATTAATTGACTGAAGGAGAATTGTTCACATACTTAAACCAACTAAACTGAATTATCATACATAGACGTGCTTAACCAACAAGCAGACTAATACAGAAACACATAAACAGGCTTATCCAAATCAACGCTAACACATGATTTATCCCAGGACCTACAGGCAAACAACGATGAACTTAAAGCACCTGGTTAATCCAAACTTACATGTAAAGCTGCAACAGTCCAAAACTGAACTCAACATAACTAAGAATGTCTAACCCAACTAGAATAACTACAAACAAAATCTGAAATATAACTAAGCAAAACAGATCACACAAACATTTTTCAAACATTTCAACAAATACTAAAATAATTTAAGGGAGGGAATTTACCTTCTTCGAGTGCAGCGAAATGGGATTCGAGCCTCCGATATACCTCGAAACACTTCGAAATTCGAAATCGTGTGTGCTCAAATTTGAACGAATACTCGAAGCAAGAACAGAACCAGATTCGATATTTTGTGCCGATATCGAGAAAAAATTGAAAATCGATGTTTTGAAAGAAGAATTGGAACAATCAAAGACTTGTGTTTCGAAATGACTATCAAGAAGTATTAAGGTGTTTCTTAGGGGTTTCTCAATCGAAAAATCCCCCTTTTCCATTCCACTCCACAACTATTTATAGGGTTTTTTATGTTTTGTGTTGAAGAAAGAGAGAGAGAGGAGCGGGGGGACAGACGAGCGTGGGTGGCAGTGGCAACGTGGGGGTGGCAGTGGCGTGGGGGGACAAGGCGAAGTGGGGTGGCAGTGGCGTGGAGAGGAGAGAGGGCGAAAGGAGGGAGAAGGAGCAGGGGCGGCGGACGAAGTGGGAAATGAGGGAAACCCTAAAAGAGTTTCCTTTGTTAAATGAAAATCCGGGTCGGGTCGGGTAAATTCGGGTAGTGGGCTGAATATTGGGTTAAAATAATGGGCTGGTGGTTTGAATGTGGATTGGGCATTAAAATGGGTTGGGCTGAATTAAAGTGGGCTGGTAAATTAAAATGTGACTGATTTTGTGAATTGGTCCGAAAATAATATGAGTTGATTGGGCTACTACATTTAAATAAAAGACCTATTTAAATAACTTGTGTTAAAATATTACTTAATATAAAATATGCAATTATTAGTGCTCAGATAAAGAATGGCGTTGTAATAGCCGTGCAATAGTATTTTAAAAATAAATAAACGTTGTCGTTTAACTGTGCGAAATAAATGCGATGCGTGGGCGTAAGCTGGTAAAATGCCGAAATGATAAAAATTGTAAATTATAATAATAATAATAATAATAATAAATATAATAATAATAGTGATAATAATAATAATAGTAACTGTAATAGAATAATAAAAAGTGGGTATTAATAAGAGGCTAATAATTATAGTAAAATATAAATATATATTTTTTAATTTTTTATCAAAATATTAAAAGCGTAAATAGGTATTTCGGAGGAGAGGCGGGACAAAATTGGGTGTCAACACCGGTGGTGACCAAGCTATTACATTCGAGGCACCCATTTCTACCGAGGCTGCTGGAGCCGTTTCGGCTTCTCCTACTCCTGCATCGAGGTCCGGTAACCTGGACGACATGTTCTCGGATATCCATCCTACAACCGGGGAAGCAGCTGGGTTCGGATATCTTCCTATTTCTCGAGCTACGAGGGCGGCTAGTCAGTCAACCAGCGTAGAACCGAGAAGGACGAGGTAGGCCGTGATCACTGTCCTCAAGGATTGCAGCTTTTTATTCTGGCCTGTCGGAGTAGCAAGTTATCTAAGGCCTCTTATTTTTTATTCGGATAAGAGAAAAATGGTCGGGGTTCCTTGGTAGTGCCTTATTAACGAAGGCATGCATGCAAGCAATCGGGTAAGCTTTACGCTCATCTTTCCATAATATTAATGTGCGATTTTCAACTCTCGTTTATTCGATTTCCTAACTTAATTTGCTTCTTCTTCTGCAGAGTGTTATGCTCGTTAATGAGGGCTTTGTCCGTGCCCAACACGAGGTTGACGACTTAAAGGGACGATAAACGGAGAAGTTCAAACTCCTCATGCAAGAGAAAGAAGATCAGTTGAGCCGGGCCACGGCTCTACCCAATCTTCAATCCGAGCTCGAAATGGAAAAGGTCGAAAACCTTCGTTTGAAGGCCGAGTTGGCCGATATGGTTGAAAAGAACCGGCTCCTTGAAGCGGATAATACCGATCTTAACCAAGATAATGCCCATTTTATTTCGAGGCTCGGTGAACTCGAGGCTACTATTTCCCAACTTCGAAGTGAACTTGACTCGGTCAAGGCCGATGCCGTGAGGATGGCAGAAAGGCATCAGCAGCTCGAATCCGAGAGTGATAATGATAAGGAGAAGTTAAGGGTGATCGAATAGAAAGTCGAGACTCGAGCCCGGATTAGTGACGAGCTCAAGAGCAAGCACGAGGAGGCTGCAGAGGCCAATGATGTGCTTCAGGATGAGCTTGAGTCGGCTAATCAAATTCAAATAGTTTTTTAAATTGAAAAAATCTGAGCCCGACCTAGAAGATTCCCTTAAAGACACGGAGACTGTCGAGGCTCGTTCTACGATTTTGATAGAGTATAAGCGGTGGAAATCCCGGAGGGTTACCCTCGAACAGGTTGAAAAGGGGTTAGAAGACCTCCAGGCCCGGATACTCGAAGCCAAAGAAATCGAGGAGAGGGCTAAGAAAGCTCTTGATACTGAATCTAAAGATTCCGAGCAAACGGTTTCCGAAAACTCGGGTTCCAACCATACCGGGTAGATCAGGGCCTCTACGAGCCTTTATTTTGTTTTTGTTTTTGACTTGTGTGAAAAGTTCAAATGTAAAGACTTACTTTTATATATGAAATGCGTATTCCCCTTTTAGCTGTTGTTTTCTTCATTCTTTTATCCGAATGCACGTTATGACATTTGCCTTAATCGTTTATCCCGTAAGGAATAATCAAAGGCTCAGAGCCACCTCTTTTATCCGAATTGCGCCTATCTTAACTCATTTAAGTTTTGGCCTTTTCTTCGTTCGGTACGTTTTTTACCGAGGATTTTATCGAGTGATTTGCCCGCGGGACTTATTTATGCTTCGTGAATTCAGACGTCTTTGAATCACGTTGGGCATTTTGGGTCGAGGTTTTTAAATTGTTTGAACCTTTTCCGACCGTTTACTTATAATAGATTAGATTCGGATACCTGAATCCTTGCCTTTTGTCAAATTTTGAGACGGCAGTCCCCATTCGAGGGTGTTAAAAGATTTTGGCTCGGTTCAACGTGACCTTGTTGCCTTTGTCGAATTTCGATGATAGTCCCTGGTATAGGGCATTTAATAAAAAGACATGTCCGAGACGTATTTTTTCATAACGCTTATTTATATTGCAAGTGTTTGCACATACATAATATAAGGATTTCATCTGTTCTCTTCTATTTTTTGCCGTAGCAAATACTAAGTGGACACGATTCATTTTTTATCGTTTGGTCCATACATCGAAACCTAACATAGAAGGTCCGGGTTTACAAAAAAATAAGAAACATAAAATTTCGAGGACCTTTCCGGGGTAGCACTTAACAGTGCTTCTTCATCCGCTCATTCCACCTTTCCGGGATAGGCCTCGATGTGGGTATGATTGCCCCTAGTGTTTATTGGAGCTGCATGATCGGGTAAGCACTATTAAGGCCCCACTCGAGGGGCAGACCCTCATTTTCCGGGTACTTTGTCTTGTTTTCATAAAGTAACACGTTGTACTTGTTGCCTCATTAAAAACCTTGTCGGAAAACCCACTTCGGGACAAAACCATACTAAGGAAAAGAGTGCAACACGTGTTTTCCGACCTAACTTCATTCGGTACTACTTCTGCAAAAAAGGATAGGTTAATAAAAGATGATCACTAGGGCAGGCATCCGTATCTTAGCAATAGTATCTCTTCAAATGAGCCACATTCCAGTTATTGCACAACCGTTGTCCGTCTATGGATTCCAGTTGGTACGATCCTTTGCCCGTCACTCCGGTTATCTTGTATGGCCCTTCCCAGTTTGGACCTAACTTCCCGTCATTGTGATCCTTCGTGTTCAAAGTAAGTTTCCGAAGTACCAAGTCCCCTACTAGGAAATGTCGAAGATTGGCTCTCCAGTTGTAGTGCCTCTCCATTCTTTGTTTTTGAGCTGCTAAACGGACCAACGCATTTTCACGTAGTTCGTCCGCCAGGTCGAGTTTTACGGCCATAACCTCCTCGTTTGACCCGCTAGTGACGTATTTAAACCGGAGGCTCGGTTCGCCAACTTCTATGGAAATCAGAGCTTCGGCCCCGTAGACAATTGAGAAAGGTGTTTCTCCTGTGCTCGATTTTGACGTAGTTTTCTAAGCCCATAATACCTCCGGCAGCACTTCCCTCCATTTATGTTTTAATGTTTCAAGTCTTTTCCTTAGGTTTTGAATTATTATTTTGTTCGTGGATTCCGCTTGTCCGTTTGCACTTGGGTGATACGGAGTCGATACTATCTTCTTGATTTTTAACCCTTCGAGAAAATTATTAACCTCGTTGCCAACGAACTGAGGGCCGTTATCACAAGTTATTTCGGTTGGGATGCCGAAACGACAGATAATATGGTCCCATATGAAGTCAATAACCTCCTTTTCTCTAATCTTTTCGAAGGCCTGCACTTCAACCCATTTTGAGAAGTAGTCAGTCATAAACAGAATGAAACGAGCCTTACCTGGTGCCCATAGCAAAGAACCGACGATGTCCATTCCCCACTTCATGAACGGCGAAGGTGATATCACCGTGTGCAGCAACTTCCCGGGTTGATGAATCATTGAGGCATGCCTTTGACACCTGTCGCATTTCCGGACAACATTCCTTGCATCATCCTCTATTCGGTTCCAGTAATAACTGGCTCTGATAATCTTTCGAACCAAGGCCTCCGCACCGGAGTGATTACCGCAGGTACTCTCATGGATTTCTCTCATCACATAATCTGTTTCTCCGGGACCCAAACACTTGGCCAGGGGTCCGAAGAAAGACCGTCGATACAATTGACCGTCTATTAAGCAGAACCGAGCTGCTTTGGTCCGGAGCGATCGTGATTCTTTCGAGTCACTCAGGAGCTTCCCATCTTGCAAGTAGTCGAATGTATCTGTTGCGCCAATCCCAAGTTAGACCCATTGTGTTTATCTTGGCCTGCCCGTTTTCTACTGCCAAATTCATCAATTGCACTATGGTACCGGGGTTGATTTCCTCTGCCTCGATTGAAGAGCCCAAATTGGCCAATGCATCGGCTTCGTTATTCTGCTCCCTGGGTACATATTGCATGGTCCATTCTTTAAACCGGTATAATATCACCTGAGTTTTTTCCAATACACTCAACCTTGACCTCGAAGACGCCATTTAACTGGTTAACGACCAAGAGAGAGTCGCATTTTTCTTCGACTATTTCGGCTCCCAGACTCCGAGCCAATTCTAAACCTGCAATTATAGCCTCACACTCTACTTCATTATTAGTCAATTCAATAGTTCTAATCGACTGTCTAATGGCATCACCGGCAGGGGTCTTAAGAACAATGCCCAACCCGGAACCTTTTAGGTTCGAAGCCCCGTCTGTGTGTAAAGACCAAATACCCGAAACCTTTCCTGAGGTTAGCAAAAGTTCTTTTTCGACCTCGGGGATCATGGCGGGGATAAAGTCTGCCACAAAATCGGCTAAAATTTGAGACTTAATGGCTGTTCTAGGGTTATATTCGATATCATATGCGCTAATCTCTACGGCCCATTTGTTCAGTCTACCTGATAACTCCGATTTATGCATGACATTTTTTAGCGGGTAAGTAGTTACTACACATATCGAATAGCATTGAAAGTAAGGTTTCAGCTTTCTTGATGCACTTATCAATGCCAATGCCAACTTTTCGAGGTGAGGATAACGAGTCTCCGCATCCCCTAAAGTCCTACTCACATAATATATTGGGAATTGCGTACCTGCTTCTTCTCGGACCAAAACACCGCTTACCGCTACCTCGGACACGGCAAGGTATAGAAAAAACTGTTCGTCTGCCTTCGGTGTGTGTAGCAGAGGCGGACTCGATAAGTATCTTTTTAAGTCCTGCAAAGACTTTTGACATTCCGATGTCCAGATGAAGTCATTCTTCTTTCTCAATAGTGAGAAGAAACGGTGAATTTTATCCGAAGACCTCGAAATGAAATGGCTCAGTGCTGATATCCTTCCGGTGAGCCTCTGCACGGCCTTGACGTTGTTCACCACCTCAATATCCTCGATGGCTTTGATCTTGTCCGGGTTAATTTCAATTCCCCAGTTTGACACCATGAAGCTCAAAAATTTGCCTGATCGGACACCGAAGGCGCATTTCTTTGGATTAAGCTTCATGTTGTATTTGCGAAGTACATCAAAGGTATCATGCAAATGTTTTAAATGGTCCTCTGTTTCGAGGGACTTGACTAGCATGTCATCAATATGAACCTCCATTGTTTTCCCTATCCGTTCTTCGAACATTTCATTAACTAGGCGTTGGTAAGTTGCTCCGGCACTTTTTAACCCAAATGGCATGACATTCTAACAGTAAGTCCCGTATCGGGTAATAAAGGAGGTTTTTCTTGATTCTCCGGGTGCATCCAGATTTGGTTGTACCCAAAGTAAGCATCGAGAAAACTTAACATCTCATGCCGGCTGTTGAATCGATCATTCGATGGATATGAGGCATTGGGAACGAATCCTTCGGGCATGCTTTGTTCAGATCCTTATAGTCAACACACACTCTAAATTTGTTACCTTTCTTTGGCACCACCACTACATTAGCTATCCAATCCGGGTATTTTACCTCCCGGATAGAGCTAATTTTTAAAACCTTTGTTACCTCATCTTTTATGAAGGCATGTTTTGGCTCTGCCATTGGCCTCATTTTCTGCTTCACCGGGGGAAATCTCGTATTGAGGCTGAGCTTATGAGTCGTGACCTCCGGTGGCACACCTGTCATGTCTATATGGGATCACGCAAAACAATCGACATTAGCTTGAAGAAATTTAATTAACTTGTTCCTGAGCTCCGAGGTTAACCCCGTGTCCAGGTATACCTTTCTATCCGGTAGATGTTCGAACAAGATGACTTGTTCCAGCTCCTCCACGGTAGATTTGGTTGCATCCGAGTCATCCGGTAATATAAACGATCTGGGTACGCCGAAATCGTCCTCTTCACTAACCGGGTCCGATTCCTTCTGCTCCGCTTTCGAACCCGTATCCTTTAATTGTTATTCGGTGCCCTTGCCTCCGATTAATTCATCATCTCTTTGATCCGGCTTTTTTGGAAAAAGTGGCGTTTCCTCGACCACGAACATCTCCCTTGCAGCGGGATGTTCACCTAGGATAGTTTTTATCCCCTCCGGGGTAGGGAACTTCAGCAACTAGTGTAGTGTTGATGGTATTGCTCTCATGCTATGAATCCACGATCTGCCGAGCAGAGCATTATACTTCATATCTCCCTCGATGACATAGAATACCATCTGCTGTATAGTGCCATCAATGTTGACCGGCAAAGAAATCTCTCCCTTCGTGGTTTCACCTGCCATATTGAACCCACTGAGTACTCGGGCTACCGGTACAATCTGGTCGAGTAGCCTTAGTTATTCTACCACTCTCCACCGGATGATGTTGGCCGAACTACCTGGGTTAATCAAAATATGTTTAACTTGTGATTTGAAAATAAGGATAGAAATTACCAATGCATCATTGTGCGGTTGAATGATGCCTTCTGCATCCTTGTTACTGGAGGAGATAGAACCCTCGGGTACATAGTCCCGGTTGCGCTTCTCTTGTACAATGGAAACCTTTGTTCGTTTCATCGGCCCTCGTGGAGCATCTGTTCTCCCAATTATCATATTGATTACATTTTGAGCTTCCACCGGCTCAGCACGTTTGTGACTCTCCTTTTCTTTGTAGTGGTTTTTGGCTCGTTCACTCAGGAATTCTCGAAGGTGGCCATTCTTCAATAAACGAGCCACCTCCTCCCTTAACTGACGACAGTCTTTAGTTCTGTGCCCATAGGTCTCATGATATTCACACACCACGCTCGAGTCCCGTTGACTAGGGTCTGACCTCAATGGCCTTGGCCATCTAACCTCCGTAATATGATCGATAGCTGAGACGAGGTCCGAGGTGTTGATGTTGAAGTTGTACTTCGATATCCTCGGTATGTCTTTGTTGCTAGCTGAACTCCCGGCATCACTTCTAAATGATAGGCCTCGACTGTTTGATGGGAGTTCGGCCCGTTTATCGCCCCTACCCCAGAAGTGACTGGGATCGACCCTCGATTTTTCTGACTTAAAGCTCGATTTTTTCGAATGAGAGTATGGGCGGTACCTTTCCCTCGATGGTCGCGTCTCCGACTTGTAATTTTTCCTCGACCTCTCAAAGCTTTTTCTCATATTTATGGGTCCCAAGAGAAGTTCGAGTTGGTCATCCTCTACCCGAATCTTTGATTCATATCTTTTATGAACATCTGCTTAGGTTACAGCCTCATATTCCAACAAGTTTTCTTTCAGTTTGAATGAAGCAGTCGAGCTCCGAGGATTAAGCCCTTTGGTGAAAGCTTGTGCAACCCATTCTTCTAGAATCGGAGGGAGCTCCATCCGCTCCCTTTAGAAGCGGTTCACAAATTCTCGTAACAACTCAAAGTCCCTTTGGGCTATTCGTAAGATGTCCGCCTTCCGGTCTTGCACCTTTTTAGCTCCGGCATGGGCTTTGATGAACGCATCTGCGAGCATTTCGAAGGAAGTGATGGAATGCTCGGGCAGATGGTCATACCAGGTCAACCCTCCTTTCGATAATGTTTCCCCAAATTTTTTCAACTACACGGACTCAATTTCATCCTTTTCGACATCATTGCCTTTTATGGCACAGGTGTACGAAGTTACGTGCTCCTGCGGGTCCGTTGTACCATCGTATTTCGGTATATCCGGCATCTTGAACCTCTTCGGGATTAACTTCGGAGCCGCACTAGGAGGGAAAGGCCTTTAAATGTACCTCTTTGAATCCGGCCTTTTCAGAATCGGCGGAGCTCCGGGGATCTGATCCACCCCAGAGTTATACGTTTCCACCCTCTTCTCCGTTGAATCTACCCGCTTTGCCAAGGTCTCGAGCATCTTCAGAACTTCGGTGGATGATCCAGCTCCGGACCCATTACTCACTCGACTATCCGTGTTTCATCCATCCTTGGTTCGGTGACCCCTTTTGACCTTTCCGGAGTTGCCTTGTCGTTTTTGCCTTGCAGCTAACCTATTGCAATCACCTGTTCAGCTATGGCGGTCCCTTGTTCCCGCAACATTTCAAATATTAAACGTAAGTTAATCTCATCCGGAGTATCCGGTGTTTTCCGGCCTTGAGCCCGAGATAAAGTAATTGAGTTATGAGTATTCAAAGGATCGGTGGCCGAAAAGGCGGCATTCTCCTTATTCACGGTATTCTGCCGGTTGAGGCCTTCTCTCGAATTAACAGAGTTCGGGTCGACTGGATCTGCAGGTAGGTTTCGTAACCCACTGTTGTTATCGTTTTTAGCCACAATTTCGTTGTTGTTGACATGACCAGACTGTTCGCTGCTTGCCATTTGTCCGTTTTTTGTGGAAATTAGCAGATTCCTCAATCAACGGGTAAAAGAAGAAGCAAAGATTAAAAAACCACTATTATCCTAGCCCCACAGTGGGTGCCAAACTGTTTACCCCGGATTTCGGTAACAATTAAATTTGTAAGTGAGGTATAGGATATGTGGATGAATTTTAATATATTTGGTTGATATGAAATGTCTATGGATTTTTTTGTTGCAATATATGTATAGATGTGTGTTATTGCTGTGAGAACGTGAATTACGTTTGGTGATTTATACCAAATATATATACTAGGTAATGTGTTATATTGGATGAATAAGTAAAGCTGAAGAACACCACAAATACGGACCAATAACACAGAGAGAGAGAGAGAGAGAGAGAGAGAGAGAGAGAGAAATAGCTTCAATATATTTCACTACTACAATGTTTTAGATCTGAAAAAAGCTAAAAACAAAAAGGGGAGAATGCCCTTTATTTATAGGTATGCCTTATGGGCCTTTAATGCAACACAAAAGCCCTTATGAATAAAGAAACCTTAAAAAAGATAAAGTAGGACCATACGGTCTGACACCGGTACGGTCGTCAGTACAAAATGTCAGAATGGTTTCCTGACGCGTGGCAATACCGCAACCAGTTAACCGGACAACGGACGCGTTGATCTTGGCTCGGCGTACCCGGACCAACGGACACGCTTTTCTTGTCTCGGGTCAATTTCTTCCGGTACGATACCCCGGTGTAAAGAAAAGACCGAACATGCTCGTGCTCATTTGGTCATACCCTCGGCTCCGGATTCACCTGTCACACATTGACCCGGTTTTTACCGTATATAGTTTTGTTGTTCAGTTAGTTTTGAGTTGCATAGAAAATTTTCATTTTGAAGGGTAAAACACTTCCTATCAAAGACGATTTCATATCTAGTGAAAAGGTACTAATTATCCCTCGACCTCACAATGTTTGAAAGTTCACTAGGACTTCTATGGAGAGACATAAATTCCGTCTTCCTCAAGTACAAATTACTAAAGTACTAGTAGCAAAATATAAGTGATAAAATTTGATACAATTATATAATTTCACTTACGGAGGAATCAACTAAGTGACAGATCATCTAGCCAAAATCTGGTAGCATAGACTATCAGGGGAATCTCTTGTTTGGTTATCCCGGTCCCTCCTTTGTATCAAGATATATATCCATTTTGTAAATTGAATGACTCCCGAGGACCAGTATCCTCCGGAAAGTCCATACTTAAATAATCTTGTATATACAATATTTCATTTTCAGAAAGGAAAAAAAAAAAAAAAGGAATATGAAGAGAAGGTTATCAAATGAGTTAAATTAATTATGAGTAACCAAAGTAGCTCGAGACCCATGCTTCACGAAATTTCAATGTTTATTTAAGCCTCCCAATAATTGAGACAGACAACTATGATATTCCTGACTAAGTTGGTAGGTGAAAAATAGGCCACGGTAGACGGAATCCAATAATTCTTTATGCCTTCATGATACTTCATTTCTCATGTTCTCTCCCAAAATTATTCTTCTCAATTAACAATAGCAACCAATATGAGAAAAAAAATAGTTCATGACCAGTGGCGGACCTAGTAAGAGCCCAGGGGGTATCCGAACCCCTTTCGGCGAAAAATTGCACTGTATATATAAGGTGAAAATTATTTTTGATGTATATATAGTAGATGTTGAACCCCCTTAGCTTATTCATTTATGGCATCTTTATATTTTTGAACCCCCTTAGCATAAATTCTGGCTCCGCCACTGTTCATGACTAATATTCGACTGGACTTCTACTTAACTGCTTCGTTGGAAGTGAGATTACCACAAAGAGTATTGGAACTTGTAGGTGCTTAGCTTGTTTATCATTGACTCGGGAGTTGGGACAAACACACACACACAAAAAAAAAAAAAAAAAAATCCTTTACAAGTACAAACTATGATAAACATCTGCTGGATAAAATGGTGGGACAAAACTCATCTTTACTTTTACAATAATAAATAAGTACAAAATTTACTTTAGAGACAACATTATAATCCCAGCATATTGCATTTTCTTCTTGAAAAAAGATATATACAAAATATTAAGTAACCTAAACGTTTAAAATTCTTATTGCTATCAACTCAAGTACGCAATATTGAAACCTTTTCTCTCTTTTTTTTTTTCTTCTTATAAAGAAAAGAGGTGCTTATTTATTTCCCATTTGGTCCTCTGTTTCTACCTACTCTCCATTCTTGTCAATTGTCATAATGCAATGGGGTCCTTTTGTTAATTACGACTAATACCTAGTACTATCTCTTAAATTTCTCATTCACCAAAATCTATTGAGAGTGAAAATTGATCTTTACCCGAAAATCAAAATTAAAAATACTACAGTATTAAAGATTAAATCATTCAACATTTATACCAAAGTAATTAAATATATTAAAGACAAAAACTCCAGCAGAGCAAAAAAAGGCTCAATAAATTTCTTAGTATATCAAAATTTTGATAGACAAAATTAACACACAATATATATACAGATGTAAGGTAGCTGATATTCGATAAAATAACCGAGACTCACCACAAGTGTGCTTGACACCGCCATTATTTTAAAAAGAAAATATATAGATAGTAAACACAACATAAAAGGTTCTTAATATATATATACACATATAAGGAGAGAGTAAAGATAAAGCTATTGAAGGGACAACATAAGAGAAACAAAACCTCTTCCTTTTCCATTTCTCCCTTCATCAAGAATCAATGGCTTCTACTCTTACTACTACGACTCCACCAAATGATGGTGATGATCAAAGTGACACCACATTATCAACCCCAGTTTTCCGGCAACCGACAACAGTGACTCGCCGGAGCCAATCATCTCTCTCTTCTTCTCCATCTCACTCTTCCAACTCTTCCTTTGGATCATCTCTCTCTTTCCATGATCTTGATAATAATTCCCCTTTTAGCCCTACAACTCCTCTTCATTTCTCTAAAGGGGTACCATTTTCTTGGGAACAAATTCCTGGAATTCCAAAGCAAAAATTTTCCAGGAAAAATAGCACTTCTTTAGGTCAACTTCTCCCATTGCCACCACCAGCTGGAAATATACCAAATTCATCCAAGAAAACTACTAGTTTTCTTGATGAGTTTTCTCCAAGAAAAAGTGCTACTAAAAGCTTTAGAAAGGATCCATTTTTTGCTGCATTTGTGGAGTGTTCCAAGGATGATCAACAATATCATGATGATGACATTTGGAAAAGTTCTTCAAAGGTACCATCAATAAGAAGTTTAAGTGATAGATTTGGATTCATTAGCATGTATGCTTCTTGCAAAAGCACTTGTACAGTTTCTGAATCCATTGTTTATATTCCAAGATCAAGAAATTATAGTAGGAAGTAGAAGTGATCATGAGTGAATTTAAGTCCTACATCTACCGACAGAGGCGGAAGCAAGATTTCAAGATTTGAAGCTTATGCGTTTTGAACTTGCCATCGAACCCGTTGCTCGTTTTAGTTACTGGGTTCGTAATTAAATATTTATGCATATTTAATGAATTTTCTAGTACAAATATGGAATGTAAGCCTAAACTACTAAATATGTCAAAATCCGCAGCTAGTATTGTAGCTCTGCCCTTTCTACATATAGGTTAGTTAAGTGTTACTATTTGGTGTTCAATGCATAGTTATTTTCATAAAATTTGAACCTATGTTCATTTTGGGCTTGTGGTGATTTTTATTTTTTTGGGTTTTATGTAATGCAACGTGAGGACAAGTCAATGTGTTTGTCCAAAATTAATTAAAATAGTACAATTATGGGTATGTTATTTATTTTTAGATACGTGTGTGTGCTTGTGATGTACTGTGAACCAGTGTCAAATTGGTTTGTTTAATGTATAAGGAACTGTACATATTCGTCTTATGTGTCGTAACAAAATCCTTTCCTTCTGTATTCCATGTGATGATTTCATGGCATTTGAGTAAAAGTCACAAAAGCCCAATGTGAAATTTCTAAATTTTGGAACACTTATGGAACATACAAAATTACAATGCATAAGAGGACACACAATGACACAAACTTACCCACTCACTCTAATTGCTACGCTTTTTAAAAGATTTGGTTAATTATTATAGTAAGCAAAGTTTGAAATTCCCAAGAAGAAGAGATTGAATATACAAATAATGTCTGAAAATTCTTACAGTTGTAATTAAGACAAATTCAGCTAAGCTTTTTTTTTTTTTGGCCATGACTTAGTCTGAAAGTTCACTCTTTTTACCTAAAAGTGGTTTTTTTGTTCTTGGCCATTTTGTTTTGTATCTATCTTTTTGTTAAACATTTATTTCTTTAGTCTTCATTTTATCAGTATTCAAAATAATTCACACCGGATAAGATTTACTAAAGCGGAAACACTCCCTATCAAAAAAATTTAAAGCAATTAATTTTACTTCTGGAAAGTTTTTGTTATTTTCTAAAGTTGTGATTTAAGTACGTAAGTGTTTCTTCTAGGTCAAAATTCATCGATTGGAAGCAAAAAAAAAAAGATACTCCAGTACTATCAGAGGTTGGACTAAAGAATGTAAAAAAGGTGAAATCCTAAAGTGTCACTAACTTTTCTATTTTGTCTTTTGTACTAAACTTCTCCACGTCTTTAACTTCATTCCCATTTGTGATGAAAGTAAAGCTTCATAGCATCCTTTATTTTCTAGTCCAAACTTCTATAGCATCCAAGTCAAGTACGGACAAAGAACTAAGGAACAAAGCATCCAAAAACCAAGATTAGCAATATACAATGAAGCTTTATATATCAAAAACAAAAACTGAAACTCTATACCTATGTTGGATTCCTTTTTTTTTTTTTGTTTAATCTGTATGATCAGGGCCCGACAAAAGCTAGATTTGCACAGGAAAATTCCGCATTAGGGGTAAATCTAATGTTAGATATCCACTTGGGCCCGAAGAAATCTGAATTCACGTTGAGAAGTTATTACACATACGCTCCCTAAAAAAGTAACTCCGTACGCAGGGCTCAGATCCAAAATCTCTGGTTAAGGATGAATCATGAGTACTTATCGCTCCATCACAATCTTTGTTAATATCTTTGTTAGCATCCGTCATTACTCTCTCTCTCTCTCTATATATATAGTGTGTGTGTGTGTGAGAGAGAGTGTTTTAGGAGATTCAAGTAATTACAAGAATTCTAAGTGCCATAGTCAAAATAAATTTAAAGAAAAATTAAAATTGACAAACTTTTCTTTAAAATTGTTGCGACAATGGAGATGGATGCGCCGTGCGCGCCTAGTTTCACTACTTAATTTAATACAGTAGGCTATCATTTACTTCTTGTTTAAAAAACTTTAATAATTTCAAAGACATAATGACTATAAAAAAAAATAAAGAAATAGTTGAAGCCATCATTATGAGCAAACAAAAGGAAATTGGAACTATGGAAACATCACGGTAGCTAGGAATAAACAGCTCCACTTCACAAAAAACAAAGTTCATGTCGCACTATTGGACCTCCCTTATTTTTCTAGACCTCTTTGATATCGTATGTATTAAGCAAGTCATTCAGCAGGACCATTCCTTTTTAAAATACTTTTGAGATTCATGCTATAAAAGCTTTGATGGATCAAATTATCTTATATCATATCGGTGGAAGATAACTCATAGAATTAGTCGAAATGTGAAAAAACTGACATAAACACAAATAGGGAAAAAACAGTAATGAAAGCATCGGTGGGGTATTCTTTTTGTCAATTTACTAACAAATATTGTTGAAAAAGAAGCAAATAATATGATTCATAAGTAGGTCTACTTCGGACTTCCCACCAAGCAGTTCGCCCATCCACATCATTTAATTAAAAGCCATGTCTTTAGGTAATAAATAGCATAAAAGAGAAACACTAATAATTAAAACGTTTATGTCAAAGGGAAAGCATTGACTGACCTTTTTGCATATGTGGTTCAAAGGAGTATTTTGTTTTCAAAAACAAATATTTTTATTGTGTTAATCAACCATATTGTTGGATTAGTTAAAGAGATAAATTCATTATACTTTGCGCAATCTTGCGACTTGCATAACTAAATGAATTTAATGGTTTATCCGCTAATAGTGTAATTTTTTTTATATACTCAGCACAATTTTTGACTGACTCCAACAGCTTATCCATATCGTTATTCTTTTTCAGTTAATAACTCATCCATTTGCATTAGTTGGTATTAAAATTGTGTTAAATATATTCTTTTTACAGTCACTTAATAAACTTGAACTCCAATTAATTAATATGGTAACACTCTGGGAAAAATTCACCTAGCTCGAACAAAAACAGGATTTGTGTTGGTATATATAAGGAGCAAGTCTTAGACCCTAATGATGCATTTTAAAGTCATGACAGCTTAAGTTAAAGCGCACAATATTACTACTAGATTAGAATTGTTACATCTCATATCAAAGCCACTTTGTTTGCAGCTTTGGGCGGTGGTGGAACAATCCGATCAATGAGGATGTGGAGTTCCTAAATAAGAGTGGAGGCGCATGTGGCACCTTAATTAAGCAACTCAAACATCATTAATTAAAATATGAATACAAGAAAACAAGCCTTAGATCGAGCCTAATAACAAATTCTAAAGGCGTACATGCTATAAACTCAAAGCGGATACAATATCACTTACGGACGAACTATTGCAAATATATAGCCTATACTTTCTTTTTCTTTCAGAATAAGGGAGGACAAGCGTTAGAAAACAATAATACAAGGTATCTCTACAGTATTATATCCTCCTTTTTATATTACAATTTAAAATAATAATAACTAAAACAAGGAGAAAAACACATAAACGAATAAAATAACATTGTACGTCGGGAAGTAGTTGTATGAGATTCTTTGTGCTTCTGATGAGGGAGCATTTAATTTGATTTGGTCATTGTAAATCACATGTAAGATAGGTTGGACCATGGTGTGTAATCTTCGCTAGTCACAAAATCTCTTTGGATCTTAATGTTTCATTTCTTTCAATTAAAATATCTCTTTGTACCTTTTTTAATCTTTTACATATACTTTTCTTGAAATCTTATATAACCTTTATTTGATAGATTTAACAAATTAATGTATATTTGAGAGAAAATGATAAGTCTCTCTAAGAACATATATGCGGCTAGGACAAATTAATCTAAGCGAGAATGTTGAGTTTCTGAGGAGGTGTATGTGACGCTTATGACGGAAGGTGAACTGATAAAAGGGGATCAAGAAGAGCACCAACTTCTAAGTTGACAAGCTTAGGAATAATCCAACTAGGGGTGAAGTTTTGCCAAAGTAGAACGCGCCTGAATTGGGATTATGATGTGGGTTCCTGATTGAATAATCATATTTTCCTTTTTGTATTTGGAACTGTAGTGATCAAGTGTAGGTGCTTAGAAAAAAACAAAACTTGACAAAACCATTCATTTAATATTTTGGGGATCTTGCTGGAGAGCAAAAAAAACCAATATGTCAAGTCATTCGGAAATGGGGTGCCAAATGACTTAAGAGGTCTTGCTTAGAAACTCTTCCAATTCTACCTTACATATGCATTAAGTATTCATTAGCTCATGTGGTGCCTGCATAAGCCTTATTATTAAATCCAACATATTTAACCTTTTAGTTGTTGTCATTCTGCCAGTGGATTCAATAAAACTGAAAATACACTCACTAAGGTCTTCTGCCACTTCCAATTTACATTACATTTCTCTACCCTTCTACTTGGGTGAAACTCAAACTTCCATCTCTTCCAAGGTTTCAATCTTGCCACTTGAATTGCACCAACAGTCGAAATCAATATACTCATATATATTATCTTCTTTGGATCAAATTTGTACGATTTTAAAAAAAAATTAACCTACACAATTAAACGTATCTCTTTTTGTTATACGTATCTTATTTTTCTTTTCAAGTATTAGTGTAGGATTTTGTTCGCACACTCATTACCTTTTTCCTCGAACTAAGCTCAACACGAGTCATCACTTTATGAACTTATTAATTGTGTGCACCCACGTTATCCGAGTATGTATGACACTACAAGAAAGTTAACATACGAAGACATTTTATAAATGTCGTATATAGCTACATAAATGTCGCAAAATCGCTTACTGGCATTTATTATACATTTAGCTTAAATGTCGGAAATTTTAAAAAATTTGCGACATTTATTTACGACTTCTATAAAAGTGTCACATTGAAATTTCCGACATATAGGTTAACGTCGGCAAACAAATAGTGACATTTCTTTGTGATTTTTATCAATGTCAGCATTATGCGTTTTTAGATTATTGTTTGCGACATTTTTAAAAGTGTCAGGAATTTTTGAGTTATTATTGACACTAATACAAATGTTGTTAAATTCCTGAGACTATTTTTAACACGTCCTATAGATGTCTACAGTGGGTTCTTTTAATGTTCATAATGAAGCGATAATCATCCAAATTCAAATAATAAACCTACAAATTTCATTAACCATAGAAAATTTAAACTGGCCTGGAGTCTTGCATATTGAATAGAGAAGCTTCCTATAGCTAACTCCAAGGATAAAAATCTGTAGTCTTTACAATAAAATAATGTAGCTAACTCCAAGGATAAAAATCCGTAGTCTTTACAATAAAATAATGTCATTATAAAATTATCAATACTCAATCCTAACTAATATTGGAGCGGTATCTTTTCTTCAATGATCTTTTTTGTGTGTACGTGTCTTTCAAACTATGAGTAAAGGTAGTAGACCAGCCCGTACACTGGCAATAGCACTAAGTTGGATCTCCCAAAGTCGGATCCCCCACCTTACTTCGCCATCTTCATACTCATGTTGTCGAACCATTTGTTGTGATATCAGTTGTTAAGCTATTCTTAATATGATGTGATATTTTTTATTTTGAGCCAAACCTGTACAATTTTCTAGAAGGCCTCACATCATTAAAATCATCCTTACACCTTATAATTTTTTTTTATCCTCAACTATCAATATAAGACTTTATTTTCACTGTATTAAATGTATCTTTAGACCTTAAATTAGTACACTTCGTTTTTATTAGTGTATTGATTTATCGTCTTTATTAGCCATATTTTAGGAGCATTTGTCGAGATTAGTAGCTCAGAATATTTCTGGGGATCTAATCCAAGGTTGTCCATATAGGATCTCCACTAATTGTTTCTCCTTTTAAAAAAAAAAAAAAAAAAAAAACATGTCTGCAACTTTGCTCATTGAAGAGGGAACAATGACACCAGTGAAATGAAATTGCATTTGCTTAAGCCTATCTTTAGCAGAAAGTTACTATAATCTATAATATACTGTTTCTAGCAGGTACTGACTAATTAACTACTTAAGAATAATAAACGATATCGTATAATTTATTAGATACTTTAATTAGACTCAAGTTTGTGTTTTTGCTATGATGATATAGTGCAGTTTCCGGGACAAATAAACAACTATAATGGGAAAAGAGATTAAAATTACATATTTCTGCAATTGGTTGTAATCATCTTGTTCTTCCAGAAATTCTGCATGTAAAGGAGGTCTTGAAGCTAAAAAAGGTCTAGTACCCAGTTACAATTTACAAATAACTAAGCCTAGGTCAAATAGTATGTTGTACTAGGTATATATTCATATAAAAAAATATAAAGAATTTGTCATCCTTTTTCGAGAAACATACAGCAAAAAAAGGACATAGTATACGTCATTCATGGGATAATTATGATGTATTAGAAATATAATAAATTTTTTCATAATAGTGCTTTAATTTTTCTATAAGATCACATATTGTTCTTTTAGTATTTGAGGGTTCTAATTAGTTCTAACTGTAAAGTTTAGATTAGTTTCGCCAATGAGGCTTGTCCCAAATATTAAGGATTAGGCATCAAGATTTTCATAATTTTTTTTTGCCTTATGAATTTTCCTTTAAAATAAATGAAGAATTAACCTAAATAGTTCTCCACCCAACTGCTTAATTTAAAAATTGAACCGATGTATAATATATATGTATAATTCATGATTAATATGTGTACAATTAATTAAAATTAATGTATAATCTATATATATTGGCTATGATTAATATGTGTACAATTAACGTATAATCTATATATATTGCCTAGAAAAAGTAAATAAATTCAACGGACTATTTATGTAAAGAACCCACTTCCATCCACCAACAATTACGTACTATTTTTTCTGTTACTTTCTCTAATAATTGCTTAGTCTAATAGAGTGGTGTTATAAGCACTCTTTCCAGTTTTTCGGAGTAGAATTAATTTTCTACAAATAATTGATCAGATATATTTTGTCAACAAATTAATACAAACCAATACAAAATTAATGATGAAATGTATGCTTATCTTGACAAGATTGGCGTCCAAACCTCTTTATTATCTTAAAATAAACTATTAGGAATAAAAAAGAATTAATCAGTTTGACTTGCGTTGCTATTATATATTCTAGAACTTCATACCAATTAGCAACTTACCAATAAAGATAAAAAAAGAAACACTCTAGACGTATAATTATTATTTTTTCATTTTTTTTTTTTTGGCTATGATATTTTTTTTATTTCTCTCTTCAGACGTAATTGGTACTTCACCTGACAAAAACAGAAAATATAAATGTAAGGAAAAGTATTAATTGGAGAACATGAAATTACATACTAATTTTTGTTTTCCACTAATAAACTCTCCTTTTGACACAAAAAAAAAAGAAAAAAAAATTATAGCAAACATTGTTATTTTATAAGAATTTATGAGATAATACTATTCTTAAAAATTTCCAACACTTCCTAGTTACTTCGAATATTTTCTGATATACAATTCATATCGTATTTCGCGTCAGTTTCCTAATGTTTCATTGTAGTTTCTAAATTAATCTCCGATAACTACATCTTCTTAAAGAAACGTAGAAATAAAATCAAATAAAGAGGTTAAATTAATCAAATTTTTGTCTCTTAGATTTCTTGTGAGAAAAGGGAAAGAGATCAATAGAATTATTTTTCAGAAAAACCAGTGTGAAGTTTTATTACGATGTGATTGTCAGATGCATGCATGAACTGTACGTGTGGTTCTGCTTGCACCACAAGCAAGTGTTCATCTGCTTAATTAATTCTAAAATTCTGCACCGACAAGCTAAGCGAATGCAGATTGTAAGTATTAAGTATATCCCTAGTCCCAACGCTATTAAAATATGACGGCT
Organism: Lycium barbarum; assembly: GCF_019175385.1. Classification (NCBI taxonomy): domain Eukaryota; kingdom Viridiplantae; phylum Streptophyta; class Magnoliopsida; order Solanales; family Solanaceae; genus Lycium; species Lycium barbarum. The sequence continues at coordinate 150,924,557 of NC_083337.1, forward strand.
AACAAACCAATTTCTGACGAGTTACGTGAAAATTTTGCGTTTCTTTAAGCACTGCAACTGTTTACCCCGAAATTGGGAAACCAATTGAATTTGTACGCGGGTATAGGATATGTGCTTGGATCTTGATATATATTTGATAGTGGAAAATAAGCATGTGAGTATTTGGCGATAAAACGGCTAGTAACGGTGATTTGCTTAATTTGCTACGGACATGAACATTTAGAAGCCATGTTGAATACTTAATGGAAGAAACACAACGTAAATGGAAACAAACGTCCTTGGCCGGATCAGATATTGAGAGAGAGATTGCATATATATTTCTTTTATTACAAGTGTTTTTGGAGGATGAAGAAGTCAACCCTTACAAAGGAGGGAGATGTGCTCTATTTATAGTGTGACCTCTATGAGTCTCATATGATGTGAGCTAATAAAATAATAGCAACAAGGACAGCTCTGCACGGATTTGGTGGGATTAGACTGACGGCGCCGTCTGACACACGCATGGTGGGTAGTTGACCAGGACAGGACGTTACTGGCGCGTGACCCGCGTGCAACGGCCACCCGGACCAACGGCTACTCGGACCAACGGCCACACGGACCAACGGTTACTCGGATCAACAGCCGTACGGACCAACGGCTATACGGACCAACGGCCACGAATGCTCGGGTCACCGGGCTTGGTCGTTCCAATGACGAAGAAGGCAGACCAGTCGGCCCCCTCGCTCCACCGGTTTGTCTCGCATCCGGTTTTTACCATATACAGATAGCCCCACACTTCCCGGATCTCCGATCTATCGGAGTAACGGGGAGTGGATAACTTCCGAAACTGATGGCCCTGTCAGCTCGTCGTTACCTTCTTATTTCTTCATTTTGAATGTTTGCCATTATTTTGGTCATGATCGTTGGTCCGTTTTAGGACAGGTCGACTCATAGTCGTTAATTCACCGTGCCCGTGGGACTTATCTGATGCTTCATAAGTTCAGATGTCTCCGAATTACGATAGGCATTTTCTTCAGGGTCGGTATTTTTTCAACCTTGGCAAAGTTTTTGATGTAGCAGTCCCCGTTTTAGGGGAATTTGCTGAGCTTTGGCTTGGGTCATTGTGACCTTGTCGCCTTTGTCGAATTTCGGGCACAATCCTCGATATAGAGTATATGAGTGGGGCAGTGCCGGAATACAGCGGTTACCGTCGGGGCGAAGTCCTTTTAACAGAAAGACACCCAAGATTTTGTTATACCAGCTTTTGATGACTTTGCGTTTGCAAAATGTTTGTACATATGAGAATTTTAATTCCTTCTGCCTTGTTGTAGTAAATGAAAAATGGGACACGATTCATTATGATCGTTTGGTCCTTACATCGGAGGCTATGGCCGGTGGCCGGGCCTTAGTTTTGCCGTAGCAAATGTTGAATGGGACACGATTCATTATGATCGTTTGGTCTTTACATCGGAGGCTGTGGCTGGGCCTTAGTTTTGCCGTAGCAAATGTTGAATGGGACACGATTCATTATGATCGTTTGGTCCTTACATCGGAGGCTGTGGCCGGTGGCCGGGCCTTAGTTTTGCCGTAGCAAATGTTGAATGGGACACGATTCATTATGATCGTTTAGTCCTTACACCGAAACCTAATGCAGAAGGTCCGGTCTTGATTTGTTGAGCTCCTCCGTTTTCCATTAACCGGGGTAAACCTCGATGTGGGTATAAGTCCCCTAGTGCTTATCCGAGCTGCAAGATCAGGCGAACGCTATCAAGCCCCCACTCGTAGGCCGTGACCCCGAGTTCCCGGCCGTTTGTCCTTATTTTGTTAAGTAACACGTTGTACTTGTTGCCTCATTAAAAACCTTGTCGAAAAACCCATTTCGGGATAAAACCGTACTAAGGAAAAGAGTGCAACACGCGTTTTCAGACCTAGATCCTAACTTTATCCGGTACTTGACTTCCTACAAAAAGGAAAAAGGTTAAACATGAGGTGTCCATACCTTAGCAGTAATATCCCTTCAAATGAGCCACGTTCCGGTTGTTGCACAATCGCTGCCCGTCCACGGATTCCAGCTGACACGATCCTTTGCCCGATACCTTGGTTATCTTGTACGGTCTTTCCCAGTTCGGACCCAGTTTTCCTCCGTTGGGATTCTTCGTGCTCAAGGTATCTTTCCGAAGCACCAAGTCCCCAACTTAGAAATGTCAAAAATTGGTTCTCCGATTGTAGTACCTTCCCATTCTCTGCTCTGGGTTGCAATACGGACCAACGCGTTTTCGCGAAGTTCATCTGTGAGATCGAGTTTCACAGCCGTGGCCTCCTCGTTTGACTCCTCGGTGGTATACCTGAACTGGGGACTCGGCCCTTTTATCACCCCCGCCCGGAGAAATGACTCGGGCCATCCCTTGATTTTTCCGACCTTAAGCTTGGTTTTCGAGAGTATGGCCGATACCTTTCCCTCGATGGTCTAGCCTCCGGTTCGTAATTCTTTCGTGATCTCTCCGAGCTTTTGTCCATTTTTACGGGCCCCGGGGGAAGATCGAGTTGGTCATCCTCTATCCGAATTTTTGACTCGTATCGGTTATGGACATCCGCCCAGGTCACAGCCTCGTATTCCAGCAAGATTTCCTTTAATTTGAACGAAGCCGCCGAGCTCTGAACATTGAACCCCTTTGTGAAAGCTTGTGCGGCCCATTCCTCCGGAACCGGGGGGGGGGGGGGGGGCTCCATTCGTTCCCTTTAGAACCGGTTGACAAATTCACGCAATAGCTCCTTGTCTCTTTGGGCTATACGGAAAATATCCGCCTTTCGAGCCTGCACCTTTTTGGCTCCGGCGTGTGCTCTTATGAAGGCATCGGCGAGCATTTCGAAAGAAGTGATTGAATGCTCGGGCAGATGATCGTACCAAGTCAATGCTCTTTTTGACAGAGTTTCCCCGAACTTTTTCAGCAACACGGATTCGATTTCATCATCTTCCATATCATTGTCTTTTATAGCACAGGCGTATGAGGTCACGTGTTCGTGAAGGTCCGTTGTGCCGTCATATTTTTGGATATCCGACATTTTGAACCTCTTCGGGATCAATTTCGGAGCGGCACTCGGAGGAAAAGGCCTTTGGATGTACCTCTTTTAATCCGGCCCTTTCAAAATAGGCGGATCCCCCGGGATTTGATCCACCCGAGAGTTGTATGTCTCCACCCTTTTTTCGGTCGAGTCCACCCGCTTCGCCAACGTTTCGAGCATTCTCAGAACCTCGGTGGATGGACCAGCTCCGGAGCCATTGCTTTCAACCATCCGTGCCTCATCTCTTCTAGGTTCAGCAACACTCTTCGCCTTTTCCGGTGTCGGTTTACCTCTTCCGTTTTGCAGCTGGGCTATTGCGATTCCCTGTTCGGCAATCGCCGCTCTCTGTTCCTGCAACATTTCAAAAATTAAACGCAAGTCAATATTATCATTCGGGGTATCCGGTTCTTTCCGGACTTGTGTCCCGGACAAAGTAATTGAATTGTTAGTATTTAAAGGGTCAGTGGGGTTTGGCAATCCTCGTGGCCCGCTGCCTTCATTTTCGCCCACGATCTCGTTGTTGTTGACGTGACCAGATTGCCCACTGTTAGCCATTTGGTCCGTTTCTTCCGAGACGGACAACAGATGTTTCCGATTTTGATGGGTAAGATAGAGATCAAGATCAAAGACCACTATTATCCTAGCCCCACGGTTGGCGCCAAACTGTTTACCCCGAAATTGGGAAACCAATTGAATTTGTACGCGGGTATAGGATATGTGCTTGGATCTTGATGTATATTTGATAGCGGAAAATAAACGTGTGAGTATTTGGCGATAAAACGGCTCGTAACGATGATTTGCTTAATTTGCTACGGACATGAACATTTAGAAGCCATGTTGAATACTTAATGGAAGAAACACAACGTAAATGGAAACAAACGGCCTTGGCCGGATCAGATATTGAGAGAGAGATTGCATATATTTTTTTTTATTACAAGTGTTTTTGGAGGATGAAGAAGCCAACCCTTACAAAGGAGGGGGATGTGCTCTATTTATAGTGTGACCTCCATGGGTCTCATATGATGTGAGCTAATAAAATAATAGCAACAAGGACAGCTCTGCACGGATTTGGTGGGATTAGACTGACGGCGCCGTCTGACACACGCATGGTGGGTAGTTGACCAGGACAGGACGTTACTGGCGCGTGACCCGCGTGCAACGGCCACCCGGACCAACGGCTACTCGGACCAACGGCCACACGGACCAACGGTTACTCGGACCAACAGCCGTATGGACCAACGGCTATACGGACCAACGGCCACGAATGCTCGGGTCACCGGGCTTGGTCGTTCCAATGACGAAGAAGGCAGATCAGTCGGCCCTCTCGCTCCACCGGTTTGTCTCGCATCCGGTTTTTACCGTATACAACAACTTCGATGATTAACTTACAATGGCTATTTTATCAATTTGTAGATGATTATTTAGTTTAGTAATACTAACAAGTTAATTAACAGATAAAAGTCTTGATTAGTCAAGGTAATCCAGTGACTAGTATGTCAGTATTAGACACACACACGTACATTTGTTTTCAGTAAACTTACTAGCTACTCCGATCTAGGGTGCTTTAAGCAAAGTGTTTATCAATCATTTGATATTGTGTTACTATGTCATCTTATGTATAACTATATATACGTCCTGCCCCATGGGGGCTAAATTAAAATGTACTACCGGCCCTCCCCACACCACCACCACCACAAACACACACACCCTTAGTAGTGAAAAATTGACTATATATACACATACGAATGTTTAGTATTCTCTCTTCTTCTTTTTTTAATTAATATCCCTTCGTCTCTCTCTCTCAGTCTATATATATATATATATATATATATATATATATATATATATATATATATATATATATATATATATATATATTGCATCAAGTATTACTTGTTGGACCCTCAAAATCAAATTAGTGGCCAGATCTGCAGCACAACGTTCCGCATCAGAGGATGACTACTAGAGTAGAGTTCAGTCAAAAGGTATGGTATAGCAGTCTTTCCGAGCGAGCCTCTGGAATCTCCTGTAAACCGCCATGATGTGGTAAAGGGACCCAACGTGACATAGCTCATATTTAAGGTTTAGCTTCTTTGTCGGTGCACATGATGATAAAAAAATTCAATCTTTCAGTTCAAGAATGAGTTCAAGACGCTAACAATTTCTTTTCTCATAATCCCTTTGGTTCATGACATTAAGACCAAAACTTATTGGAGATGGCAATGATCTTCAAAATAACTTTATGAATGTGTATTAAATAGTTTACAAAATTCCTTGGAGAAAATAGCAAATGCACATGGAATCTTTTATTAAAGAATTGCGAGTGCATATTCAACGCATTTATTACTTGCTAGCGACTATAGGGTAGAAATTTCAGCAAGCTTTCCTATCAATGGCTATCAGTATTATATAAATACATCAATAATTGAATTAACATATTTATTGTGTTCGATCAAGTTCAAAAAATTACTTAAATGGTTGTGTAGGTGATAAAGATGAAAGAAGTTGCAATTGTCTCCTACCAATATAGCCATAACCAATATTCAATTTAAGTGTTGAAAACGACTTTGAATATTCTACTTAATTTTCCTCCTATAGCAAGAGATCTTTCATTATGAAAGCACCGCTTATATTTTTTTTAATTGTGTTATTATTTGTATATTGGTTCTGAATTAGTTAAATGAAGAATATGGTAAGTGGGGATTCATACGGTCAACTCCAACTTGTTTGAGATTAAGATGTAGTGAATGTTGTTGTTATATGAACACTATTATATGCTTGTCGAATTTGAAACTAAAAGTCGTCTTTTCACCTTTTTAAAGTATTTTTTTTTGTTTTATGTTTTCATGTGTTATATATAATGATCAATCGATAATATGCTAATAATCAGTTCAGTTGATTTATGTATAGCTGATATCTAGTAAATTCTGAAATCCTAAGTGCATTTCATGTCATATGTAGATTCTAATTAATTTGATTTATCTTTTGAAATCTATAAAATAAAGTTTAGGAGTTATGACGTTAGATATGCTCCAAGAAAAGGTCAATTATCAAGAGCGGTGGGAGTGAACTTATACATTTATGCAATTCCATGAAAACAATCCATGGGAAACAAGTACGAAAGTTCAACATTTTTTTTTTCACTTTCATAACCAGTGAGATAGGCACATTTTCCCCTCAATAGCACTGATTGATTCGTTAAATGACTTTTCAAAACGATGGACTTCATGAATTTGTGATTATTGGACCGCATTTGCATTTCATAGTACGAGTTGAGTTAAACTTACAGATATAACTATCTTCTATGAGGATTTTACTATTAGTAGCTATCATTTTTCAAATTACAATTTGTAGCTTACTTTTAAGCAAATGTTGTGTATTTCGCGTGTATTTTGTGTATTTGTGTGTATTTGGGCGAGACTTTCCCGTTGCCCGCCCACGTTCGAACCCAGCCAACAACATTACTTTTCTTACATATTTTTCCTAGCTTCTTCTCCTTGTATTTTGAATGTATTTGAGTGTATTTTCATCAAATGTATTTGGCTCATATTGTATGCTAGGGAAAATATGTAAGAAAAGAAATATTGTTAGCCAGGTTCGAACCTGGCGGGGCAAGGTGAGAGCCTCGCCCAATAACCACTGCAGCCACTCAAACTTTATGTATTTTGGTGTAGCTATGAATGGTAATTTACAAAATCACTGTAGCTACTAAATATAAATAAATTAAAAGATAGTTATTATCAATAATTACCTCTTAGAATTTACCTCTTAGAAGAAATTACACCAAGTAAAAATTCCTTGTTCTTTTCTCTTTTTCCAACCTCTAAAGTCCACATTTGGGCCAGAGACAACCGGTCCAAAACATTGAGGTACTTTATTTGTGAAAAATAACGTTTACTAGCCTTTTTTTATCATGTCTTTAAAAAATAGTCAATATCATGAAGTTATAATTTTTCACGTGAAACTCTATCACAATATTTTGAAATTTTATATGTGAAATTTGAAATTTCATGACAATAGTTATTTTTCATTTAAACTCAATAAGGTAAGCGGCACCCCGTTTTTATCTGTTTGTGATCATCCTAGCTGAATAGTTCATTAGTAGCTGCTATCCAGGACCAAGCACTAAACATTCCATTTTCTTTTTCAAAAGTTTCTCCTAGTTTCGCAATAATCTTTTGGGGTGGTCTTTAAATTTTGCCCCTCAAATTGCTGGTCTTTAAGTTTTGTCCTTTGCCTAAAACCCATGAGTTCCGGGTTCGAATTCCCGCTCAGTCAAAAATTTTAAAAAAAAAATCACAAGGCAGAGTTTGAATTTCGCTCTGTCCCCTCCGGCGGATTTTTAGTTATGCTTAACTAAAAGCCTGCCTGAGGAGGCAGACTTTCCCTTGAGGCATATATTTTATTTTATTTTACTTTTCAAGGCAAATTTTTAGTTATGCCTTAAGGAAAAGTTCCGTCTTATGAGGCATACTTTTAGTTATGCCTTAACTAAAAGTGTGCCCCATAAGACATAACCAAAAGTATGCCCCTTAAGGCGAAACTTTTCCTTAAGGCATAACTAAAAGTTTGCCTTATAAGGCAAAGTCTATGCCTTAAAAAAAAGTTCCGCCTTGTGGGGCATACTTTTGATTATGCCTTAACTAAAGTCTGCCCCGTAAGGCATAACTAAACTATGCCTTAAGGAAAAGTTCTGCCTTATGGGGCAGACTTTTAGTTATGCCGGATCTGTCATAACTTTAGTTTTTCCTTAAGGAGTGTATGCTGAATCCGACATACACGCCCCCCAGCCTTGCCTTACGAATTTTTTTATTTTATTTTATGCCTGAACGGGGGTTCGAACTCAGATCCTTAAGTATTTGCCCCCTTTTCAAGCGAAGGACAAAACTTAAAGACCATAAATATGAGTGAAAATTTTTAAAGATCACAAATGAGGGACAAAATTTAAAGATCACCCAAAAGGAGGACAATCCGTGCAAAAATAGGATAAGGAAAAGTACTTATTTGTAAATTCAGCCCTACCTTATACATGAATTCAAACGGGCCTAATAAAGGACTAAGCCATGTTTGGCCCAATAGTATGAGCCTATGAGGTACCTTCTTTGTTGGATCAGATTATGAGAAAATAATATCCTATGTCATGCTTTTATATTTGGGCACATAATTAGCACTACTTTTAAAGTTGTAAAAATTACATAAATAGCTATCTTTTATTGTCTTCCAACTAAATATAACTATAAAATGCAAAATTACCAAGCGTAGCTACTATTCTTTAAAAACGCGTGTATTTCTGTTTTTTTGAAATATAGAGAAATACAGTGAACAGTAAACACGCTCCAGTGAAATTAGGAGCTATTAATGGAACATATTTTTTGAAATACAGTGAAATACACAGAAATACAAAATCGGGTTGATTAAAAATAGGCTATATTTTTGGAATAGATTCTTCTTTTTCTTTTTGAATGGTAAGTTAAATTAAATAAACCATATTTCACGCATTCCATAACAGCTCACAAATCCCTCTCAACTTTTATCACAATCAAAACTTTTGAATTCAAAAACCACTGAAGATCTGAAAACTTTCAAATATAGAAAAATATACATTGGAATACAATGAAATATGGTTGATTGTTTAAGAAATATAAAGTTATAGTATGCGTATATACAATGAAATATATCAGAAACTATTTCATAAATTAGAAATACAAAATACAGAAATACATTGAAATACAGCGAAATACAAAAATCGGGAAAACAAGGTGGAGTAAAAATAGGTTGTACACCAAAAAAAAAAGATAAATACATTTAAATACAGCAAAATAATAAAATGAAATATACTGAAAAATTAGATATATTGTTTGTTGATACACGAAGATACATTGAAATATACTGAAATATTTTATCAAATACTTGGTGGGCATGAAGCTCCACAACTATCATCAATGGTGTTTCTACAACAATAACCTATTCTTTTGCTCCTAGATGATGCCACAATATCATACTGCTATAATCAATACTATTCTTTATCACTCATAAGATAAACAACACCACATGATTAGCAAACATAAGAAGGATTTTTCTCTTATTTCGGCCTATCCATGGAGATTTAGCAAACGAATTATTATGGCTGAGCTTCGGCCATTGGCCGGAGATCCTCCATTGCTTTTCTTGTTGCCACTGGTGTATTTTTGCTTAGAGTATCAATATCCGCCATTAAAATGGAGAGTTAGAGCTTATTGAAGATACTCTAACAATGGCCTAAAATATTAAAAAAAAATTGAATGAAAAGTGAAGGTAAAGACGATGAAATTTATGAACAATTGAAGCGAAATACAATCAGTAACATAGCGAAAAATAGTTACCTGTAGAGATTGGATAGCTGATAAGGAAGAAGAAGAAATCATGTTAATTGTGGTGAAGAATAACGGGAGTAAATTATGGTTGTGAATTGAAGATGTGAGAGAAAAATAGGCAAAATACATCAAATCCACCCCAAACTATACCTAAAATGTCGAGTTCACACTCAAACTATACATGCGACCTATTACACACCTGAACATCTAAAAACTGAATTTATTACCACCTCAATACACATATAACCGGTTGCATAAAGAGAGGTGTGATACACTCGCTGCCACATCAGCGACACGTCAACGCCACGTTGGATACTTTTAAATTTTAATTTTATGTTATTTTCCTTTTATTTATTCATTTGATTTCCTATTGTTAATTATATGTACCCTAATTAATTTCTAATTAACCATAAAATCCTCCCATAAGTACATCTTCTCAATCATTAAACCATCTCACCACCCCATTTTACTAGAACCACCATATCCGCCACCATCAAATTTGCCACCACCAATTTCACCACAACCATATCCGCCACCACCAATTTCACCACAACCATATCCGCCACCACCAAATTTGCCACCACCAATTTCACCACCACCATATCCGCCACTACCACCACAATCAATTTCACTACCACCATATCCATCATCACCGTCAAACCTACCATCAAACCCACCACCACAAAATAAAAAAATTAACCACAAATTTCACCACCCACAACCAAATCAACCATTAAATCACTTCACAACTACTGCCACTTTAAGAAATTACAAACAATCACCATAAATTCAAGATTACCGTCATTAAACCACCACCATTGCCGCAAGCCTGCCAACCAAATCCACCACTGAATTTACAAATCATTATTGATGATTTTTAACAATGTAATATTAAGAACAGGTTAAAGTGAGCGAAAAATAAAAGAAATTGAAGATTGATCAGAAAAAATGGAAGCTTGCCGAAATTTTTTTTCGGCCAAGATCTGTTACACTATTTTCATATGATGACAATGAAGATTCTTGTCCTACAAATCTTATAGGAAGAATAATCCAAATCAGAATTCAAGAATCTTTTTACGAACAAAAAAAAATGAAAAGACAAATTTTAAAAATAGAAGTGCAATTGAAAGAAAAAGGTCAATTTATTAGAAGTCTTCGGTGGTGAACGGTGAAGAAGAGGAATTGATATTGGTATTTTGCTTTTGGTGGTGGTGGATTTAATGGTAGCTATTGAAATTAGTGGAGGTGGTGGCTATTAAAATCTAGTGTTGGTGATATATATGGTGAAGAAGGTGGAGGGGAAAGGAGGCGGCGTGGTGGTGGTCAAATTTGGGGCTAAGGTTGGGGGGTGGCGTGAGGGTGGAGGAGGCGGGGAGAAGGGGGCAGCATGTTAAATGAAAAAGAAAAAGAAAAAGAAGAAGAAGAAGAAGAAGAAGGGGAGCGGGTGAGCGTGTGCAGTGAAGAAGAAAGGAAGGAGAAAGGGAGGATTGGGTTGGGGATTATAAAAAAAATATTTTTTTAATTAAAAAAAGAAAATAATAAATAAATTTTAACTAAAACGCGCTTCTTTTTTAATTATTTTTATAATTTATGCCACATCAGCTTGTAGGGTGGTAATAAATTCAGTTTTTAGATGTTCAGGTGTGTAATAGATCGTCTGTATAGTTTGAGTGTGAACTCGACATTTTAGGTATAGTTTGGGGTGGATTTGATGTATTATGCCGAGAAAAATATTTGAAAAAAAAAGGATTGTGGGTAAGTGGTACCTTATTTTTAGGGAAATACACTGTAGTTACAAAAACAAGTTATAGATTGTAATTTGACAGAATAATTAAGCTACCAAAAATAATTTAAAAAAAAAGGTAGCTATTACTAATAAATAAATCTTAGAGCTAGTTATGGGCTGTAAATTTTCTTTTAAAGTTCTTCAGAAATAGCAAATTTTATTATCTTTATGACATATTTAAGAAAATGGCAAACAAAAATATCCCCCTAAATTGTTTCAACAGCTTTGTTATCATTTTTTATGTTTTTTATTTTATAAACTCTCATTGTAATCATTATCTTTATCTATGTTCGTAAAGTGATAAAACATCTACTTCTCAATTCTCTCTCTTCTTCACCCAATACACCCCCAATCTGCTATTAGTTATCTCCTCGTTCATTTCCAATTTTTCTAGTTGCTGCGTATGTTTGAAGATTTGCACAATGCTAACCTTATACGACACATTATGTAATATACATGTGACTTACGTTATAAAAAGACTTATTATTTTTCTTTTTAAAAAGAAACAATTGTTAAAAAAGGTATCCAGCAAATATATTTCAAAACAACTTATCTACAAGATAATTATTATATGAGGGATTGCATATTTATTTCACAGAAAATTATACAAGGTATATTAAGTTTATTATACGAGGTATATAAACTTATTTTAAATGTATAATAAAATTATACGAGGTATATAAACTTATTATAAAGGCATAATGAAATTATATTAGGTATATTAAATATATTATAAGATGTTAAAAAAAACTATACTAATGAAATTTTATGTATAATAGTTTTATTATACTACCCTTTTCCCATCGTGTTGAATCAAAACTATGATTTTATTACATGAATGAACAGTATAACTAGACCAGGGAAGTAGAAAAGGAAAATAAAATGCTGCCAATAATAGACTAGGGAGGAAGAAGAAAGGGGAAACGTATAGTAAACAATTATAGAAAATGCTTATGAGCTAAAAAATAGGAGATAATGTAACGGGTATTGTTGACGTGATTTATGTCCGGATGATTTCCTTATATTTAGCAATCTGTTATAATTCTTTACCTGCCATTGAATATTTATTATATTTACCTGCTAAGAGAATATAAATATTTTTATATTATTGGATACTTACGTTTTTTCCCCTCAGATTATTGGAATTTTTAGCTAAATCCCATAACACAGTCGGTCTACTTCTTATAATGTAATTAGAATATTAAAATTGTTCTTTTACTTTTGGTAAAAATACGTCACCCGGTCAAGTAACAGCAGTTGTTTATGTATGATGAAAATATGAGATGAATTGTAGTGTCTAAATCTAAATGTTATAGCGAAGTCAATATCTCACTAAAATAAGTCGATATCTCACGAAGGATGTTCAATATCCTTGAGGTTATGTGGCGTTGCCATTGCCTAACTACATATAATACATATGTCCTTTTTGAAGTCCTCATGTTCAGAATCATATTCTTCACATATTCAGTCTATTTTTATTTGTGCTATTGGCATCATAGTGTGTAATGTATTAGATCAATTATCTGTTTCCCCTCCTCTGTTGAGGCTTCTGTTAGTCATGTTTACTATTGAGATTAATGCAAAGTCTTTAATTGTTGGAGTAATGTAACTTCTTTGAATGAATGAATTCCTTTCATTCATGACAAACTCCTGATCTTTCAATGCTTTTTTCGTTGAATTGATAAATAACTCATTCACGATAACTCATGTTATTAAACATCAATAACTGATGTATTGATTTTTGTAATAACGTGTTGTCTGACTACGCATTAGCATTTCCCTATAAATTGAAGACCTTTTTTTTTTTTTTTTTTTTTTTTTTTCCCCACCCATTTAGGAGGATTTATAGTGTTTCCACACTTCCCCTCCAGTGTGACTCGAACCCAGGACCTATCGGTCGTAGGTGGAGGTGCTTAACCACTGAGCCATCCTCACTTGTCAATTGAAGACCTTTGAGAACATGTCAACACACCAAAAAAATTATCCTTTTTCTCTATCCTTTTGTTTCCTCTAAAAATCTGGGCAATTATATCTTGTGCAAAATACTCCAACTTCCAACCACGAGTACACGTTTCTGGAAGAACTGTGAAACCTTGGGGAGCGACCGGATGTGAATGATTTGTACTGGTGTCGGGCTGAAAATCATTTTCAAGGCAGTGACTTTCCACGACACAGTGTTTGTGATAATTTGGTTACTAGTTTTTTTAATTCCAAGTTCAATATCAATATTGTGCTATTTTTTCCTAACAATTTGAAAACGATTTTCCACATACAATATTGAACAAATGGCTATTTCCTTGAACAAAACTCTTCCTGATCTGTCAAAGCTCGCGCCTTTGGACGGAAATAATTTTAAACGTTGGTCGCAGAAACTTCTCATTTTCTTTGAACAATTAGAAGTTGATTATGTTTTGTTTAACGAACCTCCTACTTTTGGTTCTAACATTGTTGTTGATGCTGCTAACGCTACTACTGGTTCTAGCACTGCTATGGTTGTTGATGATGCAACTAAAAAGAAGTTTGAAAAAGATAACAAAACTTTTAGAGGGCATTTGCTGAACCATATGACTAATCCTTTATTTGATTCATTTGTTACTTATAAATCTGCCAAGGAAATATGGGACAATTTGGAAAAGAAATATGGTGCTGACGATGCAGGGAGGAAAAAGTACGTTGTTGGGCAGTGGATTAAATTTCAGATGGTTGACAATAAGTCAATCATGGAACAGGTTCATGAGTACGAGAACTTGATTGCTGATGTTCTCAACGAAGGCATGAAAATGTGTGAGATTTTTCTGGCCAATGTTCTCTTGAAAAATTTCCACCATCATGGAGTGATTATAGAAACCAATTAAAGCATAAGAAAAGAATTTAACTCTCTAGGAACTGATCAGTCACATGAGGACTGAGGAGGCAAACCGTCTCAAAGATAAGATGGAAGCTCTTTCTCTTAATTATTCTAAAGCTAATCTTGTGGAATCTTCTGGTACTATTGTGAAAGACAGGTTCAAAGGCAAACAGAAGAAAGTCCTGAAAAAAGAACATGTGAAGAAGAAGAACCACTTCAACAAGTCGGAGAGCCAAATCCAAAAATCAAAAGGACCTTGTTTTGTCTGTGGGAAAGTTGGTCATAGGGCTGCCCAATGCCATCTAAGACAAGGGCAAAACTCGAAGCAGGGAGGACAAGGTGATGTCCAAGCTCATCTTGCTGAGAGTAATGAAGTGAGTGCTCCTATAGTCGTCGAGGCTAACCTGGTGGCTAACAAGACAGACTGGGTGCTGGACACAGGCGCTTCAAGGCATTTCTGTGCCAACAAGGAATTGTTCCATGACTTTGAGGAGTCCATTGATGGCGAATGTGTCTATATGGGTAACTCCACTACTGCTGGAGTTATGGGTAAATGAAAAATCCTTCTTAAGTTAACTTCTAGAAAAACATTAGCCTTGAACAATGTTTTGTACGTTTCCTCCCTCCGTAGAAACTTAGTTTCTGGAGCACTTCTTAATAAAGCAGGCCTTAAACTTATTTTTGAAGCTGATAAAATAATTATTTCTCGTGAAGGAGACTTTGTTGGGAAGGAAAATCTTAGTGGGGGTTTATTTGTACTGAACATTGTTCAAGAGATTGTCAATAATGCAAGTGTTTCCAATTCTGCTTATATTGCTAAGTCTATTAATTTGTGGCATGGTAGACTAGGTCATGTTAATATTGCTTCTATTAAAAGACTTAGAAAAATGGAGTTAATCCCTGTGATAAAAAATGATGATTTTTCTAAATGTTTTTTGTGTGTAGAAGCAAAACATGCCACGAAACCATTTAAACCTATTACTAGTAGAAAAACAGAATTGAATTAGCACATTCGGATTTAGCCGATTTCAAGAATACTATTAGTAAAGGTGGAAAGAAATATTATATTACTTTTGTTGATGATTTTTCTAGGTACACTTAGGTATATCTTCTTAAGTCTAAAGATGAGGCTGAAAGCATGTTTTTGAAATTCAAAGCAGAAGTAGAAAATCAGTTAGACAGAAAAATCAAGAGACTAAGATCTGATAGGGGCGGTGAATATAGTACTAATACTCTACAACATTTTTGTGAGAAAAATGATATTATACATGAGGTTAGTGCTCCTTATACTCCCCAACAAAATGGTATTATACATGAGGTTAGTGCTCCTTATACTCCCCAACAAAATGGTGTAGCCGAACGGAAAAATCGAACTCTTAAGGAAATGATGAACTCTATGCTTTTGAGTTCGGGTTTATCTGACAACATGTGGGGCAAAGCTGTCTTGTCTGCATGCTATATTCTTAATAGAGTCCATCATAAAAAGTTGGACAAGACTCCCTATGAGTTGTGGAAAGGGTTCGCCCCTAACTTGAAATTTCTGAAAGTGTGGGGGTGTTTGGCTAAAGTTGGTCTGCCTGATTTTAAACGTGTAAATATAGGTTCTAAGACTATTGACACTGTCTTTATTGGTTATGCTCAAAATAGTGTTGCATATAGGTTTATGTCTTTAAATGATTATTCTATTTGTGAAGCTAGAGATGCATAATTTTTTGAGCATGTTTTTCCTTTTAAAAATGATATGCCTAGTGATGTGAAAAATAATGTTTCAACATCTACGTCTGTTAATTCTCATGGTGTTCCTTCTTCTAATATCGTTGATAATGAGCATGAAATTGAACTTAGGAGGAGTAAAAGACGCAAAATTGAGACTAGCTTTGGTCCAAATTTTATTACGGCTTTTTTGACCGAAAATTTTGATATTGATGTTGTAAATGATGAATTAGTGTCTATCTACCTAATAGAAGAATACCCTAGGACTTATGATGAAGCAATGAAGTCAATAGATGCTATGTTTTGGAAAGAAGCTATTCAAAGTGAATTAGACTCTATAGTATCTAATCACACTTGGGACTTGTATGATTTGCCTAAAGGTTGTAAACCCATAAGTAGCAAGTGGATATTTAAGAAGAAATTAAGACCTGATGGTACAATTGATAAATATAGGGCTGTGGTTAGGGGTTTTAACCAAAAGAAAGGTGTTGATTACTTTGATACTTATTCTCCTGTAACTAAAATCGCGAGTATTAGGACTCTTATTGCTTTAGCAGCTATTCATAGTTTAGTGGTACACCAAATGGATGTCAAACAACATTTCTAAATGGTGATTTACAGGAAGAGATCTATATGATTCAACCTGAGGGTTTTGTGATCCCAGGACTGGAAAATAAAGTATGTAAATTGAGGAAGTCTTTATATGGGCTAAAGCAGGCACCTAAAAATGGTATGAGAAGTTTAATGTCACATTAGTGAATAATGAATTTGTTGTTAATGCATCTGATACCTGTGTTTATTCCAAAATGATAGGATCAGATTGTGTAATTATATGTTTATATGTGGATGACATGTTAATCTTTGGCCCTAATGTGAATATTGTTAATGAGACTAAGAACTTTTTATCTTCTAAGTTTGAAATGAAAGACCTTGGAAAAGCGAATGTGATTTTAGGGATTAAAATCAAAAGAACAATTAATGGCTTTTCTTTGTGTCAGTCTCACTATATTGAAAAGATGTTGAAAAAGTTTGATTGTTTTGATGTTGTGCCAATGAGAACTCCTTAGGATACTAGCATACACTTGAGATAGAAAAAGAATCTAGTGTTTCTCAAACTGAATATGCTAAAATAATTGGGAGTGTAATGTTTCTAATGAACTATACTCGGCCTGATATAGCTTATGCTGTTAGCAGATTAAGTAGATATACTCATAACCCTAGCAGTAAACACTGGAATGCTCTTCATCGTTTGCTAAGGTATTTGAGAGGTACCATGGATTGGTGTTTGCATTTTAATAAATTTCCTGCTATTTTAGAAGGTTTTGTGATGCAAACTGGGTAACTGATAATAATGAAGTTAGCTCCACAAGTGGCTATGTTTTTACTTTGGGTGCAGGTGCTATTTCATGGAAGTCTTCCAAACAGGCTTGTATAGCACGTTCTACCATGGAATCTAAATTCATTGCTCTCGAGTTGGCAGGGCAAGAAGCTGAGTGGTTGAGAAACTTTTTGGCAGATGTCCCGTTGTGGGGAGACAAGCTACACCAGTCTCTTTACATTGTGACTTACAGGCAGCAATTGGGATTGCCAAGAATAGTGTTTACAATGGAAAAAGAAGACATATTCGCCTCAGACATAGTGTAGTTAAACATTTGCTGAAACATGGTGTTATTTCCTTAGAATATGTAAGGTCCGAAAGAAATTTGGCGGATCCTTTAACCAAGGATTTAGCAAGGAAAATGATCCTTGATACGTCGAGGGGGATGGGACTAAATCCCATTGATTGAGGTAATATGGTGGATACCCGTTTGTGGTCAAACAAAGCCATATGGGCCGCCAATATACACTATATTTCCTATCCCTGTGGCGTGTGATAGTGTTTATAAGGTTGAGCTTATTTTGCTCTTAATGATTCCATAACTTTAAGGTGGTCTATGTTGAGATAGACTTGATAGAATCACCTATGTGAGTGTAAATGTATGGTCGCCTTTTATGAAAGACTTGGGCTGTCTTTCTGGAGCACTCATGAGACCTAAGGTGCGTGCATGACCATAAAAGCACTTTGTTAGTATCGCGGAGGTTGCACAAAATTAAGGATATCGTATGTGCTATGAGGGTCTCAACTTATGTCCATTCAGTTCAAGAGTACTTCACTTTGTGGATATTAGTTGTCGCCTCATTTCACTATGTGTTAATTCAAATCGAAAGATATTGACACTTAAGTACATGTTCCTTCCTTTCGCCCAGAATTTGTTCTTAATCTTTATCTTTGCATTAGTGGGGGACTGTTGAGATTAATGCAAAGTCTTTAATTGGTGGAGTAATGTAACTTCTTTGAATGAATGAATTCCTTTCATTCATGACAAACTCCTGATCTTTCAATGCATTTTTCATTGAATTGATGAATAACTCATTCACGATATGTTATTAAACATCAATAACTGATGTATTGATTTTTGTAATAACGTGTTGTCTGTAAATGCTACACATTAGCATTTCCCTATAAATTGAAGACCTTTGAGAACATGTCAACACACCAAAAAAATTATCCTTTTGTTTCCTCTAAAAATCTGGGCAATTATATTTTGTGCAAAATACTCCAACTTCCAGCCACGAGTACACGTTTCTGAAAGAACTGTGAAACCTCGAGGAGCGATCGGCTGTGAACGATTTGTACCGGTGTCGGGCCGAAAATCGTTTTCAAGGCAGTGGCTTGCCACGACACAGTGTTTGTGATAATTTAGTTACTATTTTTTTAATTCCAAGTTCAATATCAATATTGTGCTATTTTTTCCTAACAATAGTTCTATCTCCTCTATCGAATCTCATGCAACTTCGTCCTCCCCTTTTGCTCATAAATAAATTATTCTCTATGACGTATTTTGACTCTTACTTCGCTTCTTTCATTTCACTTTCTTAGTTTTGGCTCAAACAGTAAATTTTTCAACCCTCAAAGCGATATTATGCTCCTTCTATGACTTGAAACGTTATCATATTGTAGAATTCTTTTTATCATATTGCTTAGATTCTCGTCCAGTTACTAAAATGACATATCCTTCAATTACAATTTACATTCCATCCCTCCATACCATCTTCTCATATGTTTTAATTTTTTAAATGATCGTTTATGGAGAAGTCCTACAAAAAAAAAAAAAAAATCGTCACACAAATTGATATAAGAATACTAGGGGTGTGTTCGGCATGGAGGAAAACATTTTCTGTTTTCCAATTTTCTCATGTTCATTTGATTAAAAATTGTGGCAAATTTTTTTTTTAAGAAAACAAGTTCCTCAAAAATGGAGAAAATGATTTTCCTAATAAAAGTAGGCAAAACAAGTCTACAATTGACATTCCACCAGGGGAGGGAGCTACCTTACACGAAGGGTGGTCAATTGAACACCTTCGCCTGAAAATTATATCAGGATTATAGGTAAAATATTGTTTTTATTGGTTATATGTTACAAAAAAAACAAGTGAAAGGACTCATGGTAAAGGTTGTTGAATTTTGGTAAAGGTTGTAAGAAAGGCTGTTGAATCTTGGCCTGGCGTGCAGGTCCAAATCCGCGCTAGAGCAATTTCATACATATTTTGAATTTAAAACACATGACAAGTACTATCGATGTCGTCAAAAAGGACTCATGTCAAAGGCAAATATTTTCGGCCACAATGCCCTCTTTACTTTCTTTCTTTTAAGTAGTAATATTTTTTTTATTAATATTAGTCTTCTATGATTAAAAAGGTAGTTCTATTTGTGATTTTAGTAATATGTATCATTAATATTTATGTGTGTATACCTGAAAGAATCTCAAATAAATTTATAAAAACATTATTTCTAGTTTATTAATCTCAATTAGTAATTTTATATAAAAATAAGGTCCGTTTTATTTTCTATTTAGTTATTTCAAAAAGTCTATTTAAAATCTCGTCGTCTCCACTTGTCACGTCAAAAGTTGTGGAAGATGATTTTCTGGTTCGTTCCTTTCTGTTTCTTTTTCTATTTTCTTTTAAACCTTTCAACTTTTTGGCTTTACTTGTGCATAATGATTTTCTTTATTGGACGATTTTCTTTGCTCAATTGTAATTTTCCAGTGAAAATTCAAATAAATTTCAAATTTAATGATGAATTATATATGCTTTTTAGAAAAATTGCATTGCGAAGTGGCAAAGCCAAATACTATTAGATTTAAACTTTTTGGTGCACTCACTCATTAAAAAATTATTTATTTTATAAGTTTGAACACCTTTAGTCAAATTTCTGACTCTGCTACTGCATTCCATCCACCATCCTCAATCACCAAAGCCCAACTATTCCCACCACTCCAATCACATTTTTCATGAAAATATTTTTCGTGCAACTCATTTTCCTCTATACCGAACACACCCTAAATTGTCGCCCAAATTGATTTGGATACGTTTGTTACGAAAATTGTTTGGATACGTTTGTTACCAAAAAAGAAGTTGAGTTGACTACTCCTTTTTTTTCTTAATATAGTCGATAACAAGATTGGAAAAAACAAAATCAAAATCAACATCAGCATGATTTCGTACATTCTAAAGGGGACCACAATATCAACTTGTCCTAAACTCGTCTATTTAATCATTTTTATACATCTAAATCACCCCCTCAACTTGTCCATACATAATGAATATGAATATCACCAACTACTCCTATTTGTCATGCAAATAAGAATAAGCTAAAGACAGTAGGGCTAATCCAATAAACCTTTGGCGGTGTAGGATAGTTGTAATGCTGTATATCCATATTGGAATATTATTATCTACAAAAGATATTCTCTCATATTTTCATTTTTATTTTTGTATATTTTACAATTGGTGCTAACACCTCACAAGGCTGATATTTTACATTCTAGGCCAACGATTAAATTAACGATTAAATTTGTATGCGCGATTTCATAACTGAAGCTTGTATTCGAAATCTCTAATTAAATATAAAATAATACTTATCACTCCATCATAATCTATATAATCTTCGTTGGTTAGGCAATGTGAATGATTGTTGTCAAGATTTATATATTTCAATTAACAAATAAGTTATTTGGATCAAAATCATTACAAACACTCAAAAAAAAAAACATTAAAAATGTATTCATATTTGATAATATTTTTATAGAAGAATTGACTTCTATATATATTATAGTAATAATTCTTTATACTTCGTAAAAATCCTACTTCACTAAATCTTTGCTGAATGTAATATTCTTAAAATAATATTAGGATAAAAGCTGTATTTCAAGAAAATGTTCAAGATCATTTTTGTCATTTCTCTTTGTACATACAATTACATTATTAAAGATCATTTTTCCTCTCTGGCTTTTGCAACTTGCAAAAATATCCTTTTTCTTTCTTTCTTCATCCATTTTTTTTTTTCTAAGGCTCCTTGTCAATTTCCCTTTTGTTAGTTTCTTTCTAGTTTTGGGTCTTTCTTTTTTAAGCTTAAAACATGCAAAAAGATAATCTTTACAGATTTATTTAGATAACACAAAACAGATACATATACCGAAAATGTTGATTTTCTATCCTTATAGATTTACAATTCCTTCCAACAATTTCTCATCTTTAGCTACACCAACAAGGAAAATTCTAAAAGATTTTAAATCCATAAAGCCTGGTAATCACAAGTCAATTTCTATGGAAGCTGATGTTATTATTCTCTGAACATTCTGAGTTTTTTTTTTTTTTTTTTTGGATTTTCTTGAAAATTGACAAAAGGGGTTGTAGGGTTTTGAGTGTTTTATAGTTTTTTTGTTTTTTTTTTGTTTTTTGAGATTTGGGAATTGGGATGTTGAATTTGTGGGTGTTTTTGTTGATGAGTTGTGCGTATTTGGTGGGTTATGGAGCTATTGGAAGTGTTATTTTGATAGGAAAGAACCATACTTTGTCTTTTCAAGATATTGAAGCTAATTTTGGTGAGTTGATCTTGTTTCCCCCCAAAAGACTGTTTTTTTTATTCTGTTTTTTGAAGTTTAAATCTTTTTCTTGTTTGGATTATAATTTGTGGGAGGAAAGAACCATACTTTGTCTTTTCAAGATATTGAAGCTAATTTTGGTGAGTTGATCTTGTTTCCCCCAAAAAGACTGCTTTTTTTATTCTGTTTTTTGAAGTTTAAATCTTTTTCTTGTTTGGATTATAATTTGTGGGAGGAAAGAACCATACTTTGTCTTTTGAAGATATTGAAGCTAATTTTGGTGAGTTGATCTTGTTTCCCCCCAAAGACTGCTTTTTTATTCTGTATTTTGAAGTTTAAATCTTTTTCTTGTTTGGATTATAATTGGTGGGAGGAAAGAACCATTTTTCTTGTTTGGATTATAATTGGTGGGAGGAAAGAACCATACTTTGTCTTTTGAAGACATTGAAGCTAATTTTGGTGAGTTGATCTTGTTTCCCCACAAAGACTGCTTTTTTATTCTGTTTTTTGAAGTTTAAATCTTTTTCTTGTTTGGATTATAGTTGGTGGGAGTTTTGTAATGCAATGTGTCGTTTGGTGCTTTTTGATTAATAATGTGAATTGGGTTTTTGTTTAATTTATGTTTCATAAGCTTCTTGAATTGATCTGTTTTGGGGTTTGTGGGGGAAGGGGGGGGGGGGGGGGGGGGGGGGTAAAGTTTAAATCTTGGAAATTTGATCTGTCATATTTTGTAAGTTCTTATTTTTCAGTTGGAATCTTCAAGGGAATTTTACTTGCATCATGAGAACATGTATAAATGTTGTATTAATAGCTTGCATTCACTGCAAAATATTACATTGTCTCGCTTTTTGGCGGGATTAGGCTTGGTGGTAGTCTGAACTCTGGAGCACCTTGTCTGTCATAGTAGTAGCCTTATCATGTAGTTTTTTCTTTTGATATCTGTTATCATCTATTGTTTATTGTGTTTCTGTTGTCACACTATTTCGCTGTTGTTAGATGTTACTGTTTTCTGAATGCTCTGTAGTCTGTACTGCTTTCCTTATTAGTCGCCATGTCTTTCGGAAACAGCCTCTCTACCTCCAGGAGGTAGGGGTAAGGTCTGCATGCACTCTACCTTCCCTGGATCCCAGTTGTGGGAGTACACTGGGTATGTTGTTGTTGGTCATGGGTTTGGATCATTGTATTTGACTTATGAGGTTTAGTGATGGTGGTGTTTCTGTTTTAGCTGAAAATGCTAAGTGTTGTAGATAACTAGATATAGCAAAGTTCTATGCATTTTCTGTTGGCATGATTTCTTCCGGGCTTCGTTTCTGCTAATGTACTCACTCGGCCTGCTTCTAATTTCAGCTCCCTCAGCGAAAAGTTCAGGTAAATGTGGGACGTTGTATGTGGCAGAGCCTTTGGATGCCTGCAAAACCTTGACTAACAAGATTGAACCAACTAATAACTTTACAAAAGAACCATTTGTGCTGATAATGAGGGGTGGATGTAGCTTCGAGGATAAAGTTAGAAAAGCACAAGCTGCAGGTTTTAAAGCAGCCATTATCTATGACAATGCATATGGTGACATAATTGCAAGTAATGAACTCTTCCATTGTACAGTTTATTTCTTTTCATATTATTCATTTAGTCTGTTCTAAGTTATATTATGTTTGGTGGTAGAAACTTCTAAACTGTCAAGTGATCAACCAAACTATGCTTCATTCCCTAACTAGTTATTCATAAAGACTTATAGGATGAAAAAGATAAGGGTTGGTTGGTTCAATTTGGGGAAGAGGGATTGATCCATACGAAGGAAATTTCAAAAGATATTTCGCCAACTCCAATTTGGAACTGAAGATTATTAGCCAGCTGTTAAGATCTCCTTTAGTCTTTTAGTTTGTGATGCATTTGAACTCCCAGATTTTTACTTATTCTATTTTGTTCATTGGCATTATGGCCACTTAGCTGTACTAAATACCTGCTTATGACTTTTAGATGATTATTAGGAAAAGCAGTTGTGGCAAGACTTGTATGAAAATTAAATAACCTAAAAAAAGAAACTCGAAATCCTTGCCAAGCTTTTCTCACGATCGTTATGTCATGGTGCATCTGAAATGTTTATATCATAGAACTGATGAACTAGCAGATTACCTTTGCCCATCCCCTTTCTACAAGGAAATAAAATAGAGAACTCAAAAAACTTTCGTCAGATTAAAAAACCAATGTCTTTTCTTGTTTTTGAATGTTTTAAGCTATAACTGTTGATTTTTAACAACCAAAGGTTTAACCAGACACATGATACAGTGGCAGGAACCTCTACTGGTGTGAAGATACTTGCAGTGTTCGTTTCAAAAGCTTCTGGAGAAACACTCAAAAAGTATGCTGGTGACACTGATATGGAAGTATGGATAATTCCAAGCTTGGAAAACTCAGCTTGGTCAATCATGGCTACGTCGTTCATTTCATTACTTGCTATGTCGGCCGTGCTCGCAATGTGTTTCTTTGTTCGCCGACATCATATACGAAGAGAATGGCCCCAAGCTTCTCGTGTTCGTGAATTTCATGGGATTAGTAGCCGCTTGGTGAAAGCTATGCCAAGTTTGATATTTACATCAGTTGTGGAGGATAATTCTACATCAATAACATGTGCTATATGCCTTGAAGATTATAGTGTGGGAGATAAGATTAGAATTCTTCCATGCCGGCACAGTAAGTTATCCTCTCTTTTAGAGGTAACTTACTTTTCAAGTTGTTCTATTCTTTGTTATTAATTATGTTGAAGGTGATGAATGGACCATTTCATTTAGGCTGTCCCTCCATTGGGAGCATACACTAATGTATCCTTTTAAACATGAATCTATGTTGGTGTCATCACTAAGG
This sequence comes from Lycium barbarum, assembly GCF_019175385.1. Lineage (NCBI taxonomy): Eukaryota > Viridiplantae > Streptophyta > Magnoliopsida > Solanales > Solanaceae > Lycium > Lycium barbarum. The sequence goes on from NC_083337.1 coordinate 150,949,088, forward strand.
AAACTTAACTCTGCTCCCACCAAAAGCTTATTACTTTACTGAAAATGCACCTTCACTTCTTGCCACCCACCTCCATAGTTCTCACCGGTGAGGTGATATTCTGTTTGTAGAGCATTTCCATAAGCCTTTGGAATTCATCCATCTACCAATCTTGTTAATTCCAGACAGTGAACACCTCCCTCTTGAGCCACCTGAATCTGTTGTACCTCGTCTCTTTCTGGCACGAAACTCTAAATAAGTTGGGGAAGGTTGTCCCCATATACTCTCTCCACACCACTGTTGATCCCAAAAGTTGACTCTACTTTCATTCCCTACCTATAGATAACTAAGCCATTGAAATCTTCCTGCCTTTCATAATACTCCTGTACGTTTCTAGGCCTCCATTCCTGTTCCACAATTCCATCTAACTAATTATTGATTTCCATTTGCTGGGTCCCACAAGCCTGTCATCATAGTTGTATAGCTCCAGCTTGTTATCATGATGCAGGGAAGAGTATCATTCATCACCGTGTGCATATGCTTCTTGCATCTTAACTTATACCCTTTCTAAAGTAGCAGAACGGTTATAACTACAGTTTATACCTGATTTCTTGAGATTATTTCATTTCTGAAAACTTGTTGCCTTGTTGGTGGTGAAAGAGGATCCCCCTTAAGCACCTATTTCCTCCAGTTGCTCCAGTACCCTTGTTGATTTTCGACACGTGTCACCAATTAAATCTCACGGATCAAATCAGTTTCCCTCTCTGAATCTCTTCACACACCAAGCCCCCTCATCGTCTCTTCTCCATATCCAGTCATAGAATTAATCGACCCATTTCTAATCTTTTAAGTGCAATTTGTCTTCAATTCCTATTACTATGTAGCAAAACTTTTCCTTCATTCTTTGTTCTAATATCTTTTACTATAGCGTATTTATTTAAGATATTCCAACAATAGTTGATGAAATCGGCTCAAGAAGATATTATTTTGATTTTCCGGCGAGCTCATCAACTGTTTCAATGCTTTCTCAAACCAAACTGGGTGGATTTGGTGTTCTAAGAATGTATGAAAATGAGAGTAGAAGAACATAGAGGATTTGTGCACATACTAAGCTGAGATCACTATGGATTTTGTTCATACAAAGAGGAGAATTTTGTTCTAGAAAGACTGAAATCAACCGAGACATGTGGTATATAGAACTTTCCATTGATGGCTGTAATAGTGGCTGAATTTGGTTCTTGCTTCAGTAAAATTATGAGAAGAGACGAAGAAGGGGCCTTGGTGTGTGTAAAGTGATTGAGAGAGGGGAACTGATTTGATCCGTTAGATTTAATTAGCGACATGTGTCGGAAATCAATAAGGTAACTGGAGCAACTGGAGGTAATAGGTACTGGAGGGGATCCTCTTCCGTGGGTGGTGAACTATGGAGAAAACCAGAAATTATGGTTCCAAGCATCATATTATTGGAATATTTTCCTTGTCCCCAGCTGCTGTATCATTTTACCAGTGCAGTATTTGTCGATACACTTCATACATACATGTTGACATTCAGAATTTGTTTCTGCTGGAGCACTTGGCATTTTTTTCAGTTATTAACATGTCTTATGGAAACTTTGCAGAATTTCATGCTATGTGTGTTGATGCTTGGCTGACATCATGGAGAACCTTTTGCCCTGTCTGCAAACGGGATGCAAGGACCAGCACTGGTGAACCACCAGCATCAGAATCTACACCGTTGCTTTCTTCTAGTCTTCGATCTGTATCTTCAGTGTCATCTCTAAGGTCATCATTAGCATCATCATCAGTGATACATATAGGCACCGGAGCATCTCGATCGCCTTCAGTTTCTCGTCCTCAATCTCTCTCGAGCTCTCATAACCAGCATTCCCTTTGGTCCTACCACCAGTCACCTCATCTTTCTATAAGCCGAAGTTCACTCGACCTTCAAAATGCATCTTCCCAAAGATCTCGTGCGGCTTACTTAATTTCATCTAACTCACTGGGTTATCGTTCTCTGTCACCTCTTAATTCAAGATACGGGTCTGCATACATGACTAGTCCTGGCAATCCCTCGTCGGGCTATATTGGATCAACAAGTCGATATCCTAACTCACTGCATCACAGTGAATCAATTACAAGCTTTTCACCATTTGCTTCAGCTAACTCTCTTCCTGGAGGTGAGTCATGATATAGTTGATCATGGAAAACATTAGTCGAATTTGTGAAGTTCCTTTACTGAGTGTACATGCTCAAAGATGGGTGCCCTTGGCTGTACACATTGCTCCTTCTTCTTCTTCTTCTTCTTCTTTTTTTTTTTTTTTTTTTGTGTTTTGTTAAATAAATCTTCCAATCGATTCCATAGTGATAGTGATGCTTTTAGCCATATCCACCTGATACATGGTTGAGGCCTTTAGTTGGATGTAAATATAAATGTCCTTGAGATGACTGAAACTGGTCTTTTACCTGTTTTTAGTTTTTGAAAATAAAGAATATTCACTGATATCCAGATATTGCACATCTGTGGTCGAGGAAGTTGTTTCATCAACAAAACCTTTGTTTTACGTGGTTGTGGCTATTACTACCGGAGGATGAAACGGTTTGTATGTTTCTGAATGTTCTTGTCTTTTTCTCATTTGCCGTTTTCTATTTCTTTCCCTTTTTTTGGTTTTTTACATGTGGATGTTATTTCCACTTTGCATAGATGAAGGTTACGGTTATTAAGCAGACTAGTTTAAAATTTGGTCGAGTAGAATGATAAATGATAATAAAATTTGGAATCTTGTTTAGTCGAAAGTTATTTTCCTTGAAATTTTACTGAAGTAATCGGGTTGAAGGAAAAATAGCTATAAACTCTCCAAAGATCAAAGTTTCACGATTTTTGTGAGCTCTCAAATTCTTGTTGTGAGCTCAAATGCTTTGTGCTTGAATTTAAGTAGGCGTTTGGCCATAGATATCAAAAACAAATTTATTTATTTTTGGAATTTTTCAAGTTGGAGTTGTATTTGGCTATAGTTTTTGAAATTATAGTTTTTGGTGAAATATAGTTGTAAAAAAGTGATTTTTTTTTTAAAAACAAGTTTTTGGTATTTCAGAATACAACTTTAAGTTGTATTCGGAATATTTATGGCCAAACGTCCAAAAGTGAAAAAAATCCGGAAAAAAGTTAATAATTTTTATGGCCAAACGGCACCTAAAATAATGGATCTCGCTTCCGTAGCTGGCTAATTTAAATCTTGGAGTAATATGAGTTGGAATTTTAGGTTTCGAAATATCTAATAACATACAGTTGATTCTTAAAAATATAAATTGGTTAACAATACATTATCCTAGCAATAGAGGACTCGATCAGCACAAGTATATGTTCTACATTAACCACATAGATGAAAGCCCGTGCTGGACACAAAAAATATTACCAAACTTTTCTTTTTAATCTGTTTAAAAAAATGATATATTTTTATGTTTAGAAATCATTTAACATGAAACTTTCCTTTTACCTTTAATGAAATGATTTATATCCACACAAATATCTATGACTTATTTTAAATCACAAGTTTCAAAGATCTTTTTTTTTTTTTTAAACTTCGTGTCTAGTCAAATTATGTCACATAAATTAGGACAGATAGAGTACCTTTTAGTAATATAATTATGGAATTTTTATTATAGAAAGTACTATAGTTCAATTAATTGAAAATATCAATAAATTATTTTACTTAATTCGCTTCTCCCATATATAACTTCTTGGTTTGGTTCTCCAACTGAAAGATTTGAAATACACTTTCTTCTACCGAGTTTCATACCATCATCTCTTTCTACTCAACAGCATCGAAAATCGCTTTCATGTGTTAGCATCTGTCGTAGTCTTAAATTTTCTAGTATAGACCAACTTCATCATTTTAAGAAAATGTGTATACGTTTCTTGAACTTTTATATTTCGTCTTCTTGATGTTATTCCTCATTATTTGTGCGAGACGTATGTGTCTAAAATTAGTGCATTTTTATCCTTACCCAAAGGTATAAGTTTTAAACTTTTTGATTGTATGACTTCTTTAGCGGTTTTTGTATTCAATTTAAATCGTTATTTTTTTTTTCCTGAATTTATCTTCGTTAAATTTTCTCTAAGCGTACCTTTATCATTTTTTAAACTTATTATCATTATTTAAAAGTCCTTTTTTTTTTTTGCAATTGTCTCCTATTTCTTCACGTGGACCTCACCTTATTATTTTTTTTTTTTTTTTGCAATTGTCTTCTACTTGTTTACGTGGACCCGACCTTATTTTTATTTTTTTAATTATCTCCTAATTCTTCACGTGAATCCCACTTTAATTTTTTTAATTATTTTAATTAATAACTTTTGTACTATATTAGAAGAGCAGTTATCTCCTAATTCTTCACGTGGATCCTACCTTAATTTTTTTTTAATTATTTTAATTAATAACTATATTAGAAGAGTGGGTGTTGACGACCACACCCACTCTTCTAATATAAAATAGACGGCGTATCCCGTGCTGCGCACGGGCTCAACATTTTGGATTATAGTGTATCTATATGTATGTAGTTGTGTTTGGATAGTGATAATATATATATATATATATATATATATATATATATATATATATATACACACACACTATGTTCAAAACACGATTAATATAACATTGTAGTTTGTGCTCCGTATCCAAAACTTTATTATATTAGTGTTTGCTACGAATACAAAGTTGACAAAAATTTATTAATACTTTTTAAAAGAGAAGACTTGTTTAAAAGAAAACTATTTTCCTCTCTTTGAGATAAAACAATAGCAATATTTAAGCATCAGTTGATACTTTGAGCTTTAATTCGATTAATTTAAAGATGTAAAATATTCTATTGTTAATGTATGTAGATTGGACCTAAACAATACTTATTATTTTTTATCAAATTTTGATTTGGATAATTGTAATTCAAATTATTAAATTAATTTTACATGTTTAAAATGAAACAAAGTAGAAATTTGATTTTCTATTTAAACGAAGTTTTTTAATTTTTGGTAAATATTCTTGGTTTAGCTCATTTTACTTGTCATGTTGTCTTTTGCATGGTTTTTTAAGGAAACGTCAATTAGAATTATAATTTGACTAATTTACCTTATTAATTATTTGATCTCCATTTAATATTATTTTTTCTTTTACGACATTAATCTCTTTTCACATTTATTAGAGTAAGGGAAAAAATGAAAAAGTAATTAAATTCTATCTTATTTTAAAATATAAATATTTTAAGTATATTTATTTTAGTAAACATAACAAATAAATGACATGGCGAAATGACAAATACAACAGTTAAATATTTAGATTAGATCTCAGGCTAATATAAGAAAAGAAAGGAAATTATATGGTTTGACTATTTAACCTTTTGAATAAAAGCAATAATATGGGGTCCATGTTTTTTGCTGTACAATAATTTCATTTGCTTCCACTAATGAGTTGATACGCATGTAGCAATGAATCCATCATTATTGACTTAATGAGAATACTTTGGGAATTACATAAATATTGTTTGATTTTTTAATATGGGGTGAACTTTTTTTTTTTTTTGACATTGTTTATTTTTTTAATAACGGGTCTACTTTTTTTTTATATATATATATATTGCTTGTTTTTTTAATATGAGGTTCACTTTTTTTTTATATGAGTTTGGAAATGGTGGGGTCCACTTTTTTTTTTTTCAATATTGCTTGGTGTTTTTAGTATGGGGCCCACTTTTTTTTTTTTTTTTTTTTTTTAGAGTGACTACATACTATATTCAAAACACGATTAATATAACATTGTAGTTTGTGCTCCGTATCCAAAACTTTATTATATTAGTGTTTGTCATGAATACAAAGTTAGCAAAAATTTATTAATACTTTTTAAAAAAGAAGACTTTTTTAAAAGGAAACTATTTTTCTTTCTTTGAGATAAAACAATAGCAATATTTAAGCATAAATTGATACTTTAAATTTTAATTTGATTAATTTAAAGGTGTAAAATATTCTATTGTTAATGTATGTAGATTGAACCTAAACAATACTTATTATTTTTTTTTTATCAAATTTTGATTTGGATAATTCTAATTCAAATTATTAAACTAATTTTATATGTTTAAAACGAAACAACGTAGAAATTTGATTTTCTATCTAAACGAAGAACTTCTATTTTTTAAGTTTTGGTAAATATTCTTGATTTAGCTCATTTTACTCGTCATGTTGTGCACGGTATTTTAAGGAAACGTCAATTAGAATTATAATTTGACTAATTTACCTTATTAATTATTTGATCTTAATTTAATATTATTTTTTCTTTTACGACATTAATCTCTTTTTACATTTATTAGAGTAAGGAAAAAAATGAAAAAGTAATTAAATTCTATCTTATTTTACTACTATTACTACTGGGGTCCACTTTTTTTCCTTTTTTAAATTTTAAATATTTCTTGGTGTTTTTAGTATGGGGCCCACCTTATTTTTTTTCTTTTATATTGTTTGGTGTTTTTAGTATGGGGCCCACTTTTTTTTTAATACTGTTTGGTGTGTGGGGCCCACCCTTTTTTTTGGGGGGGGGGGGGGGGGAGGGACCGACGACGAAGCATCTATATAGTAGTAACGTAAAGTAAAGTAAAAAAAGTAGAAAAGATAAATGTATTGACCAATGGCGATTCATATCGGGTGTCAAAAAATGTAGAAATGTCATGACCTAGGTTTGAACCCATGATCTTAAAGACTTTTTGCAACCCCTTAACCACTACGCTAAGCCTTCAACTTGTGTTGAAGGGTGTCAACAATAGAATACATACCTATAAAATCAAAATTTCACACATATATACAATGTAATTTTCCGGCGAAGGGGTGACACCCCTCAAGCCAAGGTGGCTCCACCCATGGTATCGATCCCAATTGAGAGAGTACAGGTTGGGAGCTCGCATCTGCATGACAAGTCCAATGCCATGTGTGCCAACTAAGAGCACATGGACTATCGTCGGTCTACCATGGCAGATGATTTTGCTCGTTGTAGATGAGCATGTGAGCTGGCTCGTTACATAGCTTAAGGAATAACTCCCAACTTTTGTTGATTGTCAGACTCAAAATTTTATTTCCACCTCAACTAGCTCTTGAAATACAACATTCATATATCATCAATGGTCAAACAAGAGGTAGAATATATTGTATACAGAATAAAAACTAGCAGCATCGTTTCAAGTTTTACAGTGGGAAAACCAAATTTGCCTCCAAATTTGTAAATATTAAGTTGTTACATTCAACAGCGAAGATTGAAGCACAAACTCTTCCTTCAACACCCCTGGATACAGAAATCCTACCAAGTATGTTGTTCAAGCAACTTGGTTAAGATAACAAGGGCTATGATCATGGTGAGAATGAAACTTAACAGTAGTCTGGGATTGACATGTAGTTTGGTCCTCCACTCGACGGTTTCTCGAGCTAAAATTTTGGTCATATTGTGATTAATTTATGCAGTGCAAAACTTAATCTTCCTTGTCTTGTTTGTCTCCAGAATGAAGTGGTTGTCTGGAGTCTGGCTGAGAGGTGGAGCTGCTCGGATAATCTCCCTCGTCTCTTGTACCAACCCTTAAGGGTTCCTCTTTTAAAGATTGGATCATCATCACCACAGCAACCACAAACACTATGATGGTCACTGTTCCAAGCCCGATCATTGAGTTCACGAAACCCATGAAAGAACCAGAGCTAATACGTTTCTGTATAACATTTCCATCTTTGTATCCTTGAATAAATCGTGTAATTTGGGACCCCTGATCTTCATCTTCAATACTGTCCGAGCCAACAACCTGTTGCACGAGTAAAAAATTTAATCAGTATCTAGAATTTATAGTAATTTAGTCAAAAGGTACTTTTTCTAGATTATGAGTAAATATTAAATAATGTCTCACTCTCAAACAATCATTGAAATTTAAAAGCATCTAGCCTGGTAGATATCACTCACAAAAAGCATCTTACAGACTTGAAGAAACGACATGATTAACTTCATCCAGTGAAATGAACCTTTAAAATGTATGGTGAAGTACTGTTTATTCCTGTTGCTTATTTTAGTCAGCACATTAAGCAATGATGATAATTTCATGGTTCACTTTAGTCCCTAAGTTGAAGGCACTATAGTTTAGCCATGTTAGCAGAAAGTCCGGACTCCAAGCAATATAGCACGTTAACCCAAAGTATATTTCCTAGACTTGCTAAGGGTCTACAAACATGCATGCCTAGTGTGAATGTGAAAGGGAGAGAAAAAGAAGTAACTGAACTTACTGAAAAGTACTCCTCATCGCCATCCCAAACAACCATTTTTGGCAGTTTAGTTTGCTTAGAAACTTCAAATGACTCAGCAAACCCTTGCCATTGCTTGAACCCAACAAAAACAAACACAAACTCACGGTTTGCAGATGCAGCAGCTTTCAGGAGTTTCACTAATCCCTTAGACCTGTCATCAGTCTCGTCTTCCAAAATTGTTAGAATAATTTTCCTCTCATCATCTTTCAGCAATCTCAGAGTTTCTTCAGTAATGGGCAAAGCCGAAGGGAGCAAACTCTGCTTGATATAATCCTCAATGAAGCTTTCTGTGATCCATAGCAGGAAAGAAGGTTAAAAAATTCGCCATTATTTCAATAAAATCTTCAAGACAACTTCAGCTACAGATTCTTATATCAGTTTGGTTTTTAATGTAGTAAAGAATAGGGCAAATGCTGGCAGGCGTTGAAGTTAAACCAATTTAACTTTTTTCATAAATAAGCCTAAGCAATTAATCAATTGATAAGTACTCCCTCCTAAAAAAAAAGTGTCTACTTAGCCATTTGCACACCCCTTAAGAAAATACTAACTCCTAGACAAAAATAGGTAATTTGACTAAACTGCCAATAATTAAATATGTATTGGGATTTGACCACATAACACTTAATAGGGGCAAATTTGAAAAATAAGGTTAATTCTTTCTTGATTTGATAAGTGGACACTTTTTTGACCCAAGAAAAAAAGGCTAAGTGGACACTCTTGTTGATCTGGAGGGAGTATAATATAAGGTGATAGTCATACAATTAGATCAATCACTTAACCACCTAATCAAAACCATCTCAGAATTCAGGAAAGGAGTCATCTGATGCTTTGAATGCTTCCTTTTTCAACGAACTATAAATATCACAAAATTTTGGTTTCCTCAGGTGCTTCTTAAGGGGTGAACAAGTAACTCTTATTTTTTTCTAGGAAGGGATGAAGACTTTTTGATAAGTAGAGTGAGATTTTATTTACTTCCAAAGTCTAATATGAAAGTCAATGAAAAGCTAACCTTCATAGGGGCCATAGAAGATGCTTTGCTCATCATAGTTTGGATGCCGAGCTACCAAAGCGGGTACTTTGTCAAAATCGTAGAATTCCATGGTTTTATCTGAGAAATCTTTTGCCACAGAAAACCATGCTCTCTTCTTGTATTTTATTGCAAAAGGTGATATAGCAGATTCATTCAAACCAAAGCCTATGAATACAGGAAAACTAGTGCCGGCTTCTTCAACAAATTCACTAATAGCTGAGTCAGAATTGAGTATGGCCACATCAGGAGCAACAAACTTCTTCAAGAATCGTACAAGTAAATCTGCTTTTCTTGGTCCATAATAATCTGTTGGAACTCCATGCATAAATATCTTTAAAGTTGGATATCCACTGCATTGAGACCAAAAAAAGGAAAGAAAAAGAGAAACAGAGAAAAAAGAATTACTTCAATATCTTCTAATTAAATAATACTTAATATTCAGTGTCTTCTTATTCCATAATTTAGGGGAGAAGTAATCTAATTTCCATAAAGCATGTACATTCTTGCAACTCAGCATTACTTTTATTTGTTTTTTCAAGGGAGATCAAAGGACATCTAATTATCATCAGTGGAAAGCTTTTCAGTGTTCATTTTCTTGCGGGAAAAAAAGTAACATATTGAATTGCATGAGAGCTGAACTCTCGGGGTAATCCAGAGTCATTTAAAATAGAGACAGTGCATAAAGTACATTAGAACCCAAGTTCAAATTTCCCAACCGATTAAAAAGCTCAATCCCTTCCCAACTTGCCTTCTCTTTTGTCCAACAATTTCAATTCTCCTGATTACACCCTCTCCGTGTATGTCATCTGGCTACTCTGCATCTCCAACAGACTTAGCAAAGGTTACTTAGTTCCAACTCCAGCAGATAGCATGAGGCCCCAAAACCCCAGAAGTATCAGCAATATATAAGCACTAGAGAGAAAGGGAAGGAGCAATACAGATGAGGGAGAGATCCTAGACTGAGAGAGTAAAGGAACAAAGGATACTACATTATAATCAGAGGTAGAATTAATGGAGGTTCAAAGGAAAGGAAAGACAAAGGAGGACGTGGCAGATGTACCTACACAGAAAGATGGATGTGGCAGGACCCTCAACAACCTTTCAGCATCTAGATTTTTTGCTTTTCAACTTCCGTGTCTTGTAACTCCTTTACTTTCAAACACATCGTCTTCACTTTTACGCACATGCTTATGTATCAGATTGCCTATACGGTGTACTTAAGGAAGTAAAAATGAAATCCGATTTTAGAGCAAACTGTTGTGATCACTATCACTTCAGGAAGGAGTAGTTAATGGGCTGGGAAATATGGAATCAGCCTCTTAGATCTGTGGCCAGCAGTGCATTGCTGAGTTTGACGTCTTAATTGATCTATAAGAAGACTAATAGATTTTTATCATTAAATGCTAGTCCTTGAAGAATGATATGAAAAATGTCTATCAAACTAATAAATACCTACCTTTCTTTTGAGTTTTTGCAAACCTGATTAAACAGATGATCATACATCGTGAAACTAATATCAGAAAAACGATTTAGTGATAAGGCTAAAAGCACACGTACTCGATGCCGTATTTTGAACCAACACGTTTGTACTTGTCAGCATCTATCTTTGCAATACTTATGGGCTGCTTCAAATCAGCAAGAATGCTAGCAGCTTTGTCCAACTGCAATGAACTTAAACTTCATCAGATTGCTTCTAGAGGTCAAAATCCCGAAAATTCAGAAAATCACATTAAACCACGCATCACATAGAATTCAAGCTTCTCCTTGCAGTGCTTGTTTAATATAACCCAAGTTATCCTGGAACACAACACTGTTCGCATTCTACAATTCTAGCAAAGTACACAATAAAAAAGGTTCTTTTCTTGAGAAGAGAAATGTGAATATTAAAAGCAATTCGGGCGCGGGGGTTATGGGAGGACCTCGTTGTAATTTAATATATGATTGATATTAGATTATCGATGTATACAAAGACCAGTTGTAACCTCATGTCTCAAGCAGTTGCATATGGCCAGTCCCCTCGCACACTAAAACAGAAGCCATCTAACAGAGAGATTAAAATAAAACGTAGATTCTTGCATAAAATATGCGAATCTTAAGCTTATTACCATCAATCAAACAGTGCATTCTTAACCAGAGATTATTTGTTCTTATACTGCCAAACAAATACTGTATTGGGCGTGCCGGTACTAACTTCTTTTGTGTGGCTAACCAAACATTGGATTTACGGAGATTCTTTTGCTAATGCAGCCAACCAACTATCCGTCAGAGGAAAGAGCAACTGAATAACAATGGTAGCACACAACATACTTAGGGAGCATTAACAGTAAAATCTAATTTCAGAAAATCTATGAATTGCCTGCATGACATAATCATTTTAGAATCTGATTAACTTTTCGTTGGAGAAGTGTGCAACCTTTTTGAATTTAATTGAATAGCCATTTATCAATTAAGGTAGAAAAGCAAACTTGCCAGTAGTTCTTTCTTTGTCCACCAGTTTGGAAAGAAATCACCTAGTGTTTTCTTCCTCTGCTCTGATTTGAACATTAGACCTCATGGTTCTCAACCCACTCCATCGACCACTAATTTGGCACCCGATTAGCCCGTCCATGGTTTATAGTCTAATTTGGCACCCAAGTGTATGGCCTAGCGATCAATGAAGTGAGTGCAAACCTTGGAGACCAGAGTTCAAAGTCCAAAAGAGACAAACCAAGACTAGATTTCTACCTTTGCCTAAGCGTTGGTGGGCAAAGTTAGCCGGTACTTGTGCTGGTGGACGTAACACTACCCTGTGGAATAGTCGGGTACACACAAGCTAGCACCATCAGTTAAAAAAAAGAAAAGAAAAAAAGGATCATAATCTAATGTAGATCACATATCCCAGCAAATGTATCATAAAACTCGGTATAAGCTTATTCTAGTTTTTCAGATGTTAATTCATTTTGACTTTTCTTCTTTGTAATTTGGGTCAAAATTAGCTTGTATACCTGATTTACTCACAGTTGAAGTAAAGAAAACCAAGCGTATCTATTGCAGTTAATTATCCACTTACAATAGTAACTTAGTAAGTTAAGTGTTTTGCACCTTCATTCGAGTAGGATCCCTTTGATTAAATTAAATTACAGGTCTCTGATACATATTACTCCCTCCATTTCAATTTGTTTGACTTGACGTAAAATGTACAAAATGCCCTTACGTGGAAAGTTAAAAATAAAGGAATAAAAGAAAGTAGGACAAAGAAATTGAAAGGGAGGGAGTATTGTACTAAAAACCTGAGGAGCAAGACGTTTGCAGTGGCCACACCAAGGAGCATAGAATTCGACCAGAATATAATCATGGCTGGAAATGGCAGCATCGAAATTGGATTCAGTAAGCTCCAATACTTTCCCGTCAACGGCGAACTCCGCCGCCGACGCCGGAGCTAGGAGGAGAATGAAGACGGAGATAGAGAGGAAAAGCATAGTATGAATTGATGGGATCTATCTAATCACTTTACATTTGCATATTTTCTCCTCTTTATTCATTCCGAGAATTTAGCTTCAGGTAATTACAAATTCACACTAGCCGTACTTTATAAATATAATTAGCATAACTCTTAAAGTTGAACAAAATAATAATTTTTATTATTTTTAGGTACAATCATTTACGGTTATTTACTCAACCAAATCAGAAAAAATTAGTAAATTCATTCCATTAAATTAGGAATCCACATCCATAATTATTCTTTTAATATTTTATCTTAATTCTATTTTTCAATTAATTTTCTCGTTCTTCTTTTATCAATACACCCTAATATCTCAATTTTCTCTTTTTTTTTTTTTTTTGGTTGTTGCCCAACTGCATGCTACGACCTAGGCATTAGATTGAATCGTAGTTTTCAGATTGAGCAAAACATAAAATTATCTATTTCCTTTATCATTATTTCAGATTGGTTATATATGTTATACCATGTACTATATTTTTATTATATCGTATATATTTTTGTGAAAATACCATGTATATTTATGATATAAATATATTTTTGTGAAAATACTATGTATATTTATGGGATAAATATGCTACATGAAAAATGTGTTTCAGTTGAAAAAATACCATGTATATCTATGGTATAAATACTTTTTTTTGTGAAAATACCATGTATATTTATGGTATAAATATATATTTTATGAAAATACCAAGTATATTTCACTAGTGTTTGTTATGTATAAATATATATGTTTACGAGTAGGATTTATTTTTTTCTGCAAAATATACCTTAGAAAAGGAAAGAACCAAAAAAATTTGAATGATTTTTTCAAATATGGAAGATAAATACTCTGTCCAAAAATATAGGAAGAATTTCGTATTGATCCTCATTCAACTTAATTCTAGGGATTTTTTTGGGAAGTTGCTATTATTTAATTGCTATGAAATGAAAACTAACTAATGTTGCTAAGATCTTGGAATTATTTTTTAACTATTGCCTAGTTATTTTTTTTCCCTAGTAAATTTTGCAGCAGCCTTTATGAAAATTATATTAGCCCGCAGTAATCAAAAACTTTTTCACTTTTTTGGGAAATTTAAAGTTGGAGTTGGAGTTATGTTTGGTCATAGTTTTTGCAAATAGTATTTTTTTTTTTTGTTTAATGTACTTATTTTGATTGTGGAAAAATAAGGTTTTTCAAATTTTAAATATAACTTCAAGTTGTATTTGAAATTTTCATGGCCAAACACTAATTTTTGAAAAAAATGAAAAACTTTTCCGGAAAAAAGTGAATAATTCTTATGGCCAAACGGGTCCTAAAATTTCAATCTATTTTCAAGTAAAATTCATTTTCAAACACAACTACCCAACAACGTACTCACTAAAATCTCAACTGAAATACTAATTGTCACGACCCGACTAGGGGCCGTGACGAGTACCCGATACTTGTACCGAACACCCCTTATCTATCGTTTTACCTTTACTTCTCAGCGGGCCGTAGGAACTGTGCCATATATATTTTTTTTAACATTAACATTAGCAGCATCACTATGAACATAGACTAGTAAACTTCGTTATCACTTTATACAACAACATTAAAATGCCAACACACCATATATCTAACTGTACTTGACTGACTGGGCATATCTGTCTACGAGCCTCTAGACATAGTACACTTATACATAGAAAGGGCCGGGTACTGCCGTGCCCGAATATACATACACAAAATAGTACCGCGGAAGTGAGGCTCCGGAACAACTGGAGCACTGTAGAGTACCGCTGGTAGAGCTCCTAAGGATCAAGTCCACCTGTCTGCTGACCTGCGCGGCATGAAACGCAGCGTCCACAAGAAGGGACGTCAGTACGAATAGTGTACCGAGTATGTAAGGCATGGAAGACAATGCAAGCAATAACATAGAGTGCGATTAATAATATCATGGAGTCACAGGACATATAACGAGGCAAGAAAGTAACCTGTACATAGGAAGGCCCCTTTTTGGGCGGCTATCATGCATGGCTTGTCTTTCCCTTTTAAAAACGTTTCCCCTCCATGAACGTAGAAAATAGAACTTATATTATGTCGTATCTTGTCGTATCGTGTCCTATCGTGCCCTATCGTGGCATATCGGGTCGTATCCTATCGTGGCATATCAGGTCGTATCCTATCGTGTCTTATCATGGCATATTATATCGTGTAATGTCATGTCTTACTACAGCATGTCGTGTCGTGTTATATCATGTCAATGTCATAGTATAGTGTGTCATAGTGTATCATGCCATAGCGTAACTTGTCATATCATAGCATAGCTTATCATATCATAGCATAGCTTGTCGTAGCGTATCATATCATGGCATAGCGTATCATAGCGTATCATATCATAGCTTAGCTTTCCGTTGAAAATCTTTTCTTGTTCGTATATATATAAAAATAGAACATGTCATATTGCTGAGGCGTCAGCAGCCGATCCATTTAGCCATAAATACACATCCCGCGTCCGGGCATCCCGCGTCCGGGACGATATCATGTCATGTAATGCCAACTGATCAGGTGGATATGCGTGTATAACGCTCTGCCCTTATTCCCATCTTCCCCGTATACATATGCATACATCATGTACATATATCAGCGTCTATAGCGCTCTGAATCTTTTATCATATACATATACTGGTATCATGTACGTATATCAGCGACTATAGCGCTCTGGATCTTTTATCGTATACATATACGTGTATCATGTACATATTTTATAAACATATACATATTTCCATTAGAATGGTACAGTACTTATCGTTTGATAATCGGAACGAGGATCAAAAGTTTCCTTTGGATTCTACTCCAAAATAAGTCAAACGGAGCAATAGGGAAAATCCGTGAACAATGGGCCCACCTCGGGTCAAATGAGGCGGCGTACCAAATTTACGTACATTATATTTCATGACGTCACTTGTGAGGGTTTTAAGGTAGTCGGGTCATATTTATGCCAGTTCTAGATGTTTAGGAAGTTTCTCCAATATTTTACACAATTTCTAATTCAATTCTACTGAATGAAAAAGGGGAAACTTTAAGTGCGGATTCCGGGAAATAGAGTTGTCCCCGAGGCTCGTACCCAACTTATTACGTTTAAGGCATGCCATAGAAGGAAGGGTGAAGCCTTACATACCTTTTCCGCTTCATACACGTCTCCAAAATCAAGTTTCAAGTTCGCCAAAATCTACAATTTGGTCACAATTACCAAATGTTAATTGTAAGGCTTTAAGATTTCAATCTTAACCAATACTTGTTTACAAAAATTTGGGCAGCATCTCCCCTATAAATACACCATCCCCAAAATTCAACTTAGCCAATTTTTTATCAACAACAATCCGGGAATTCAACCCGGCCAAACTATCAACACAATGACAACAACCATGACTACAAAACACAATATAACACAACTAGTCTTCTTTCCAACATAATGCAATAGCTTTCATTCCAACTTCACATTTCCAAAACCAATCTCAATGTTTTTACATTCATTACTAATCAAGATCATTACAATATAATTCGGAAGCATTTCATATCATTTCTACCAAATATTCACAAGATATACAAAATATACAAACTTTCCACCAAAACCATAATCCATCCAAAACTTCTAATCTTCAATCTACATATTCCTAACATATTTCCATCTTCCAATTTCATCAACCATAATCATAATTTGCACCTTAATAATTTCATTTTCATAATTACATAAATCTACCATAAAATCACAAAACTTCTCATAACCACTTAACAACCAATCTTTCATGCCAATATGGACTATTATCCTTCCAAATTCACCAACTAACATAATAATTCACATTTAAAACTCCACTTCTATAATTACATAAAAACTTCATTAAAATCATATAATTTCCTATAACTATTTCCAATAATTTTCCATGCCAACTTGAACCATTTTCTTCCATTTCCAATATAAATTTCACCATAACCACAACTAGAATACAACATAAAATTCAACTCATATTATTTATACAACAATATACATATATGTCCACTTACATATATGCACACCCACTTTGTAAACTTCCATATTTCCATAAATTCTACTCATTTCTACATACTACAACATAAACCAACCTTCATAACATAATAAAAAGGGATTAATTCTTACCTTTTTCTACAATCTTCTTCACTTGACCAAGTTGTCAACTTGAAGAAACAAGTGTTCTTTCTTCCAAAATAATTACACCAAGTTGTAAAGGACCCTTGAATTAGTAGGAATACCACAAGAAAATAATTTTTGGGAGAAGATTTCAAAGGGACAAAAATTGGAGAGCATGGCCGTATGCCATGTCTCCTTTGCTCTTCATTTGTTTTGTTTTTCTCCTCTTCTAATGTTCTTGAAACTTCTATATGTTTCAAGACAACTAAATGACCCCTTTTATTTAATTATCACATGGAAATTAATTAGAATCCATGGGCTTGGGCCATTGTATGGCCGGCCACCCCTCTTTTGGGCCTAATTTTTTTTTCTTCATTTTTTTGGGCCAACTCGGTTGATCCCGAGTTGGGCCTAGCCCACTGACCTTTCGACCTTAAAACGTCCATATCTCCTTGTACCGATGTCACCTGGGAACCCACAACCTATGGTTGGAAAGCTAATTCAATTATCTACAACTTCTATTTCTTGATATTTTTCCAAATTCCAAACTTATAATACCGTTTTTGCCCCTACAAGTCAGATCACCCGAAAACGTTTTCTTAAAAATATTCGTTTGGAGGACTTCCACTTTGATTTGGCCCAAGGGTCCTTCTTGAGTTGTGTTTAACTTCACATATGTGATTCATATGACTTTTCAGATGTCCAAAAAAAAATCTCGATGTGTGGGCCCCACCTCAGCTTACAAATAATCCGACGTAAAAAAAATACGGGATATAACACTAATGGTCTGCAGTCACAAAATTTCAATCTATTGTCAAGTAAAATTCATTTCCAAACACAACTACCCAACAACGACAACAACATACTCACCGAAATCTCATAAAGTGGGGTCTAAGAAGGTAGAGTGCACGCACACCTTATTTCTACCCTGTGAGCTACAGTGGTTGCTTCTGGTTGACTCGGCACAAGGACAAGCAATTCAAACCAGTATATAAAGCCATGGATAAATATTATAAAAAGTACGATAAAGTTGTTTAAAACAAAAAAAAAGAGTTGTAACTACGCAAATTAATACGATAATCAAAGTATAAGAAACAACAGATAGTGGCAGAAATAAAAGGATAAAAAACTACCAGAGTAATACTACGACTACTAGTATGAAAGAATAAGTAGGACAACGCTCAACTATATACTAGCTTTGTACCCTAATTTGTATCCTTCAAAATCTGCTATCTAAGATCACGTCTTTGGTAAGCTGGACCTGCGTCATATCCTGTCTAATCATCTCTCCCAATACTTCTTCGGCCAACCTTTACTTTTCCTGAAACCGTCCATAGTCAACCTCTCACACCTCTGTACTAGGGCATTCATGCATCTCATATGTACATGCCCGAACCATATGATCAGCCTCACCTCCCGCATCTTATCCTCCAACGAGGCCACTCCCACTTTGTCCGGTTATCTTCAATTCTAATCATATCCCTTCTCATATGCCCACACATCATTCGTAGCATCCTCATTTCCGTAACTTTTATTTTCTGAACGTGAGAGTTATGAACTGGCCAATACTCTGCCTCATAAAATATAATTGACATAACCACCACTCTATAGAACTTACCTATAAATTTTGGTGGTACCTTCTTGTCACACAACACTCCGGATGCGAGCCTCCATTTTATCCACTTGCACAAATACAATGTGTGACATCATCGTCAATATCTTTATTTCCTTGAATAATAGACCCAAGATACTTGATTTTTTTTTTTTGAATGGTCTTAGAACCAAGGCTCACTTTCCTGCCAGCCTCAACCAATCTCATGACAAAACCGACGTAAGTAAATTAGAAATAGTAGAAACTACAAAAATTGTTACTACTAAACACAAGCGAAAAGACGATGGACGGAAATCAGCGGATAAAATCAAGAGACACTATTTTAAATTTTTTTATTGTTTTTTTACGAAAACCAACGGACTTTCATCAGTTATTTTTGAGGAAAAATGCGTGGAAACTATTTTTTTTTTAAAGAATCACTACGATGGAAGTATTTATTTTATATCGGGTTTTCAGTAAAAAATGAGTCTAGTGTATTTTACTTAGTCGATGGACTTTCTTGATTTTTATCGACAGAGTCCTTCGATTTTTGTGTTTCGAGATACTATTTTCTGACATTAACAAGTCTGTAGGTTTTTCCTATAACCGACTGACGTCTGTCGGTCTTGTCACGAGATATTTGGTCTTTTCTTTAGTAATGTGTATCTCTAAATGTGAGTTTTTACTAAATTTTTTTTTCATAGTTCTCCTCAAATCTAATAAACAGAGTTCGATGAATATTTTGTTGGAGACTAAAAGTGTTAATTTTTGGTGAACTTAAAGGACCAAAACTGTTAAGTGCATACTTAAGGGACTATTTTGAATCTACTGGATCATTTATGTCCTCTCATAAAAAAAAAAAAAAAAAAAGTACTAAAGTCTTTGATGAGCCGTTTGTATTGAATGTCAAACGTAAATTTGGTTGGCGCTAGGCTTCAATTCTTTACTGCGGTAACACTCATACATACAATTTCTCCTTCAAATTCTCTAGAAAATACACAAATATATTTTTTTCTGGTGAAATTAGGAAAAAGACCCAATTCAACTGTATCGGTTTATTTAGTAGAAAAAGATTAGATTTTTAGGATGAGTTCACGGGGGTTGCTGCCATTAATGAATCTTGTTAGACTTAAGGGAGTCCCAATTTTGCAGCAATTGCATTTGGAAGAGAGGCTATTGAGGACCACTTCTCAAAATTGGTGTATTGTAAATGATGGAACCAATGAACCCACCATTGTTATGGGCATTTCAGGGTGAGATATCAATTTCCCCCCTTTATTATGGTATGCTTTTACTTTTTTTTTTTTAACTTTTTTTTCATACTCCCCCTGTCCCAATTTACATACACGGAGTTTAAGAAACAAAACAAGACTTTTGAATCTTGTGGTCTAAAACAAGTCATACATATTTGTGGGGTTATAGATCATCTCGTTTAAATTTAATTTGTTGCCAATTAAGGAAATATGTCATTTTTTTGGGACTGACTAAAGGGAAAGTGTGTCATATAACAGAGGGAGTAATACTTTTGCTAGAAATGTTTCTTGATTGGCGGGTTTATTGTGCAAGCAAAGACCAATTTGTGTGGGGTGTCAATTGTCATAGCTTTTGGATTTTCTATTTAATGATAGACTATCCCATAGTTCTTAATAAAATCTGTGATAATTGGTGCTTTTTGCCATGAATGGCTTATATTTGTTGTAACAAACCCAAACTCCTCACTGTATTAATAACAACAGGAACACAATTGCAGCTCTAGTATAGTACTTGCAAGTTGCAACACAATTGCAGGTATTTGTTTTTCATAATACTTTTGCTAGATAATGCTTCTTGATTGTGTCGATTGGCGGGTTTATTGTACAAAGACTAATTCTATTGGCGGAGCCAGAATTTTTAGTTTATGGGTTCTAGATCACAATTTTCTTTTTTTGCTTACTGGGTTCTGAATAGATTATTAGTACATATTAAATAATTTTTTTTAACACATACAGGGTATGAACCAACCAAAGTAATTGGGTTCTGCCAAACCTGTAATTACTACTAGAGGCGGAGCTAGAATTTAGAGTTAATGGATTCTGCACTTGCCACTGAACTCATAGTCGTTATAGTTAATGGGTTCACAATTAAATATTTATACACATTTAATGAGTTTATATATATTAGTTCGTCCCGTAACGAATACTCTCCCTCCGCCCCTGACTACTACACTGTCCGCCCCTGGTTCCGTAGCTTTTGAATATTCTATACCAACACATAGTTCTTAATGAAATAGGTGATAATTGGTGCTTTTTGCCAAGGCTGGCTTAGATATACTATTTTTTTGTCATGCTTCATTGGAAGGAAAGTTAGAGAGTTTAAAATATTATCCGTTTTCGCTTCATAATTGTAGTTTTAGAAGTCTTTGAATAATAGGAAGCGAGTTTAGGTGGGGTGTGCATTTTGAAAAGTTTCTCTACAATGAATTATTAGGGTGATTTGGTTGGGATGCTATCTGAATTTCAAGGATGTTCACTGTTCCTTTGAGGAGGGAAGAAAAAGATGGAGAATCGACTTCATCTCCAGACATATGATGCAAACAAAAACCTAGTATTTAAGTGGAGAAGTGTGATGAGCCAGGCTTGTTATCCACTGAATTTCGAACCCTGTGCCACTAGCACTCGGGGGTTTCTTAGTTATCACAAAGAAAAAAAGAAGGATCTTCAGGTTGTGCCAAGGTAAGCAAGATGCAAAGGCCACTTGTTTCTATATCTCACACCGGATGATGGATGCACTAGGAGTATGGTGTCACTTTCATTTACATCTACTTAAATAGTCAATTTAAGGGAAAACGATACCTCTAACAACTGAATAACAAAACAATCAAGGAATGAGACTTTGCAGAATATCAGCATCTGCGTTGTTTCTGTAAAAAAAAAAAAAAAAAAAAAAAAGATAAATTTTCTATGAATCAAATATGTTCCACATCTCAAGAATAATTTATAAAGATTCTTGCTGGTTGATTTAACTTAGTGAACTAATGTCGTCAACTTATGATTCCATTTGTGTATCTTAAAGACACTGAAAAATTAGGCCAGTTTATCCACTTTCTGATATCGTGAAGACTGTATATTGGTTGGATCTAAGCCGTCAGTATTACCGAATACCTACACTGCTGATGTGCAAATTCTGATCTATCAGTTTATAATTGATGCCATAGCTGTAATGATAGAACTTTACTGTTGTATGTTCTGGATTGAGTTAGTTTATATAACAACATCAACTATTGGCACAGAAAACCAGCTGAACTTCTTGAAATCGGTTCTGTTTTGCAAGACAAGATTCCAGTAGTTAAGAGGTTTACTGGAGGAGGCACCGTAATTGTTGATCACAGGACAGTTTTCATCACCTTCATATGCAACACGGATGCTCTCCCTAGCGTACAACCGTATCCTAGGCCCATCATGTCGTGGAGCGGCCAACTGTATAGCAAAGTGTTTCAAGGAGTAGCGGATTTCTCTCTTCGTGAAAATGGTACTTTTTTTTGCTCCAGGATATTGTTCATCGTTGACTGCCCAGCGTTTTTGCAGGAAGTGCTGCAGGTTTTCTTCTTCAAGAACCAAGAAAGAAAGAAACAGAGAAATAACACTTTTTCTTACTTGTCCAAAGAAAAAAAATGGCTTGCTTTTAAACTTTGTTATGGAGGAAACACTTGCTTATACTTGCTGTATGGTATTTTTTGCACTATATATTTGTGAATTATTTGGTTTGACATTAGTGAAACTTATTTGACTAATACAAAAAAATTAGAAGTTTCATTTAGCTGACAATGTGTTTTTGCATGTACTGGGGCTAAAAACTAAGGTTGAGTTCAGACTGACGATGCTATAGTAAGCACTTATTCTATGATGATGATTGTCCTCAAATAAACCTTTTACACCGCATTAGTCAAGGGACTTTCCTTTTATATAGATTTAATATTTGTGGTATATAAGGTTCAAAAACTCTCTTGCTAACTTCCTGACGAGAAAATCCCATTCATTGGATAGCCACTTGGATGCTTCTTTTTCTGTATTCTTGTTTCTTCTTGTTAGCAATGTTCTATGATTCTTGTTACCCACTTGGTTCCCGTTGAATACTAACCCCCTCCCCCCGCCCTCCCTTCTCTATCCTTGTTGCTATCCATCTGACTGCTTGTATTTGTCTTTTTCTTTTTTTTGCTCCCACATTGATATAACTTGACGGATTCTTGTTTTATGTTGTGCTCACCAACTTTCTAAGACTACCAACTTCATATTGTACTTTTACATGATCACAGACTACGTTTTTGGCAACCACAAGTTTGGGGGAAATGCTCAATCTATCACAAAAGGGCGTTGGGTTCATCATACGTCCTTTCTGTGGGATTATGAGATGATGAACATGGCTTATCTCAAACTTCCAAATCGAGTTCCTGACTATCGACAGGTCTGCTAATACTTTTGCAAGTTCCTTGTCTACTTGTTCGATAATCTTGTGAGCATTTTTTCTTTGAAGAACTTGATGATGTAGCTGATTTTTTAACATTGTGTTTCTGGAAACACTTCAATTTAAGATGTTGGCAGAATAATCTCAGCCGTGTTTAGGATCGATGCCAAATTTCATTCTTGTTTTATGTTGCAACTTGCAACATATGGGAATAATATTTTCGTAGCCATAGATATTTTTCTCTTCCCTCCAACATATAGTACATTTAGGTACAGAGAATAGATAAAACATTTTTATTTTCATGAGATCTTCACTACATTTTGTTTGCACAAGTTACTTTTCCAATGCACATTAGAAATTTGCTTGTTAAGTTTCTGACAGAGAGTTTTCTTATTGGTTGTTCAGGAAAGAGACCATTTGGACTTCATCTGCCGCATGAAGGATTATATATCTCGTCAAGAATTCATCAATAGAACCATATCTGCTCTTGGCAGCCAATTTTGTGTAACTTCTCTGGAGCTTGAATCATTTGACTGTCCTGATGACACGAAATTTGTGCCCTCCTCTAGACTTCTGGGAAAACAAGAACTGGAGGATAGTTTGGAGTCTGAATCTGGGAATGTCATACTTCAGTCACTGTAACTGCCACACGACCTTTGCTTGAGGGTGCTACTGTATGTCAGTGTACCTTAATTGATTATTCATTCGATGAATAATTTTCATAAGAATATTTTTGTTAAGTGGGCTCCTAATCTGAATGTGGTTGCCTACCTCCAACTCATTCATATTGCTACTTGCTCAGATTGAAATACTGGGAAGAAGTGCTAATTTTTAACATTGTGCATTACAGCGGGCATTAATTGAATCGTTGTTTGTAAGCACGTCGATCGAGTGTTTACATTATTTATTCACTGGACAAACCACCATCTCTCTCCCCTTCATTTGGTTCTGTGGTTTTATTTCGGGCAGCAAAATTTGAGCTACCTAGACTTTTGATTCCAAGAGTTTGTTGTAGCTAGTAGAGGTCTTGGCGGGAAATGAAAATTTCCAAATTTACACAGTGCCTCTTGATTGGTAAGTTTTGCTTAAGCATAGTATTAGAGTATGTTACCAAGCACAATCACTAGGCATGGCCAATGTAACAATAGCATCATGCATAATATGAGCTTTCTCTTAGTTGACCACCTAGGAAGCAAACCATAATCTCTTGATGATCTAGTGAAATAAGGATGCAATTCTAGTTGCCCTGTACAATCGTACTTTTCCAACTTTGATGGGGCAGTGGTGATAATAATTGTGCTGGAAGAAGATTCACACGATTACAATGATTAGTAAATGTAATTGCCACCTTTGCACTGTATTTCTTTAAAATATCAATTCCTTATAATCAAAATCAAACAAAAATCATAGATTTAGTTGAAATTAATTTACAGGCCACACGGGTAGGATTAATGATTTGCCGGACTGTTGTATTACATCTCATCATTTCTGGACACAAGGAGTGCGGTATGAATTGCTGAAATTTCAAAACGATGGACAAGTATATGGTGTTCGATACCTAGTCTTAAGTTAACTTCAAGTTTCTTGTTACTACCCCAACAATTCTTGAATTTAACTTCAAGTTTCTTGCTACTACCCCAACAATTCTTGAATTCGAAACCACTGGCTTACATGAAAATCTTAGACGTACAAATGGTTTGGTACTTGAAAAGTTCGAAGCTATGCCTATGCAAAAGAAGCCAAAAATCTGAAAATTTATGCGTATACCCATGATGAGAAATCTGTCTATACAACTAAATTCCTCTTGAGCCACCCCCTCATTGGGCGTGTGACCAGATTGCACTTTAAAAAGGGTAATCCGCACAAATGTCCCTATTTCGAGGTGGTCTTTTAAGTTTTGTCCCTCAAATTTGTGGTCTTTAATTTTTGCCCTGCATCACTTTTGGCAGGGCATAACTTGAATTTTACTCGGCATAGTTTTAAGTTTAGCGCATATGTATCATAATATTCTACAAGTTATGCCGGACAAGACAGAACTTTCAAATTTCAAAACTCAACATAATCTGAAGAACGGCATAAGTTTAGTTTTCGCTCGGCATAGTTTACGTTTAGCTCCGGCATATGTATCATAACATCCACACAAGTTATGTCAGACAAGGCAAAACTTTCAACACTCAACATAATCAGAAAAATACTACACAACTTATGCTGCATAACTAACTTCCTACAAAACTTGTGCCGAGCGAGGCAAAAGTTCAATTTCCGAAGATAAAAATATTATAGAACTTATGCCGAGCGAAGTAAATCAGGATATTTTTATTAAATAAGCAACAAGAGCAAAAATTAAAGACCATATACGAGGGACAAAAATTAACGACCAATGTGTTTGAAGGACGATCCGTGCAAAAGCTTGCTTTAAATAGAGGATTTCAGTTGTTTAAATAATGTCCTCATCGACTTGAGGTATCGTCCAAAAAGGATCTATTTTAACTAGCAAACCAACCAAAGTGGTCGTTCCAATGACTTTTAAGAAAAGATCGGGCGAACAATTGCTTAAAATCTCTGTCATTGCCTTTTCTTCTTTCTTTGTGTGTATCAATCTGTTTATAAATTTGGTCTCTACGTGACTATATTATGCAGGCCCTAATTGCACTATTTGAACATGGAACTGTCAGTTTGTACACAAGTTTGGTGGAGTTGCTAATAAAGAAAAAAAGAAGAAATGAGAAATATTTGATAATGGTCTCCTGGGGCCCGGGTAAATATAACTGCAAAAAGAGAGGCTCAGATGCACATGTTATCGTCTGATATCAGACTCGGTAGAGACCCTAATCTCACCTACTGCGCAATAATCATCACAGCACTCAAATCATGCACCAGCCGGGAATCGAACCCGGGTCTGTACCGTGGCAGGGTACTATTCTACCACTAGACCACTGGTGCTTCTTGTTTACATCGCTCAGCATTTCTTATTAATACAAATGTCACATCAATAAAATGAAAACTCATGTTATCATTTCAGCTGTTCTTAGTTACCCTATCACTACAACAACAACAACAACAACAGCCCAGTGAAATCCCACATCTTGGGGTCTGGGGAGGGTATAATGTACGCAGACCTTACTCCTACCAAGGTAGGATGGTTGTTTCCGAGAGACCCTCGGCTCAATAGAAGCATAAAAAGGGGGTCAGATAAGGTTAAAAGATTTAAAACGATATTGCAATGAAATAATGCAAGCGACACATTAAAACAGGATAATCAAGGAATTCAAAGCGATATGGAAATGCAAATCACGAAAGCGGCACAGATAAAATAGAGTAATCAAAGTACAGAAAGTAGCAAATAATAACATAAATCAAAGCACAAGAAATTATAATGCACTAATGCGCCTACTAATAAGGAAAGATAACGAGACTTATATACTAGCCTTCTACCCTAATGTGGGTCCTCCACACCTTCCTATCTAAGGTCATGTCCTCGGTAAGCTGTAACTGCGTCATGTCCTGTCTAATCACCTCTCCCCAATATTTCTTTGGCCTACCCCTACCTCTTCTGAAACCATCCATGGCTAACCTCTCACACCTCCGCACTGGGGCATCTATGTCTCTCCTCTTCACATGCCCAAACCATCTCAGTCGCATTTCCCGCATCTTGTCTTCCACCGAGGCCACTCCCACCTTATCCCGAATAGCCTCGTTTCTAATCCTGTCGCTCCTAGTGTGCCCACACATCCATCTCAACATTTTCATCTCGGCAACTTTCATCTTTTGAACGTGAGAGATCTTAACTAGCCAACACTCCGCCCCATACAACATAGCCGGTCTAACCACCACTCTGTAGAACTTGCCCTTCAGTTGTGGTGGCACCTTCTTGTCACATAGCACTCCTGAAGCTAGCCTCCATTTCATCCACCCTACCCCAATACGATGTGTGACATCATCGTCAATCTCCCCGCTGCCTTGCATGATAGACCCAAGGTACTTGAAACTACTTTTCTTTTGGATGGCCTGAGCACCAAGCCTAACTTCCACGCCAACCTCCTGGGGTGTCTCACTGAACTTACACTCTAAGTACTCTGTCTTGGTCCTACTCAGCTTAAATCCTTTAGACTCCAAGGTATGTCTCCAATCCTCCAGCTTAGCGTTAACTCCGCTACGAGTCTCATCGATCAGGACTATGTCGTCCGCGAAAAGCATACACCATGGCACCTCACCTTGAATTTGTCGCGTCAATCTATCCATCACCAAGGCAAATAAAAACGGACTAAGAGTTGATCCTTGATGCAACCCCATCACAACTGGAAAGTGCTCTGAGTCCCCTCCTACTGTCCTTACTCTAGTTTTGGCTTCCTCATACATGTCCTTGATCACCCTAATGTATGCTACAGGTACACCTTTAGCCTCCAAACATCTCCATAGGATTTCTCTTGGAACTTTATCGTAAGCCTTTTCTAGGTCGATGAATACCATATGCAAGTCCCTCTTCCTCTCCCTATACTGCTCCACCAGTCTCCTCACAAGATGAATGGCTTCTGTAGTTGAGCGTCCCGGCATAAATCCGAACTGGTTCTCTGAAATAGACACGCCTCTCCTCACTCTCATCTCCACCACTCTTTCCCACATTTTCATAGTATGGCTTAGTAGCTTGATACCTCTATAGTTTTCGCAACTCTGGACATCCCCCTTGTTTTTGTATAGAGGGATCATTACGCTCGACCTCCATTCTTCGGGCATCGTTGCCGTCTTAAAGATGACATTAAACAACCTAGTCAGCCACTCCAAACCTGCCGAGCTCGCGCTCTTCCAAAATTCCCCAGGGATCTCGTCAGGTCCGGTCGTTAGTTACCCTATCACTGAATGTTATTTTTTGTTTGCAGTTCCGAATAACATAAAGGATACAATCACTTGTGCATATTGCTGTTGGAAACGATTAAAGAGGTTTTTTAACCTCCAATGTGTTTTTTCTAACTGTTCCAAATCATAATACGAGAGCTTATGTAGTTATGTTAGGTTTAACAAATGGTCTTTCGTTCTTTTATGAATTTTCCATGGTTGAGAATTTGAATTTCTTGGATTGGACTTTCAACTCGTATTTGTTTCTCTGTATTATAAAAGGAACAAGAACTTTTTTTTTTTTTTTTTTTTTGGCTCTCTTACTTAGAGAAATTAGGAAAAACACTCCTATCGTTGTTTTAGTGACATAAAACTTTCCTTTCTTGATAAAAGACATGTGACTTTGGTAGAACCATAAAATAGGATTGAAATCTTCCTTTGAGAATGATTACTTTTCTTTTGGTTGAGAATTAGTGTTTCTTGAGAACTTAATAGATTTTTTTCCTCCTAATCTTTCAAATTATGCGATAAAACACCATACGGCATCAACAACGTAGATTCATGTTGAGAGTAAATTGCTAAAATAATTCTCATTCAAGCATAACATTTAAAGACAAAATAATTTTTTAAAGATTGGAAAGAAACAAGAATAACTCTCTAATCCTTGGTTGCGTCTCACCAACACATATATTACCTACAATATTAAAAGGTCTCCAAAGCTTAAATTGAATTTTAATAATTATTTATGTATAATATTTTCAAATTAACCTAATCAAACTTCAATTTATATTGCGAAATTTGTAAAAAGTTAAGATAAAAAACTTACTTAGTAGATATTAAACTTCAAACAATGATACGAAATTGATAAAGAGTAAATGCAAATGTATATTCCTTTTTTGAAATAATAATAGTTTAATATCATCCATCCTATGGTACGTGGCCATGTCTCCACTTCAACATATTCCTGTATCATTATAAGTCGTTTGATAGGATGTGTAAGAATAATACTATTGAATAGGATGGATTAGTAATGGTGAGAATAGCACCGATTATTGAATAGGTGTATAAGTAATGAATATTCACACCAGCAATTCTTACGACTCTATACAGAAAAGTGGGGAAGGTTAAACTGAAAAAAGTTCTGGCAAGCTGGAAGCAAAATGCAAAATCCTTCAAAGAACCTGGTTTAATGCTCCTGTGACTCACAGAATTTTCTGCTAGTTTTGTTTTTCTTGTTTCCATTCTTATCGGGGAATGTGCTTTTAGTAGTTGTTTACATTACAAATAGCGAATCATAAAATTCAAATTCTTGGGCACACAGTTCTCTTATCAAACTCCACGGCAATGCTTCAGGCTCCAAAGAGTCATCAACTTCTTTGTGGTGCTTAATACAGCAAAAAAGCAATGAGATACAAACGGGCTAACAAGAATAAGTTCACCTGAAACAGTAAAAGTCCAGATATCAGCAGTAATTAGGCAGATTCTCTAACAATATTTCTGGTATTGACTGCCAACTTCGATTAAAGAAAACGTCCATCAAAGAACTCACCCCCCCCCCCCCCCCCCCCACACACACACACACACATTTCATTCAATCAACCTCAATCCTATATTAGCTGGGGCAACTAAATGTACCCAATGTATCAGTTCTACTCTATTCAAATCTATGTCTATTGGTACATCCTAATGATAGTCATCAAATTATCTTTACACAGACTGTCAACCTACCACAATCCTCCTTCTGGCCATCACTACACAACCCTCCGTACTCTCATAACTCAAGTTGGATAACTTCCAAATAGTTCAAAGGGAAAATCTTTCGGCAATTTCATTTAGTTCAACCTTTTGAGCGGAGATTCTACACAAGCACTTCACCATATAGGAAAGGGAGGATGAGCCATAAGTTCTTAGTATACACAGCTATAATTATGGGACCTAAACATACTTTTCGAACCTGAGCAAAAGAAACAGGGTAGACTTTTTTGTAGCGCCAATTGCACATAGACTCTGACTACCAGGCCAATCATCCATCAACAGTAAAACCTATGGCATTTGACACAATTGAAGCAGTAGTTTTCTGCTATATAACCATAATCAGAAATCTGATCAATACAGCTGCTTTCTGCGGTTACCATAAGCAAATATATAGGACCACAAGGAAAAAAACATATCTAAAAGAGAGGAAACTAGTTTTTGATTTTAGTAAGCATCTCCACTGCTCGATGGAAAACCTAAGATGCCTCAATCATAAGATTCGAATTTACTAATGTGCTAATGATCTGATAAGAAGAAGTTTCTAACAGATGGTCAAGGCTGTTTGAAACTCTCTTATCTCATCCAGAAGGCCAAATAGGGTATACATAAGATATCTCATCATTAAAAATCCTTTATATAGGTTCTCAAGCAACCTTCTAAACCGTCTGCTTTTATCACATTAGCATCTTCACTGTGGTTGCTGCATTAGGCTACCACCCTGTAAGTCATCTCAATTTCTAATATCAAGAATCACATTGGAACAATTGGAGGATAGTGCAAATTTTTCTTTTACATTACTAAAGATTAAAGTATTTTATTGATCAACAAAAGCACCAAGGAAGTGCATCAATGTACACAAAAAAGAACAGAGAAGATATAAAGTTACAAAGCCTATAGCATCTGAACGAGATGAGGAAGTCAAATAAGGTGTGTACATCTTCCAGAATTCCAAATTAAATCTTGAGCATGTAACCAAGTACCTTCATAATCTTTCTATGAAGCATGTAAAATATACATGTTTGCACAAACCTTATAAAAACTATTGATCTCCAAGTAATAAATTAAACACGAAAAACATGAGATACCCTTCACTCATGATGAATACTCACACCAGCAATACTTAAGGCTCTTTATAGCCAAAAACAAGGGGAAGGTTAAATTGAAAAAAAAAAAAAAAAAAAGTACTTACAAGCTGGAACCAAAATGCAAAATCTTTCAAACAACTTGATTTAGTGCTCCTGTGGTTCACAATTTTCGCTAGTTTCTTTTTCATAGTTTCCTTTTATCTTTTCTATTGCCTTTCTTATTGAGGAATGTGCTTGTAGCGGTTCTTTACATTAAAAATAGTGGATCATAATATTAAAATTATTGGCCACATAGTTCTCTTATCAAACTCCATGATGACGCTTCAGCTCCGAAGAGTCATCAACTTCTTTGTGGTGCTTAATACATCAAAAAGCAATACAAACGGGCTGACAAGACTAGGTTCACCTGAAACCATACACGTCCAGATATCAACACTAATTAGGAAGATTCACTAACTAAATTTCTGGTCTTGACTGCTAATTTTGATTAAAGAAAGACATCTATCAAGAACACCAACCCACCCAACCCCCCCCCCCCCCCCCCCCCAAAAAAAAAAAAATTCAATGAATCAACCTAATCCTATATTAGTTGGTGCAACTATACGAATCCAATATATCAGTTCTACTCTTGAATTCCATTTCTGCATACCTAGATGGGCACATTCTTTTTTTTTAATAACCGTGGTGTCCGGGCCAGCTTGTGACTTAGATAGGCACATCCTAATGAATAGTCATCAAATTATCTTTACACCGACTGACGACTGTCAACCTACCACAATATCCCCCCTGACCATCAAAACCACTATCCCCATACTCCAATAACTCAAGTTGGATAACTTTCAAATAGTTCAGAGGAAAATGTTTCGGCAATTTCATTTGTTGAGTGGTCTTTCCTCCTTTCATGTTTGTCTCGTTTAATATCGACTTGGATTTCTTCAGTTTGATCCAGTTAGTTAGACAATTAAAAAGGTGTTTCCTTGTTCTGGGATCCTTTATCTTTGTTATAGTTTAAATCATCAATTTTAGACATTACTTTGGTGCTTATGCGGGTTTATGCAAAATTAAAACCGCTTAAAGGAATCCCTTTTCTCACCCTTTTTTATTTTAAGAGTATTAGCAGAGAACACAAAAAACTTGAAGTGGATAAGAAAGGAAACAATATTCTTCCAAGATAACCTCAACAAAGTTCAGGCATAATGCAGAAATATAAATTGTTCATTTTCATCCAAAAATAAACTCCAATCAAATCCCTCAAGATTTCACCTTTGAACAAACAACATTCCAATGATACCAAATATTCGAATTTACCCCACATAATAACATTCTTCATCTTTCCTAACAACATAGGAAAAAAAAAAATTACAAGCTTACAAATCTAATAGTATAAAAGAGTAACATTAATATAAACTGTTCAACATCATGTCCATTTAAACCAATCATATCCAATAATACCAAATCATCAAATTTACCCCAAAAGTTCCATTTTTTTTTTTCCCTTGTTAACAAAAAGTTGAACAAACTTACAAGATCAATGATCTTCAACATAACTGGTACTAGCTTCATCTCCATGATCTTGTTTAGAACAACAATGATCCCCATGATGATTACTCTTCTTTAATGTCTCATTTTCTTCATCATCATCATCATCGCTATCATCTTCATCAAAAGGCTTTTCTTTATGGAAAATACAACATTTCTTGGAACTTTTCTTGTTGAGGAATTCATTGTCTACAGTTCCTGGTTTCCATGATACTCTCCTTTTTGGCTTCAGTTTCAATGTTAGGGTTTCGATTGGTGGTTGTTGTTGTGATGATGATGACGTGGCAGATTCTGATTGGTTTTCTACGGTTAGGGTTAGGGTTGATGTTCCGGTAGCCGGTGGTGCAATTTCTCTCCTTCGTGTGGTCATTTTTACCGATTTTAGCCTTCTCTCTTTCCCTTTTTCTGTTTTGTTTTGTTGCTCTCATATAAATAAGGAAAAATCTAAATTTGTTTTACGGGTCAAGTATGACACGTACTATTCGAAATAGTTTAAATATACCCTCCCTTTGAATATCAGTTCAATTATTAACACAAATTTGCTCTTAATTTTAACGAAACGACACATGACAAGCTAAAAAAAAAAAAAAAAAAACTAATCCATCCCCAGTTTCAAATATAGGATTCATTTTATAAACTCAATTCATATTTGAGTTACAGGGTGTTCACGGTTTGGTTAAAAATCAATTCAAATCAAAATCGAACCAAACCGATATTTATTTTAGTTGAGTTTGATTTAGTTTTAAATTTTTAAAAACAGATAATCTTTGATTTGGTGTTAGTTTTAGTAAAAGCAAACCAAAGAAAAAAACAAATCAAACCGACAAATTTTAGATATAATTTTTATAATTATATACACACAATTTTTATAATTATATACACGTAATATATTAATTTTTATAAATATTTTTAAATAATTTATATACTTTTTCAGCAAAATTTTATTTATTTTTGTTAGGCTAATGAACTTCATACCTTAAACTCATTTCTAAAAAGAAATTCATGAATTCAAACTCTTTTGTTCAAAGAAACAAGTATAAAATTTACCTATATTTGTTTTTTGTATTTCTTATAAACTTTATTCACTTGATTAAAACTTAAAAATCCTAAGACATTTTCTCCATAATTCAAAAATATTATAACTACCACAATAAAAGGATAATAACAAATTATAAATTGGAAAATGATAGAAAACTCTCTCCTAATTGTAGGTAAAAAAAACCATGAAAGAGGGAAATAACGTTTAGTTTTCATAAAAATGGAACCAAACAGACTACAACTAAATCGATGGATGTGTTTTACATTTGGTTTGGTTTGGTTTTCAGAATTTTAAAAACCGACTAGATTGATTTGGTTTTGATTTTAACCCACAACCGACCCATGAACACCCCTACCCGTAATCGTTTACTTTATTTATTTGTGACATAATCCTTATTTCCGTCACAATATTGTGATAAATATATTTGTTGCAAATACTCCGTCATATATTTTTTTTCTTGTAGTGTATAAGTAATTTCTTGATCGGCTAGCTAGCTAACATTTATTTTTGTAAAGAAAAATTCAATTCACAAAATATTTTTTTCTCGACATGATGTTGACCCTCAGTCGATATAAACAGTGTCGAAGCATCTTTCAGCTCCCTCGGTATCAATCAACTTGCATATGGTGCGAACACTTTTCAGCGAATTGAAACCAATCATAAACTAATTAAGAAAGTGTATTACTACATCTTAGATTGTTTTTCTGTTTGTTCGCGTGTTTGTAGCGAATCCACCACCTCGAATATATTCCTTATATGAGCCTTTTCAAATCGAGTTTGTTGGTATTGATTCGACGATTCCTGTTGAGCAGGTCAGCGATAATTAATTATTGAGGACATACAAACATGTAAAACATCTATATTTAAAATCCACTAATCCAACCAATTTTAAAACCTCCAATTAGCAATGTTGGGAGTTCAATCATCCTACAATACCCCGTGGTGGTTACATTTTACAGTGTTTTGATATAAAAGAAAATGTACTTGGCAATAATTATTTTCAAAATGATAAAATGCTTACACAGTTTCTAAACTTTTTAAGGTTGTGTTTAGGCAAATTTTAGGATTAAGGGGTCGTTTGGTTGGGAAATAAGTTATTTCATCCTCCCACAAGGATAAAACAACATTATAATCCCGAAATAACTAAGCACCATTTTATTCCAACCAATTTTAAAACCTCCAGTTTGCAATGTTGGGAGTTGAATCATCCTACTATACCCCGTGGTGTTTACATTTTACAGTGTTTTGATATAAAAGGAAATGTACTTGCAATATTATTTTCGAAATGATAAAATGCTTACACAGTTTCCAAACTTTTTTTTTTTTTTTGGTCAAATGAAATTTTTTATTCAACCAAGTATAAATTTATGTACATGCTATTCCATTGGACTATAGGAACAGCTCTCTCATTGTATCCCTCATATCTGCTATGTAGACTACGACTAAAGCTAAGCTATCAGTAGTGCTATCTGCATCACCTAGCCTACTAACATGGAAATCTATTTCTACTCTTTAATATGGGGATCCAAGCAGCCATCTTCTGCCCTTTGATAAACACTTGCATGACTATCTCCTTTAGTCGTTCCTTACTGGTCCTACTTCCCTGTTGGAACCTGCGTTGGTTCCTTTCCATCCAAATGTGATATGTAGTCGCTGCCAGTAGGAAGCCAAGGATATCTCCTCCAGCTCCTTTATGTCTCACGGTGGAGCATACCCACTGAACCTCGTGCTCCCAGCCTTGTATTTGTCGATTCCAGCCCATCCAATTAACCAACTGCTGCCAAATATATGAAGAATACGAGCAGCTGAAGTATAAGTGTGCATGTGTCTCTGTCATAGTTGAGTTACAAAGCACACATTCACCCGGGACTTGGATCCCCCATTTGCTTAAGCGATCCATAGTGGACAGCCTTTGCTGTAATGCTAGCCATAGGATAAAGTGGTGTTTGGGAACTAGTCCCTTCACCATAATCACTTTCTTCCAAGGAGCTTTCGGGAATTGTGGCATCATATCTTGATAAGTTTTTTTAATGCTAAACTTACCCGAATCCGCATATTTGTTCAGTCTTTGCTCAATGTTCAGGTCGTTGTCTAGCCATTTTCTTGCATCAAAGAGTTTCCTAACAAGCCAGCTGGTTGGTTTTGGCGCCTGCATATCACCTAGCTCTCTGTCTTTGATGTAGAACGCATGTATCCATTTTACCCACAGCTTCTCCTTCAGTTTAGTTAGTGCCCACAACAATTTAAGTATAGCTGCTTTGTTCCAAAGAAAGTAGTTCAAAATGTTTAAACCACCTGTAGACTTGGGTTGGAATAATTTATCCCAAGCTACAGGTGGTCCTTTTGTGTAATCACTAGATCCTGTCCAAAGAAAATTCCTGCATACATTCGTGACCAGCTGAAGTACTTTCTTTGGTAGCACAAAGACTTGTGCCCAGTAGGTTTGCATCTCGAATAGCACACTCTTAATCAATTGTACCCTTCCTCTATAGGACAACATTTTAGAGGACCAACACTTAACTCTGTTTGTGATTCGATCCACCAAAGGCATACACTAGCTGATATTGAGCTTCTTTGAAGAGAGGGGTACACCCAAATATTTGAAAGGCAAACTTCCTAGCGCAAAGCTCATATCTGCCAATATCTCATCTCTTAGTTGCGCGGATATTCCAGCTACATACAAGGAACTCTTCTCAAGGTTTTCCTTGAGGCCCGACACGCTGGAAAAATGCTCAAATCTCTCCAACATGTATTTAATGGATCCCAAGTCAGCCCTGCAGCACATTATCAAATCGTCAGCAAAGCATATATGAATCAGATTCATCCTTTCACACTTAGGATGGTAGTTAAAATTAGGCTCGAATCGTACTTGCTTGAGGGACCTGTTCAAATATTCCATTGCCAACACAAAAAGATAAGGGGACATTGGGTCCCCTTGTCTAAGTCCTCTCTTTGCTTGGAACACAGGGGTTAATCCTCCATTTATCAAAATCGAGTAACTAACTGAAGTCACACATACCATGATCCACTCCACAAACTTTTGTGGCAACCCGAATTCTAGTAGAACCATTTTTAGGAAAGGCCATTCAATTGAGTCGTAGGCTTTTCGGATGTCCACTTTGATTAGACATCTAGGTGAAACTCCTTGCCTGGTGTATCCCTTCAGCAGTTCATGAGCAATTATCACATTATCTAGTATACTCCTTCCCTCAATAAAAGCTGATTGTGACGGACCCACTATGTAATCTACCACTATTTTCAGCCGCACTGTCAGAATCTTTGCTATTAGTTTATAAAGAGTGGTGCAACATGTTATGGGCCTGAAATATTTCACATATGTAGGATTCGACACTTTTGGCACTAGTGTAACAGTTGTGCAATTCACTACTTTCAGCAGTTTGCCATTTTGAAAGAACTGTAGTATGGCACTTGTGACGTCGTCTCCCACCACGTTCCAAAATTCCTTAAAGAACTCCACTGGATAACCATCTATTCCGGGTGCTTTGTCGGCTGGCAGCTCCTTTAGTGCCTTACGGACATCATCTGCCGACACAGGCCTAAGAAGTTCTTGCTGTTGTACTAAGGACAGACACGGTCCATCCCTAGCAATTGCTAAGTTTAGACAGGGAAGTTCAGTAGCAGCTGTACCTTGGATCTTGTGGAAGAATTGCAAGAATTCCTGCTGCACTTGTACAGGGTCAGATAGTTTCGTTCCCACCTCAGTGTATATACTAGATATTCTGTTCTTGGTCTGTCAGGCTTTGAGATGGGCATGAAAGAACTTAGAGTTTGTATCACCAACAGCTATCCATGTTGCTCTGGATTTCTGTCACAAGACTTGCTCGTGAATATTATCCAGCTTCTGTATTTGCCCCAACACCTCTCTTTCCTCCTCGATCAGTTGAGCATTGAAGAAGTCTAGATTTAGAGCATCCTGGATTTCCTGTAATTTAAGATGGAGCAGGTCCAGCTTTTTATCTAATGTGGAGTACTCCTTGCTCAGCCCGCTAATCCCGACTGCCAACTTTTTCAATTTTTGCCATACCACAAACATCCTATATCCTGAAATTTGCTGGTTCCAGGTATTTGTCACAACTTGTTTAAATGTGTCTTGGTTCAGCATAGCATTTATCAATCTAAATGGCCTTTTGGTCGAAGTAATAGTAACCTCAGTGTTCAGTATAATAGGCGAATGGTCAGAACATTCAGGATTCATGTATATAGCTTCCAACTGACCATACTTGCAAAACCATTCGGCATTCCCCAAAATCCAATCAATCTGGCTGTATATCCTATCATCTGAGTCGCGTTTATTGTACCATGAAAATTTGCATCCCCGTCTCGTGACCAGCCCCAACCCGAGATCAGCAACGCAATCCTGGAAATCAGTAGTTTCACTTATATGGACAGGTGCTCCATGAATTCTATCCTCCACAGATAATATCGTGTTGAAGTCGCCAATTAGTAACCAAGGGTCACTCATGCCTGTACTAATGGTCCGTAGCTGCTCCCATAGTTGTTTCCGTTCGGCAGCAATGTTTAGACCATACACAAACGTCACATTGCAGGAGAAGTTCGAGTGTTTGGCCTTCACCTTACAATGGATTATTTGGGCAGTTTCCCGCAGCGGGGTAATCTCTGTTTCATT
Source organism: Lycium barbarum (assembly GCF_019175385.1). Classification (NCBI taxonomy): domain Eukaryota; kingdom Viridiplantae; phylum Streptophyta; class Magnoliopsida; order Solanales; family Solanaceae; genus Lycium; species Lycium barbarum. The sequence continues at coordinate 150,986,946 of NC_083337.1, forward strand.
ATGCTTCGAGCCAATCCAAATCCTACCATTGTGAGCCGAAGGGTAGTTGGAGTAGAATTCCCAACCCACCCCAAATCCTTGCTGAATTTTCCTCGCCTTCTCCACCTTTACTTTCGTTTCTAGTATAGCTATAATATCTACTTTGTTCTTTCGCAAAAAGGATTTCATTTCCTTTTGCTTATAGGGGCGGTTTAACCCCCTAATATTCCACGAACAAAGTATCATGGCGGGTTGAGTGCCTTGGGGCTTTGCCCCTGACCAGCTTTAGTGATCATTGCTGTTTTACTCTGCCCGACATGGAGCTGTATCACCTGAGCTACAATGCCCTGGCTGCCACTCTCCGCAGCCACCTCTTTCGTATTTGCGACAGTTTTAGAGGCTTCCCCCTGCACTTGCTCACCATATCCTAGAGTCACTTGCTTCCCAGCTTGTTCCCGATCTCCTTGCTGAGGTATCGCAGCCAGGTCAGTGGCCTTTTCTTGCCACTCAGCCCTGTCCTGCTTCCTTTTCCTCTTAGCCTTCTTCTTTTCCTTAGGCATATTCTCATTCGCCTCACCTCGTGCTTTGCATTCCTCTGCTAAATGCCCCAATTCATGACACTCGTGGCACAGTTTGGGGTGCCACTCATATTCAATCTCTTGCTCCCTTAGCTCCCCATTCTGTTGCTCAATAACCAACACATCTGGTAAGACCTGGGTGATGTCCATCTCTATCAGCATTCTAGCATACGATACCCTTTCACACGAAGCTGTCAATTTATTTGTACATACCGGCTTACCCAGATAGCTTGCTATACGGCCCATATTTTCAGCAGACCAGTAAACCAGGGGCAGTCGTGGGAAAGTTACCCAAATGGGCACAATTCGCATAGGTTCGTCATCCATCTGGAAATCTGGCGTCCAGTTCTTCAATATCATCGGTCTGCTGTTGAAGGTGTATGGTCCATTCTGCATTATGAGGTCTATATCCGCCTCATCTTCAAATCGAAACAGGAAATAGCCATCATCATGGAGTATCACTCGTGGAGTTTGAACAGCAGTCCACACTCCATATACAAACTTAAGCATTTCTTTAAACGCCGGAGTGCCTCCCATCACATAGCCAATTAGAGTTGACTGCCATTTCTCACATTGTTCCTTCAGTTCCTTATGGTTGAGCTTGACCACTTTCAATCCATCCCTAATTGTTGGGGGGAAAAAAGTTAGTTTCAACCCATGTTGTTTCGCCCGATTTCCTCGCACAATCTCCGCCATTGTCGGAGTTTGCCCAGTATTGAACTCAAGTTTACGAGTAGCCACAGCTTGAGGACCAGTCGATACCTTCTCCTTTTCATTATCTTCCATCTTTTCCTCACCTCTTTTCGCCTGTGAAACAACAGGGTTTGGATTTGGATCGCCGACCTCGATTGGGTCTAGATCCGTAGTCTCCTGCTATGCCGGAGTAAGCTGACTTACCGTCGGTATCTTCCCAGATCTCGCCTGACTCGACTCCGGTATCCAATCCGCTAGTTGTAGTTGTTCGAGATTTTGGGGAATACCAGATTCCGGCGTCACCATACGCCGCTCCTCTTGCGTTGCCGCCGGTGTCCTCGTGTTCTTTTTCCTCTTACCTTTCTCCTTAGGTGGACGCCCAGGCTTGCGCCCCTTAGCCATCGCCGCCGGTACACAATCAGCAATCCTCGCCTATCGTGCGCCGAGAGCTTTGTTATCGTGCGCCTAGCCTTTTCCAATTATTTCTTCCAAACTTTTTAAGATTGTGGTTAGGCAAATTTAAGGATTAAGGGTCATTTGGTTGGGAAACAAGTTATTTCAGTCCTCCCACAAGGATAAAATAACACTACAATCCTAAAATAACTAAGCATGATTTTGTTCGAGCCCAAACGAGCTCTAAAAGAAGGATGAGACCAAAGAACTATATTTGTTTAATTACTCTCCTGGGTTAATACCTGCAAAAAGAGAGGCTCAGATGCGACACATGTTATCGTCTGACATCAGACTCGGTAGAGACCCTAATCTCACCCACTGCTGCGCAATAATCATCACAGCACTCCATCATGCACCAGCCGGGAATCGAACCCGGGTCTGTACCGTGGCAGGGTACTATTCTACCACTAGACCACTGGTGCTTGTTGTTCTAAAGTTCAGCTTCTCTTTATACGACAACATCACATCAATAAAATGATAATTCAACTTATCATTTCAGTTGTTCATAAGACATGTTACTGTGTTTGATAGAACCGTAAATTCAATTAAAATCTTCCTTCTTGACAATGATTTCTTATCTTTTGGTTAAGAATTTGTGTTCCTTGTGAACTTAACAACTTTTTTTTTTCTTTCTGATTCTTCAAAGTGAGCGATAAAACACCATACGGCATTCAACAACTTAAATTCATGTTGAGAGTAAATTGCTAAAATATTCTCATCAAAGCATATGCTCATTTAAAGACGAATTATTATTTTAAAGATTGAAAAAAAATAAGTATAACTCTCTAATCCTTGATTTACATCCCACCAACACATTTATAAAATTACTATGCACGCCAAAAATTAAGCAAATAAAAATATTGCCTACAATAATTAAAGGTCTCCAAATCTTAAACTGACTCAATAATTAATTATGTATAATTTTTACAGGTTAGCCTAAACTTCAGTTTACAATGTGAAATTTGTAAAACGCCAAATAAAAAATTCAATTATTAGATAATTAGACTTCAAACAATAATACGAAATTGATAAAGAGTAAATGCAAATGTGCATTCTTTTTTTAAATAATAATAGTTTATCTCATCCATCCTATGGTACGTGGCCATGTCTCCATTTCAACATATATATATCTATATATAATATAAAACTAGGCATAAATAATCCTATGTGGCACCTTTCTATGGCCTCCAATCTCCATTGACATTTAGCTTTTTTCTCCTTTTTTTTTTTTAGAGTTTTATGAGTTTTTTATACTAACTAATGAATTAAAAAAAATGTCTTCCAAGTAAATGTAGTAATAAACGCATGGAGTAGTAGTAAATGATGATCTTTATGATTCAACCAATGCTCAGGTAACGTTTTTGGTTGAATCAACCCAAAACACTTTTTATTGTTATTATCATATTCTAAATCTTTTCATTTGCTAATATATATATATATATATATATATATATATATTAATTATAAAACTAGGCAATAGAAGAATGATGTTGCACCTTTCTTTAGCCAAGGATCTTATTTATCTTCTTGCTCTTTTTTTTTTTTTTTGACAATTTTCCCTATTTCTCTATTTTTTATTGTGCAAGAATAAATGTGTCAATTACTACTCCTCCACTCATATATTCTTTAATGTAAAAACTTAATGGTCTTTATTTCCATTACTCCCATAACTTTTTATTTTCATAACCCCTAAATAATTACTAGTCATGTTCATGGCATCATTTGATATTCCATATTGTTATCCTATAAATAGAGGCATTGCAAAACTTTGTTGTAAAATAAATGATACACATCCTGATGCTAATAGTTGCTATAAGCCTAGAAGTGATTACCAATTGCAGGAAAGAAATATTTCTAAAGCAATTCTTTAAGCAAGGGATTCACTTTCTAATTCGTCTTGAGCTACGAGAGACTTATTTGTGGGATAGTAAGGGATGGTATTCAATGATAACATGCTATATTCCATGACAAAATAGTTGAACTTCTATTTAAATTTTCAATGTGCATTTGAGTGTTGTTTTAGTCAGATTTTTAGGATGTTTGGTGATATACATCTTAACTTTGGAGTTGGGGATGTATAATCATGTTTTCTCTTTACAGTTATTGCTTTTTATTTGAGATGACTGTTGTTTTTACTCTTAACTAGTTTTGGTCTCCGGTGTTGGGTTTGAACCACTAAGATTGCTTCTTCATGTAAAAATGTTTTGAGTTTACATCTTAGGTAGGGTGTTGTAGATGGCTTTCATGGTGGTGAAAAGCTTAAAGACAATTTTTCTACCAGTAGTCATACCACTTGTAATTGAAAAGTTGAGATTGTTGTTCCAAAATGATAAAATTGCGTCATTTGTTCAAATTACAGAAGTATTATAAATTTATAATTTTATGAGGACATGACAATCTTTTATTTTTTTTAGTCAGTACCTTCAATAATATTTCTTTGGTTATAATTAATTTATGCAGTTCTGATTTTGTTCGATTATTTGCAACTTATAATATATAGGAAGTTATTTAAAATTGATTCTAGAAAGTAGAAAGGTTATAGTAAAATTTGCACATAAACTCATGTAAAATCTATACTTATTAGAGATTTACTAAAAACTGTACTTTGTAACATGTCATGCAATATACTTTTAATGATTATTTCTTTTCTTTATTTTACAACACATTTATCTTCTAGATTGTTCTCAATATTTTTCTTTATATTATTTTAAGAATTTCAAAAGTCATTCTTTCCAACTTGTGGTACTTTCTGTATTCAAGAAGATCTTTTACGTTATTAAAATAAGAGAAAAAGACTATTACTTAATGCGTTCACTATTTTCGACGAAGCTAACTATCCATGATTAAAATGGAGAGAGTGTCAAATCTTGTGATGATGCAGATTAGCTTCAATCATCATTGTACAACACACCATTATTTACTATCAAAAGGAAAAGAAGCTTTCTTTTTAATTTTTTATTGTAGCGAAACATGTATGATTAATTCAATCAAGAAAAAAAACTTAATTGGGCAAGGTGAACATAACTCCAACATTTGATTAGTTTAAAGTTTGTGAAAAACACAAGTATAGTTTAATCAATTTCTTATTTTATATATTTATATTTTATTTGTGTTTATTTCAAATACATGGTATACATCCTTCAAGAATAAGATTTCGACACAATTTGACACGAAACAAAAAACGATTTCAACATAAAGGTTTTAAATTTCACCTTAAAGGGTATGAGGAGTTGGTCTTTCAAATGTTTTTTCTGTTGCTAATAAATTTTGTATTTTATTCTGTAAAGTTTAGCTTCTCAATAAATGATTAATAATTATTTAAGTATTTTTTTTTTTGGTGAGAATTACTATGTTTAAGATGAGAAATAAATCGAAGTATTTTCTTTAATAAACTCAATGTTATTTTTCTCATGACCGCGCGAAGCGCGGGTTGTTTCCCTAATTCTTATATCATTATACCTATGAATCGTTGGTGGAGTGTATAAAAATAATACTAAATAGGGTATATTAATAATGTTGAGGATAGTAAAGAATATGATGGATAAGTAATAGTACTAGTATTACATGTAGCAGACTTAAATTTGCAAAACCAATCATTACACTAATATTTAATCCCAACATTATTCTACATAATTCACCCTACCAAACAACCCCTAAAATTTAGTAGCACACCCTACCTTAATGTCAATTAATATTTTATAAAGTTGGAAATAACACAAAAAAGTGTATGTTGTTATGAAATATATTATGGATGTCCAATACACAAATATAATGCTTCTCCTCCACCATCTTAATGGTTCCTCCATTTTCTCATATATTGAATGCATATGTAGCACTATAAATAGAGGCATAAGTTTTCATATGAAATACACTTGTAACACATTTTGGAAGAATAGTAAAAATCTCTCCTCTTTTGTCATTCTATTTCTATGGATTTCATCCTTTAATATTGTGACTCTTTTAGCTTCATTTTATAACACGTTATCAGCACGAGACTCTGCCGTTCCGAGCAAATACTTTAAAGTCTCGAAGGTATTGATTTTCTATCTTTCTTTACTAATGGCAAATCATACCAAACGTGAATTTGTAGCTTTAGATATATCCGGCAATACCTATATGTCTTGGATTCTTGACGCCGAAATTCACCTTAATGCGATGGGTCTGGCAGACACCATCAAAGATAAAAATGAGGCATCAAACCAAGACCGTGCCAAGACTATGATATTCCTCTGCCATCACCTTGATGAGGACTTGAAAATGGAATATCTCACTGTTAAAGATCCTCTTACTTTGTGGAATAATTTAAAAGATAGATATGACCACCTGAAGATGGTCATACTTCCACAAGCACGTTTTGATTGGCTCCATTTAAGGCTACAAGATTTTAAATCTATTAAGGCATATAATTCCGCCATGTTTAAAATTATTTCTCAGTTGAAATTATGTGGTGAAAATATTACTGATCATGATATGCTGGAGAAAACATTCTCCACTTTTCCTGCCTCGAGTATGCTCTTGCAGCAGCAATACCGAGAGATGAAATTCAAGAAATATTCTGATTTAATAGCACATCTTTTAGTGGCTGAACAACATAATGAATTATTAATGAAAAATCATGAAAGCCGACCCACTGGTACTGCCCCATTCCCTGAAGTGAATGAGGCAAATTTTCGTCATTCTAGGCGTGAAAGAGGTTGTGGCCCCAGTCGTGATCATGGTCGTGGTCGAGGAAGGAATTTTAATCATGATTCTCGTCTTGCACCAAATAATATCCTTCACCACCAGCAGTGTAAAAGGAAGGATGAAAAGCATAAAGCTGTGCAAAAGAAAAATTCAGAAAATAAATGCTTCCGATGTGGAGGAAAGGGGCACTGGTCACGTACCTGTCGTACGCCAAAGCACCTAGTTGATTTGTATCAAGCCTCTCTCAAAAGGGCAGAAAATGATGCCGAAGCAAATTTTATTTCTGAAGATAATGTTGAGCCCATGCATCTAGATGTGACAGATTTCTTTGAACTCCCTGAAGGGAAAATAGATCATTTGATCGGTGATGGATCTGTAAAAACTTAGATATTTCATACGTGTCGTTTGTATGTGGTTATGTTTCCATGTTTATGTAAATGAAGTGTGTGTAATGCTTTGTTTAAATAGTAATATATGTAATAAAATGTGTGTAATGCTTTGCCTAATCATAATATCTACTTTGATATTCACTTTATCTATTATTTCATTTTGAAGAATCTATGGAAATTCCTCAAATTTTATTTGGATCAATGACCAATCATGAAGATATTTGTGTGATTGATAGTGGAACAACACATGCCATATTCAAAGATGAGAAATACTTTTCTCACTTGCATAGAAAAAGGGGAAATATTAATACAATTTGTGGCAATTCAAAATTGATTGAAGGCTCCAGAAGAGCTACTATATTTCTGATTAAGGGGACGAAACTTGTTATAGAAAATGCATTATTCTCTTCTAAATCCCCAAGAAACTTGTTAAGTTTCAAAGATATCCGCCATAATGGATATCACGCTGAGACATTAAACGAAATAAATGATGAATATCTTGCCATTACAAAGAATGTCTCCGACCAGAAATATGTTTTGGAGAAATTGCCAACTTTGTCTTCTGGTCTGTATTATGCAAAAATTAGTACAATTGAAGCACACTCGATCGTAAACCAGAAGTTTAATGATTCAAGTACTTTTATGCTTTGGCATGACCGAATAGGTCACCCTGGATCAATAATGATGAGACGAATTATTGAAAATTCAAATGGGCATCCACTTAAGAACCTGAAGATTCTTGAAAGTGGTGAATTTTCATGTGCTGCTTGTTATCAGGGTAAGTTGATAGCTAAGCCATCACCAATGAAAGTTGACATTGAATCCCCTGCTTTTCTAGAACGTATACATGGGGATATATGTGGACCTATTCATCCACCTTGTGGGTCATTCAGATATTTTATGGTCCTAATAGACGCATCTTCAAGATGGTCTCATGTGTGCCTCCTATCGTCTCGAAACCTGGCGTTTTCGAAATTATTGGCACAAATAATACGCTTAAGGGCACAGTGTCCGGATTATCCCATTAAGGCTATACACCTCGATAATGCCGGAGAATTTACGTCTCAATCTTTTGATGATTATTGTTTATCAGTTGGGATAAAAGTTGAACATCCTGTAGCACATGTTCATACCCAAAATGGCTTTGCTGAGTCATTTATTAAACGACTACAATTGATAGCAAGACCACTACTTATGAAAACACGGTTGCCCACTACCGTCTGGGGACATGCTATCTTACATGCAGCATCTCTTATTCGCCTCAGACCGACTCATTATAATAAATACTCCCCGTCACAATTAGTATTTGGTCATGAACCAAATATTGCTCATCTCCGAATCTTTGGCTGTGCTGTATATGTGCCTGTAGCACCACCACAGCGTACTAAGATGGGCCCCCAAAGAAGGTTAGGTATATATGTTGGGTTTGAATCACCCTCTATTATTCGCTATCTTGAGCCATTGACGGGAGATTTATTCACTACCCGATTTGCAGATTGTCGATTTGATGAAATAAATTTTCCACAATTAGGGGGAGAGAGAAAAGAAATCAAAAGAGAAATTGTGTGGAAAGTTCCATCACTATCTCATTTTGATCCACGTGCCCCCATATGTGAACAGGAGATCCAGAAGATCATTCACTTGCAAAAAATAGCAAATCAAATGCCAGACGCATTTACTGATTTGAAAAGGATAACTAAGTCACATATCCCTGCAGAGAATGTGCTTATCCGAATTGATGTCCCAAAGGGAAAATCTACTAGTGTCATACCCTCTAAATCTCATGCACGCCTGAAGCGTGGTAGGCCATTGGGTTCTAAAGATAAAAATCCTAGAAAAAGAAACACGAAAAATGATCAAAATGACACTATGAAAGAATATCATGAAGATATTCAAGATCTGACTAATCCTGATACTCCTGAAGATATTAGGGAACCCGAGACTCAAGTAAATAAAGAACTATCATTGAGTTCTTCTGGTGATGGGATTAATTTGAATCGATCGAAGATTATGGTGGATAATGTTTTTGCATATAATGCTGCCCTAAATATTATGAAAGACATTGACGATCAGGAACCCCAATCTGTCGAAGAATGTCGACGAAGATATGATTGGCCAAAATGGCAAGAGGCAGTTCAATCAGAATTGAATTCACTTGCCAAACGTGAGGTTTTTGGACCTGTAGTCCAAACGCCTAATGGTGTAAAACCAATTGGCCATAAATGGGTTTTTGTGCGAAAAAGGAATGAGAGAAATGAAATTGTGAGCTACAAGGCACGCCTTGTTGCACAAGGATTCTCTCAACGACCCGGTATCGACTATGAAGAAACATATTCACCAGTTATGGATGGCATAACATTTCGATATCTCATCAGTTTAGCTGTACATGAAAACCTTGAAATACATCTGATGGATGTGGTTACAACTTACCTTTATGGCTCACTTGATAATGAAGTCTATATGAAAATTCCTGAAGGATTTAAAATGCCTGAAGCAATTAACTCAAAGTCTCGGGAGATGTATTTAATCAGATTACAAAGATCGTTGTATGGTCTAAAACAATCAGGGCGCATGTTGTCACACCCCATTTTAACCGGGATCGATTTAGGGAGTATGACGTATTGGTGATTCCTATTTATTTTGATTTTAAGGAGTCGCCACCTAATTAATTTAACGGTGAATTAGGACACCTAGAGATTAACTAAGGCAAAGTTAAAACTAAACCTCGATTAATAGTCTGCTTAACCAGTGTGATTCTAAGTAAGAGTTCTATATTATCCTAAAGGGAAGGTGTCAGGCATCCTTTAGAATCCGTTAACTACGGTTATCCGGCCAAACTTAGGTTAATTAATTAAGGCTAAAGATGCAAATGTAGGGTTTAGATTTTAAGAGAAACGGCTAAGAAATATTGCTAAGATTTTAAAGAAAAATGTAATAATGTTGTTTAAAAATAAGATTTACAGAAAATAATGACTTGCACAAAAGATGACTTTAAATGCTATTTAAAATAAGACTTATAAATGTTGTTAGGACTTTAAATGAAAATATATGACAGTGCTATATAAAATAAGGCTTGTGATTACTTATGTAAAAAGGAGGCTTTAAAATGTTATTTAAAATAAAGCTTATAAGTGTTGCTAATGCTTCAAATGAAAGTATAATAATGCTATTCAAAATAAGACTTGCAAAATATAATAATTTGCATGTAAGCAGAAGAAGATGCGGGTTTGTGCGGTGCTTTGCTAAATATTTGAAACAAACTAAACGATGATATATTAATTGACTTTGCGTTTTAGAAGTACAAACAAGATTATGTTTTTATTAAAAAAGTATGCATAACTTGGATAAACCTTAAAAGATGTCTACAAAATATGTTTTAGTTCCTCTTTGCATGTTAGTGGCGTTTCAAAATTCCCCAGGTAATAAGAATAAAGTATGATTCCTTTAACTCAAATAAGAATTTACGCTATTGAGAATTAATTATTCTAAAAGTAAATATTATAGGTACTATAAATACTTTAATACAAAAAGGAGAAAATGAAACTTATGGAGCTAATTGTTAGTTTTCCTTAAATTAACTACCCATTACTAAAAACTAAATCCCACTAAATTCTCCTATAATTCATCTAAGCTAAGAGACAAATAAAATAAAGTGTTAGTCAAAACAACACAAGTTAAATGCAATAAATACAAAAATAAAATAAAAATAGAAGCCCAGGAAATGTAAATAAATGGGCTCAGCCCCATTTAAAGCTGCTTCGGTCTGTTTCGCTACTGTTGGGCCTCAGCCCAGCAGATTTTATAAACTGCTGCGGATGGGCTGGACATGAAGGAGATTTCGTTGGGCTTTTAGCCCAACATCAAATGTGGAAGAAGGACGAGTCCCTCGGACTCGTATGCGAATGGTCATGCACAAAAAGAAACAGAGAAAAGGATTAGTACAGATGAAGATTTACCAAAACCCACACTTCAAATAAAATGAAGGCAATGGCCGAAACAAACAATATGTATAAAAAATCATGTAACTAGTGAAACAGGATTGAACAAGCAGCACACAACAGGTCTCTTCGAAACACAATAGCATGCCTAAAGGAAAAAAGCTTTCCGCAACAAAAAGAATGTGCACTTGCTGGTTAAAAATAAACACGCTTAGTCTTCAAATTTCGAGATAATACAATGGAGTATTAATCAAAACAGATTGTGCCTTAATTAGCAGCTATCAAACATCAATAATACACCAAAATGACATAGTTAGTTAGCAAAAGGGAGGTCTTTCAATCTTGCATTAACATTACTTGACCCTTTCCAAATTGACAAGTCACTCGTAGTTGACCACTAAACAGAGAGAGCATCCTTTGTTCTTTATCAAAATTGACAAGCTACCCATGACCAAATACTAAACAAAGAGCACAAATATGAATTCCACAAAAATAAAAAAATGAATCCTTCAAACCACCTAAGGGATAGTGACTCAAACATGGAAGAACCTAATTCTTTTAGGCAGAAATTAAGTTTAAACCAACTCCTAATATAAAGATATAAACAACAATCTTCTTTAGTTCATCAAATGCTAAGCTTTTGTTTGAGGAATCAGAGTGCAACGCTAATCGAGCCATACTCCTTATAGGCTTAGATGATCAAAACCAATCTAGAGGGGGGGCTAAGAGACTGATCACTTATAGCATTTGGCTTACTAGATTACTTTTGAACCTTAAAATCAGCTAATTCCCCAAATTGCATATATTAATAAGCCTATATTGTCGAAGCCGTTACAGGTCTTATAACTGAATGGTATCGCTTAGCATACAGTTATAACTGAATGGTATCGTAAATGATGCACACTTCTCGATTCGCATACCAAAACTGCGTAATACTTATCAAATCAACCAAAACATGCTGAACTTTAAACAGGTAGCAAACAAAACTAAAAATTGATTGAAACTGTCAGGATAGCAACAGAACTGGAAACAGACAGGAAATGCAAAATACTACACCCAGATAAGGCTGAACATAAAGGGAGGAGGAGGAAAATTTATTTTATTCAAATAACACATCGTTTGAGAATCCTAAAGGACATGGCCTCTGTTCGTTGCAGTCCGACATATTCAGCAGAATAGCGTATATTGCACATTACCGGTGAAACAGTTTTCTTATAAAAATGTAAACAACATGCTACATCCGAAACATATTCCCACAAGTCATAAGCATTCTTTAAACTAGTAAAGAAAGAACACCCATCTACTAGGCTACTAACCTATTAGGCGTATTTAACTAAAATCAAACTGAACTAAGGCTAATACACAAGCATATTTCGCTGCATTAAACTGCTAAACCTGCTTATTTAAACAAATAAACTCAACTTGACATAGGAACATGCTTAAACACATAGACTAACTAAATTAAACACGACATGATTAATACAACTAGATAAACTGCAGACAGACTAAAACACGACTAAGCAGACAGATCACATAAACAATTCAGGGCAGATGCCATCTTCTATAAACACTAATAGCGAAGTGAAAATGGAGATTCTTTACTATTTTCTTCTAGCCACACTTTAACAGGACTCGGTCAAAGAAGGGACCCTTTAAATCCTTTAAGACAACATTTGACTAGTAAACATCCCGATTTATGTTTCAAACTAGTTCTCAAGCAAAGAAGGCAGGCCACCAACAGAAACACTTAAACTATATTTTAGAATGGTCAAAACTTCATGGCAGCCCAAGTAATCAACATAGAATGCTTACTCATCATAGATACTGACCCAGATGACATTTTAAGGTAGTTAATCTAACAGGCTGGACCAACAACCAATTCAAATCTTAATATAACAGGTTGTTACAGGGAATAAGCTAGGCATTATATGAACAGCACATTAAACTGGACGATGTTAATATCAACAAGTAACTGACCTAAAAATCAATAGCTAAAAATACCTACTCATGCTGAGCTACTAACATTCATAAGTCTGTTAATAGCAATAACTAATGTCTATTAATCGTGCTTAAATCATTGCTAACAGAAGATAACTAGAAATAGCAACTAATGCTCATTAATTATGCTTAAACTATTATTAGCTGGAAATTAAATCAAACAGCAACCAAGCATACAACAACTAAGGCATGACAGAAATTAACAATTAAGACTAAAATAGGAGGAGAAACAACTAAGGAAGATTTACCGACCTTCTTCGGGTGCAGCGAAGTGAGGCGCGGGGTTTCCAATCTAACTCGAAGAATACCAAATCCGAGCTTGCGATGCTCGGATTCCAAGAGACACCAAGACAAACGAAAACAAGAATTGATTTGGTAATTTTTGACTCGATATTAGAACAACATTACAACTGCTAACAGAAATTGTATTTTAGGGGATTCTATGCGGTTAAAAGGACTTCTTTTCCAGGGGAATTTTTGTGCAGCTCTAGAACTTGTATTTTTGCCAGGAATTTTTGGGGTTTTCAAAACCTTGTGATCCCTTTTAGGGGATTTTTGCCGCTCCAAACAACAACAAAAAAAACTACAAAATAGGGGGGTTTTGGGGTCCAAGAACTGTCTTTTCCTTTTCTTTCTGCGATTCTAACCCTGCTATTTATGGGGATTTGGGGGGTTCTTTTGTGTTGAAGAAAAACAGGGGGAGAGGAGCGGGGGAAAAAGGAAGAGGAGCGTGGTGGGGTAGCGGTGTGGGGGTCGTCGGCGAGGTGGGGACGAGGTGATGAAAAGGAGCGGCGGTGGTGGGGTAAAGGGAACGGCGGGGTGGGGGATGGAGATGATGAAGATGATGAAGATGATGAATGAGAAGAGAGAAAGAGGAAAGGAGCGGCGGAGGAAAAAAAAATGAAGGGGAACCCTTTTAGGGTTTCCCTTATTTCGTCTGAAAATGGGTCGGACCCAGTCCATAAATGGACTGGGTTGATTTTTTAGACCGGATATTAAAAGAATGGGTTAGTGAATTAAACATGGATTGATCAAAAATTGAGATAAGAAATATGGTTTAGTCTAAAAAAAACATTAGGAATTAATCGGACTTTGATTTGGGGTCCGGTAAGTCAAAATACGGACCGAGTGCAAGAAATAGTTTGGCTTCTAAATTTGAATAAGAGACCTATTTAAATAACTTGTGTTAAAATATTGCTCAACATGAAATATGCAAACATTAATGCTCAGATAAAAATGGCGTCGTAATAGTCGTGCAATAATATTTCAAAAATCCACAGTAAGATAAATACTATTATTTAATTATGCAAAGATAAATGTGATGCGTGTGCGTAAGCTGGTAAAGTACTGAAAATGATAAAAATTGTGAACTGTAATAATAATAATAATAATAATAATAATAATAATAATAATAAGAGTAACTGCAACAGAATAATAAAGTGCCGGTATTGATGAGAAGTTGATAATTTAGTAAAAAATGACTATATATATATTTTAATTTTTCTAAAAATATTAGAGGCGTAAATAGGTATTTTGGAAGAGAGGCGGGACAAAATTGGGTGTCAACAACTTGTCCCTCTTTGCCCGGTAATGATGAAAGAGTTGTCGGGCAAAGACGTTGACTCAGTAGCCTATTTTGTCCCGGCTAAAAGAAACTTGAGAGGATTATGACCGAACTCCGGCCTCTGAGTTGCCTACATATCTCGGGCTGTACGAGAATCAGGTCGAGTGTAGTTCTGGGATACTTACGACACTTGAACCCCGATTGGCGCGAAGCTTGCAAAATATTGTCCCAGTGTTGAATTATGATAACACTGGGTATTATGATAGAAACTTGAGAATTCTTAAAAAATTTGAATTGATAGAATGCAAGAGAATACTTGTAATTAGAGACGAGTGTTCGAGGTAGATCTTTGACCCGTGTCGGAAAGTCTGATTATCCTTCCCGACAAATTGCCCCAGTTCGCTGCCGAAGAAATAGTTCCACGAGTTGATGTGTGATGCCAACTTCGATATTGTCAAAAAGCCAACAGCTAAAAACAATTGTTAGCAATAAAGAAATATATGTGTAAATAAGACGAGGTTGGAGAAGTTACACTTGCAACCCCTGTTTTGAAAGTTGAATCCACATTCGGAGGTGGATGCCTGAACTGAAATATAAAATACCCGCATTCGGAGGTGGGCGCCTGAACTGAAATATAAGATACCCGCATTCGGAGGTGGGCGCCTGAACTGAAATATAAGATACCCGCATTCGGAGGTGGGCGCCTGAACTGAAATATAAGATACCCGCATTCGGAGGTGGGCGCCTGAACTGAAATATAAGATACCCGCATTCGGAGGTGGGTGCCTGAACTGATATATAAAATACCCGCATTCGGAGGTGGGCGCCTGAACTGAAATATAGAATACCCGCATTCGGAGGTGGGCGCCTGAACTGAAATATAGGATACCCGCATTCGGAGGTGGGCGCCTGAACTGAAATATAAAATACCCGCATTTGGAGGTGGGTGCCTGAACTGATATATAAAATACCCGCATTCGGAGGTGGGCGCCTGAACTGAAATATAGAATACCCGCATTCGGAGGTGGGCGCCTGAACTTGAATATAAAATACCCGCATTCGGAGGTGGGTGCCTGAACTGAAATATAAAATACCCGCATTCGGAGGTGGGCGCCTGAACTTGAATATAAAATACCCGCATTCGGAGGTGGGTGCCTGAACTTAAATATAAAATTCCCGCATTCGGAGGTGGGTGCCTGGACTTGAATATAAAATACCCGCATTCGGAGGTGGGTGCCTGCACTGAAATATAAAATTCCCGCATTCGGAGGTGGGTGCCTGAACTGAAATATAAGATTCCCGCATTCGGAGGTGGGCGCCTGAACTTGAATATAAAATACCCGCATTCGGAGGTGGGTGCCTGAACTGAAATATAAAATACCCGCATTCGGAGGTGGGCGCCTGAACTTGAATATAAAATACCCGCATTCGGAGGTGGGTGCCTGAACTTAAATATAAAATTCCCGCATTCGGAGGTGGGTGCCTGGACTTGAATATAAAATACCCGCATTCGGAGGTGGGTGCCTGCACTGAAATATAAAATTCCCGCATTCGGAGGTGGGTGCCTGAACTGAAATATAAGATTCCCGCATTCGGAGGTGGGTGCCTGAACTGATATATAAAATACCCGCATTCGGAGGTGGGTGCCTGAACTTAAATATAAGATACCCGCATTCGGAGGTGGGCGCCTGAACTGAAATTTTAAATCCATGTTCACTTCCACGGTGCAAAATATAAATCCACGTCCGCATTTCATGGTACAAAAATAAATCCAACATTCATTTTCACATCCGTATTATACGGTGTAAAGAATAAATCCACTTCTACTTCCACGTCCGTATTATACGGTTGTTTGAAATAAATCCACTTCTACTTTCACGTCCGTATTATACGGTGTAAAGAATAAATCCACTTCTACTTTCACGTCCGTATTATACGGTGTAAAGAATAAATCCACTTCTAGTTCCACGTCCGTATTATACGGTTGTTTGAAATAAATCCACTTCTACTTTCACATCCGTATTATACGGTGTAAAGAATAAATCCACTTCTACTTCCACATCCGTATTATACGGTGCAAATAAATCCACTTCTACTTTCGAAAAATAAATCTGTATCCACTTTCTATAATTATATGTGCATTTTCTTTTGTAATATAAATCTACTTCTGCCTCCTTGCTCACATCCACAATGTAAATGTAAATCCACGTCCACTTAAAATGGTATTGTAGAAAGGTATCCACGCTTATACCCACAACCAATAACGGGTGACCACAGTCAGTCCCTTTTGAAGAAAGTTAAGTCCACGATTATGTGTATTTGATCCATCGAGAAATGCCACGAGCTAAAGCAACTGTTAGTGATAAGGATATGTAAATAGCTGGGTTTGAAAGAATTATACTCACAACCCTTTGTTGAGAAGATAAATTCATGTCCACTGCTGCGATTGGGATTTCATAACGAGTGGTACGACGTCCACCGTTCATCATAAGCTACCTTTGCATCCAAGTTGAACAATATTTGCATTTTAAAGGAAGCTAACTCTTGGATCATGTCTATAATTTAAAATATGCACCACGTTCATGTTAGTTGAACCTGTCTCATCAAAGAAAAATTGTGAGTTTAAAAGAAAATTGGTTGACTTGTGCATGTTGGGGAACTTGGCCCTTGACTTGATTTTTGTCTCGGTCGCGTCCACGTTCTTCGATGTCTCACCACATATCTTGCTTTGCCGGGGAGTTTCAGTTATAAAACATATTTTGCAAAACATGAGTGACGAGATTTGTATGACTCTGAGGGGCAATATCTAATAGATAGATAAAAATGATTGTGAAGACTTGATTTTTTTGAATTTATTAGAAATATAGATGGACTTTT
The DNA here is from genome assembly GCF_019175385.1 of Lycium barbarum. Taxonomy (NCBI): domain Eukaryota; kingdom Viridiplantae; phylum Streptophyta; class Magnoliopsida; order Solanales; family Solanaceae; genus Lycium; species Lycium barbarum. The sequence goes on from NC_083337.1 coordinate 151,004,098, forward strand.
ATTAAAAAACGGTTAAATATTTAAGACAACTTTTATGCTATTTCTAAAATTTTGTCCCAGTTTAAGTCCTGGAGACGCTTGATTCTGGACAATTGAAAAGTAAGAACTTATAATGAAAGCTTTTGAAAGTGATTTGACCGACTTCAAGATTTTGTCCCAGTTTCCAGTCCTGGAGGCACTTGATTCTAAACAAATCGAAAAGTGAGAAAGTTGTAATGAAAATTTTTGAAAGTGATTTGGCCGATTTCAAAAATTTGTCCCAGTTTCAAGATACTAAGACACATGAATTTAAACGGTGGGAAGACCAAAATCTTATATAAAAAATCCTTATGTATGTTATAGGAATTAAAATGTTTGGACAAACTGAAAAACTTTAAAATAGAAGGGCCGAACCCGCCTCGGGTTGCCTACGTATCCCAAAGGAATCAGGCCAGACGTAGTTCGTGATAAAAATAAAGACTTTTGAATTTTTTTTAATAAAGGGGGGGGGCCGAACCCGATATGGGTTGCCTACGTATCCAAAAGGAAATCAGGCCACACGTAGTTCCACCCATACAACAAAACACTGAAATATTTTGAAAAAGTGGCCGAACCCGATGTGGGCTGCCTACGTATCCAACAGGAAGTCAGGCCAAACGTAGTTCCAACCACAAAACAAAGACGTTGAAATAATTTGAAAAGAGTGGCCGAACCCGATATGGGCTGCCTACGTATCCAACAGGAAGTCAGGCCAAACGTAGTTCCAACCATACAACAAAACACTGAAATATTTTGAAAAAGTGGCCGAACCCGATGTGGGCTGCCTACGTATCCAACAGGAAGTCAGGCCAAACGTAGTTCCAACCACAAAACAAAGACGTTGAAATAATTTGAAAAGAGTGGCCGAACCCGATATGGGCTGCCTACGTATCCAACAGGAAGTCAGGCCAAACGTAGTTCCAACCACAAACAAAGATACTGAAATGATTTGAAAAGAGTGGCCGAACCCGATGTGGGCTGCCTACGTATCCAACAGGAAGTCAGGCCAAACGTAGTTCGTTACAAAACAAAAATGACAAACTCTGAATTCAAAAAGGCCGTAACAAAACATAGAGGCAGGATGACAAAAGGAACTAAACGTTCTAGTTGATGCCTCCGGCCTATTACAAAGGAAATTTAAACTTAAATTACTGAAACTCCCGGCGGGCTGGGGCTAAGATAGAAGTTCAATTCTGCAACTCAAGTCCTGGCTCAAACAGCCTATAAAGTCAATATTTCAGCAAAGTCTTTGATTATCACAGCATGATCATCTTCATCTTCCACGAACAGGTTCTTGATTCCCTCCACGATATCATCATAGGCAACCTCAATAATTAGATCTGAAGGTTTTGAGAAAGTTTGATCAATGGTAGGAATAGGTTTTGGCAATGGAACCTCTTTCTTTTTATTCTTTCGTGCTTTCTTCACTTCTTCCTCAGTTGGCTCATATCCCAAACCGAATGTAAACTGTTGCGTAGGGAGAACGACTGGCTCAACCCGCCCATTTAATGTCTTCCCTAGCCCAAATCCAGGTTGGTACCCATTTCTCAGCATTTCTTTTGCAACCATAATCGCGGCGCATGACCTTTTAAACTCTTGAGTTTGACAGACTTCACCCACTTTAGTGACATTCACAACCTCCCAAGCGTGGTAAGCTGCTCCGTCGAACCCTCCTTCTGCCTCAATGAATGGGATGGATTGCTCTCGATAGAAAGACGTATCCCCTTCTCCATGTATACATATTTGTTGCTGATCCCACTCGAATTTGACAGTTTGGTGCAAAGTAGATGGTACAGCCCCAGCCAGATGTATCCACGGTCTTCCTAACAGCATGTTGTATGTCGTGGAGATATCAAGTACTTGAAAATCCATAATGAACTCAACAGGGCCAATCAACACTTTCAACTCTATTTCTCCAATAGGGCGCCTTTGAGCACCATCAAATGCTCGAATATTCACATCACTTGTCTTGAGCTCACTAACATTATATCCGATCTTCTTCAGACTTGTTAATGGGCAGATGTTAAGTCCAGAACCCCCATCAATCAACACTTTAGCCACAAACATGTTACGACACTTGACAGTTATATAGAGCGCTTTGTTATGCATACATCCTTCTGGCGGCAGTTCTTCATTATCGAAACTGATTCGATGACTATCAAGCACGCGCTCGATCATCCCAGCTAACGCCTCACTAGTTGTTTCACTTGGAACATATGCTTCATTCAAAATCTTCAAGAGTGCATTTCTGTGCACATCCGAACTCAAAAGCAAAGAGAGAATAGGAATTTGGGCATCGGTCTTTTTCAACTGATCCACAACTGAGTACTCACTAGTTTTAATTTTCCTCAGAAATTCTTCTGCTTCGAATTCAGTCACGACCCTTTTGGGAGGTACGTTGGTTTCCTTAAGTTGCCCCAATCTAACTAGTTCTTCTGGAGAATAGCACCTCCCAGACCTTGTCATTCCTGACGTCTTAACCTTGTCAGTGATCGTGTCCTTTCCTCGACACTCCATCACAGTTTGTTGATAATTCCATGGTACGGCTTTTGTATCGAGCACTGGCAACTGATTTGGTGCTCGAACTACTTCCACAGGTATTGATGAAGCTCCTAATATCTCGACAGGCACACAACCCCTTATCACTACAGCCGGAGAAGCAACGGCTACAAAATCATGATCCTCCACACGATCCACAGGCACTATAAATTCGGCTGGGTCGTCAACATTTTCATCTATTCCAATCATATTTATCGTGGCCCCATCATGGGTCGGGAGTGGATTGTTAACCACATTTGGTGTTGGTGGTTTGACCGTGATCTGTTTTGCTTCAATAAGATCCTCAACCTTATGCTTCAATGCGTAACAACGATCAGTGGAATGGCCTTTTACCCCCGAATGATATGCACATGTTTTAGTGGGATCAAAGCTTCTGGGTAATGGATCTGGAATTCTACCTTCCACAGGATATACTAAGCCTGAAGCTTGCAGTCTTTCAAAAACAACGCTCAGTGGCTCTCCTAATGGTGTGAAATGGCGAAACGGTTTATTTGGGCGAGGTGCGGATGCATTGTTTGGATGATGAGTTTGTGATGGTGGAGTTGGATATGTTGGTGGTCGTGGAGCTCGATATGCTGATTGTGTGTTGTAAACAGGGTAGGATATTTGTGGTGATTGAGGTTGGTAAGATGACAAAGCTTGGTCGTAGGGATGTGGAGAATATTGGAAATATTGTGAGTGGTGAGCGTTAGGCTGGTATCGCGGGGGTCGTTGATGGTGGTATGATGTGTTTCCCAAAGCCATTACCGATGCTGCTTCTTTCTCTTTTTTCTTTCCGTTTCCGAGAGTACCTGTTTGTATGGCCCTACTAGTAGACTGTAAAGCCGCAAGACTTGTTATTCTCCCTGTCTTAATGCCATCTTCAATCATGTCCCCGGCTTTGATCACCTCTGCAAAAGTTTTTCCACCCATTGTCACCAAACGTTCATAGTATTCCGGCTCTAGCGCTTGAATGAAGAAAGTAACCATTTCTGTCTCCTCCATGGGTGGGTGTACTCTAGATGCTTCTTCCCTCCACCGTATAGCATATTCTCGAAATGATTCGGTGAACTTCTTCTTCAACTTTGTAATTGAGATTCTGTCAGGAGCGATCTCAACATGAAACTTGTAGTGATCCACAAAAGCATTTGCCAAATCATCCCAAGTACGCCATTTGGTTGTATCTTGCTTAGAATACCACTCCAAGGCTTTTCCACTCAAACTCTGATTGAATAGTTTGACTCTTATCCCTTCATTCTTTCCTACGCCAATCAACTTTTCACAATAGACTTTCAAATGAAAGAAAGGGTTTCCCGACCCATCAAACTTCTCAAATTTTGGAATCTTGTAACCTGGTGGCAATTCTACCTCAGGAAATGCACATAATTCTTCATATCTCACGCTTTGGTTACTACCAAGTCCACGCAAACTTCTCATGGCATCCTCCAAACTTTTGAGCTTTCTATTTATCATTTCATCATTAATTGACCGTGCCTCATTTTCAACTTCGACATAATGATCAACATCTGTGCGACATTGTCCCTGGATTTGTGTCATGGGTGGAGGTGTGGTATAAGTATATACTGGCGGAACTTGATGTGTATTGGTAACATCATGTGCCGGCGGTATGAACTGAGTTTTTGAAGAGGTGGTTGTAAATAAAAAGGGAGCATTTTGAGTAAGGGGTTCGGAACGAACCGGCTGAGAGGTGGTAAAATAATTTGCTTGGTTAAATTCGTCCAAATTTGGGAATGGAGGTGGCATAGGCAAAGTCTGACGAACCCCATGAGATGGAGTCATATGTGGTGGCGTTTGAGAAAATGACCGGTTGTGAAGTACCATGTGACTTAATTCAGCAACTCGTCGCTCCAAACGAGCAATGATCTCCAAATGTGTTTCTGGTTGATTAGAAGATGTGGGATCACTCGTGATCGGTAAACTAAGAGATGGCTCAGATGAAGTGGTTGCATTGATCAAACTTTGCTCCATTTTAGAACGAGTCTTTTTAGTTAACCAGATGATTAGTGATGAGTCAGAGTCTGATTTCTTGGCTCTAGACCGTGTGAAATATGGATGCTCCGCCAGTTCCCCTTTAGCACAAGTCAACCTTTTATTTTGAAAAATAAATTTTAAAAAGAAAAAAGATAAAACAAGAAAAAGAAAAAAAGAAAATGAGTCAGTATACGGTAAGGACATATTATTGCATATAAACACATTATTGCACATAATACATCACGTTCTATAATGCAAGGGACCTCTTTATGCCAGAGGTAGGCCTAACGAACATTTGAAGGACAAACATGTTTTTTGATGTGTCATTCCATAACTCTTTCTAAAACTAGTTTACAAGAGTAATAAAAATTTATTACATGCCAGTCAATAATACAATTCAAAGTTAATCTAAGATATCTAATACTTCAACTCCACTAATTTCCTTTGGCTGTCTTCAAACCTCCGGCATTAATTTTGGATGCTCCACAACAACCTGGAACAAAAGGTTAGTTTCCTTGAAATATTTATCTATAGAGTATTAGGTCCACATAATCCACATATTTGTCCTCCAAATAATGCGCATAGATAGTGAGTAGTGTCACTTAGAGTCATAGACTCATTTGGACATTTGGTAAGGTTGACTAATGGACTTAATACACCAAGGGTATTAAGCCTCCTAGGTTCAAAATGATGCATGTCCTTACAAGGTTTTGGTTTTCGCTCTACCTAGGTAGACTAAGAATGGTTTTCCTATGACACAAGGCTCCCCCAAGCGGACAACTTGGAAGTGGAAAGTCCGTGGCCGTCGACTGCACCGCCGATCGACTAAATCCACAAGACCAATCCAACTAAAAGGGTAATTTAGTAGTGCACGGGCGCAAACTGCGAAGCCGCTTTAAGTGTGTGAATATGTGTGAGTTTTCCAGGAGTGGAAGAAATATGAGCGGAATGCCAATTTAAGGAAAGCAATAACATACATATTACATAGAAAATGCATATAAAGAATAAAACAATAATAAAACATTTAAAAACATATAAAGCAAAAAATACAAGAAAAATAAAGCAAAACAAACAAAACATCCAACAAATTATTTATTAACCTAAGTTGTTATGGTTAGAGCCTAAAGTTCCCCAGCAGAGTCGCCAAGCTGTCACACCCCATTTTAACCGGGATCGATTTAGGGAGTATGACGTATTGGTGATTCCTATTTATTTTGATTTTAAGGAGTCGCCACCTAATTAATTTAACGGTGAATTAGGACACCTAGAGATTAACTAAGGCAAAGTTAAAACTAAACCTCGATTAATAGTCTGCTTAACCAGTGTGATTCTAAGTAAGAGTTCTATATTATCCTAAAGGGAAGGTGTCAGGCATCCTTTAGAATCCGTTAACTACGGTTATCCGGCCAAACTTAGGTTAATTAATTAAGGCTAAAGATGCAAATGTAGGGTTTAGATTTTAAGAGAAACGGCTAAGAAATATTGCTAAGATTTTAAAGAAAAATGTAATAATGTTGTTTAAAAATAAGATTTACAGAAAATAATGACTTGCACAAAAGATGACTTTAAATGCTATTTAAAATAAGACTTATAAATGTTGTTAGGACTTTAAATGAAAATATATGACAGTGCTATATAAAATAAGGCTTGTGATTACTTATGTAAAAAGGAGGCTTTAAAATGTTATTTAAAATAAAGCTTATAAGTGTTGCTAATGCTTCAAATGAAAGTATAATAATGCTATTCAAAATAAGACTTGCAAAATATAATAATTTGCATGTAAGCAGAAGAAGATGCGGGTTTGTGCGGTGCTTTGCTAAATATTTGAAACAAACTAAACGATGATATATTAATTGACTTTGCGTTTTAGAAGTACAAACAAGATTATGTTTTTATTAAAAAAGTATGCATAACTTGGATAAACCTTAAAAGATGTCTACAAAATATGTTTTAGTTCCTCTTTGCATGTTAGTGGCGTTTCAAAATTCCCCAGGTAATAAGAATAAAGTATGATTCCTTTAACTCAAATAAGAATTTACGCTATTGAGAATTAATTATTCTAAAAGTAAATATTATAGGTACTATAAATACTTTAATACAAAAAGGAGAAAATGAAACTTATGGAGCTAATTGTTAGTTTTCCTTAAATTAACTACCCATTACTAAAAACTAAATCCCACTAAATTCTCCTATAATTCATCTAAGCTAAGAGACAAATAAAATAAAGTGTTAGTCAAAACAACACAAGTTAAATGCAATAAATACAAAAATAAAATAAAAATAGAAGCCCAGGAAATGTAAATAAATGGGCTCAGCCCCATTTAAAGCTGCTTCGGTCTGTTTCGCTACTGTTGGGCCTCAGCCCAGCAGATTTTATAAACTGCTGCGGATGGGCTGGACATGAAGGAGATTTCGTTGGGCTTTTAGCCCAACATCAAATGTGGAAGAAGGACGAGTCCCTCGGACTCGTATGCGAATGGTCATGCACAAAAAGAAACAGAGAAAAGGATTAGTACAGATGAAGATTTACCAAAACCCACACTTCAAATAAAATGAAGGCAATGGCCGAAACAAACAATATGTATAAAAAATCATGTAACTAGTGAAACAGGATTGAACAAGCAGCACACAACAGGTCTCTTCGAAACACAATAGCATGCCTAAAGGAAAAAAGCTTTCCGCAACAAAAAGAATGTGCACTTGCTGGTTAAAAATAAACACGCTTAGTCTTCAAATTTCGAGATAATACAATGGAGTATTAATCAAAACAGATTGTGCCTTAATTAGCAGCTATCAAACATCAATAATACACCAAAATGACATAGTTAGTTAGCAAAAGGGAGGTCTTTCAATCTTGCATTAACATTACTTGACCCTTTCCAAATTGACAAGTCACTCGTAGTTGACCACTAAACAGAGAGAGCATCCTTTGTTCTTTATCAAAATTGACAAGCTACCCATGACCAAATACTAAACAAAGAGCACAAATATGAATTCCACAAAAATAAAAAAATGAATCCTTCAAACCACCTAAGGGATAGTGACTCAAACATGGAAGAACCTAATTCTTTTAGGCAGAAATTAAGTTTAAACCAACTCCTAATATAAAGATATAAACAACAATCTTCTTTAGTTCATCAAATGCTAAGCTTTTGTTTGAGGAATCAGAGTGCAACGCTAATCGAGCCATACTCCTTATAGGCTTAGATGATCAAAACCAATCTAGAGGGGGGGCTAAGAGACTGATCACTTATAGCATTTGGCTTACTAGATTACTTTTGAACCTTAAAATCAGCTAATTCCCCAAATTGCATATATTAATAAGCCTATATTGTCGAAGCCGTTACAGGTCTTATAACTGAATGGTATCGCTTAGCATACAGTTATAACTGAATGGTATCGTAAATGATGCACACTTCTCGATTCGCATACCAAAACTGCGTAATACTTATCAAATCAACCAAAACATGCTGAACTTTAAACAGGTAGCAAACAAAACTAAAAATTGATTGAAACTGTCAGGATAGCAACAGAACTGGAAACAGACAGGAAATGCAAAATACTACACCCAGATAAGGCTGAACATAAAGGGAGGAGGAGGAAAATTTATTTTATTCAAATAACACATCGTTTGAGAATCCTAAAGGACATGGCCTCTGTTCGTTGCAGTCCGACATATTCAGCAGAATAGCGTATATTGCACATTACCGGTGAAACAGTTTTCTTATAAAAATGTAAACAACATGCTACATCCGAAACATATTCCCACAAGTCATAAGCATTCTTTAAACTAGTAAAGAAAGAACACCCATCTACTAGGCTACTAACCTATTAGGCGTATTTAACTAAAATCAAACTGAACTAAGGCTAATACACAAGCATATTTCGCTGCATTAAACTGCTAAACCTGCTTATTTAAACAAATAAACTCAACTTGACATAGGAACATGCTTAAACACATAGACTAACTAAATTAAACACGACATGATTAATACAACTAGATAAACTGCAGACAGACTAAAACACGACTAAGCAGACAGATCACATAAACAATTCAGGGCAGATGCCATCTTCTATAAACACTAATAGCGAAGTGAAAATGGAGATTCTTTACTATTTTCTTCTAGCCACACTTTAACAGGACTCGGTCAAAGAAGGGACCCTTTAAATCCTTTAAGACAACATTTGACTAGTAAACATCCCGATTTATGTTTCAAACTAGTTCTCAAGCAAAGAAGGCAGGCCACCAACAGAAACACTTAAACTATATTTTAGAATGGTCAAAACTTCATGGCAGCCCAAGTAATCAACATAGAATGCTTACTCATCATAGATACTGACCCAGATGACATTTTAAGGTAGTTAATCTAACAGGCTGGACCAACAACCAATTCAAATCTTAATATAACAGGTTGTTACAGGGAATAAGCTAGGCATTATATGAACAGCACATTAAACTGGACGATGTTAATATCAACAAGTAACTGACCTAAAAATCAATAGCTAAAAATACCTACTCATGCTGAGCTACTAACATTCATAAGTCTGTTAATAGCAATAACTAATGTCTATTAATCGTGCTTAAATCATTGCTAACAGAAGATAACTAGAAATAGCAACTAATGCTCATTAATTATGCTTAAACTATTATTAGCTGGAAATTAAATCAAACAGCAACCAAGCATACAACAACTAAGGCATGACAGAAATTAACAATTAAGACTAAAATAGGAGGAGAAACAACTAAGGAAGATTTACCGACCTTCTTCGGGTGCAGCGAAGTGAGGCGCGGGGTTTCCAATCTAACTCGAAGAATACCAAATCCGAGCTTGCGATGCTCGGATTCCAAGAGACACCAAGACAAACGAAAACAAGAATTGATTTGGTAATTTTTGACTCGATATTAGAACAACATTACAACTGCTAACAGAAATTGTATTTTAGGGGATTCTATGCGGTTAAAAGGACTTCTTTTCCAGGGGAATTTTTGTGCAGCTCTAGAACTTGTATTTTTGCCAGGAATTTTTGGGGTTTTCAAAACCTTGTGATCCCTTTTAGGGGATTTTTGCCGCTCCAAACAACAACAAAAAAAACTACAAAATAGGGGGGTTTTGGGGTCCAAGAACTGTCTTTTCCTTTTCTTTCTGCGATTCTAACCCTGCTATTTATGGGGATTTGGGGGGTTCTTTTGTGTTGAAGAAAAACAGGGGGAGAGGAGCGGGGGAAAAAGGAAGAGGAGCGTGGTGGGGTAGCGGTGTGGGGGTCGTCGGCGAGGTGGGGACGAGGTGATGAAAAGGAGCGGCGGTGGTGGGGTAAAGGGAACGGCGGGGTGGGGGATGGAGATGATGAAGATGATGAAGATGATGAATGAGAAGAGAGAAAGAGGAAGGGAGCGGCGGAGGAAAAAAAAATGAAGGGGAACCCTTTTAGGGTTTCCCTTATTTCGTCTGAAAATGGGTCGGACCCAGTCCATAAATGGACTGGGTTGATTTTTTAGACCGGATATTAAAAGAATGGGTTAGTGAATTAAACATGGATTGATCAAAAATTGAGATAAGAAATATGGTTTAGTCTAAAAAAAACATTAGGAATTAATCGGACTTTGATTTGGGGTCCGGTAAGTCAAAATACGGACCGAGTGCAAGAAATAGTTTGGCTTCTAAATTTGAATAAGAGACCTATTTAAATAACTTGTGTTAAAATATTGCTCAACATGAAATATGCAAACATTAATGCTCAGATAAAAATGGCGTCGTAATAGTCGTGCAATAATATTTCAAAAATCCACAGTAAGATAAATACTATTATTTAATTATGCAAAGATAAATGTGATGCGTGTGCGTAAGCTGGTAAAGTACTGAAAATGATAAAAATTGTGAACTGTAATAATAATAATAATAATAATAATAATAATAATAATAATAATAAGAGTAACTGCAACAGAATAATAAAGTGCCGGTATTGATGAGAAGTTGATAATTTAGTAAAAAATGACTATATATATATTTTAATTTTTCTAAAAATATTAGAGGCGTAAATAGGTATTTTGGAAGAGAGGCGGGACAAAATTGGGTGTCAACACATGTGGTACAATCGCCTCAGTGAGTACTTGGTAAAAGAAGGTTATATAAATGATGCCATTTGTCCATGTGTTTTTTAAGAAAGCAAAATCGGAGTTCGTTATAATCGCTGTTTATGTTGATGACATAAACCTAATTGGAACTCCAGAAGATCTCCAAAAGGCGATTGAATATTTAAAGAAAGAATTTGAGATGAAAGATCTGGGAAAAGCAAAACTTTGTCTTGGTTTGCAGATTGAACATTTGACAGATGGGATCCTTATCCATCAATCTGCTTATACCGAAAAGGTTCTAAAAAGATTTTACATGGACAATGCGCATCCTTTAAGTACTCCAATGGTTGTTCGCTCACTTGAAGTGAGTAAAGATCCGTTCCGACTTCAAGAAGAAAATGAAGAGCTTCTTGGTCCTGAAGTACCATATCTTAGTGCAATTGGTGCACTTATGTATCTTACTAACGCTACAAGACCTGACATAGCGTTCTCTGTTAATTTGCTAGCAAGATATAACTCTTCTCCTACACGAAGACATTGGAACGGAGTTAAGCATATATTGCGATATCTGAAGGGAACTAGTGATATGGGTCTGTTTTATACTAACAAAGGTAGTACAGATCTTGTTGGTTATGCAGATGCAGATTATTTATCTGATCCACATAAAGCTCGATCTCAAACAGGCTATCTGTTTACATGCGGAGGTACTGCTATATCATGGCGATCCACAAAGCAGTCCATTGTTGCTACTTGTTCGAATCATGCTGAGGTAATAGCCATTCATGAAGCAAGTAGAGAATGTGTGTGGTTGAGATCAGTGATACATTTCATCAGAGAAATATGTGGCTTGAAGTGTGATACAAAATTACCCACAGTATTATATGAAGATAATGTTGCATGCATAGCTCAATTAAAAGGAGGATTTATAAAAGGAGATAGAACAAAACACATTTCACCAAAGTTATTTTTCACACATGATCTCCAGAAGAAAGGTGATATTGATGTGCAACAAATTCGTTCAAGTGACAATCCTGCAGATTTGTTCACCAAATCTTTGCCAACTTCAACTCTTGAGAAGATGATATTCAAGATTGGAATGCGAAGATTCCGACATCTGAATATTGGTCTTCATCAGGGGGAGTGAAATACGCGTTGTACTCTTTTTTCCTTAACCAAGTTTTGTCCCATTGGGTTTTCTTAGTAAGGTTTTTAATGAGGCAGCTCTCAAAGCGTATTACTAGATATGTGTACTCTTTTTTTTTTCCTTCATTGAGGCTTTTTCCCACAGGGTTTTTCCATTTTCCTCCACCATCTTAATGGTTCCTCCATTTTCTCATATATTGAATGCATATGTAGCACTATAAATAGAGACATAAGTTTTCATATGAAATACACTTGTAACACATTTTGAAAGAATAGTAAAAATCTCTCCTCTTTTGTCATTCTATTTCTATAGTTTTCATCTTTTAATATTGTGACTCTTTTAACTTCATTTTATAACATATGTAATAAAGTTGTATTGAAATTGTAAGAGGTTAGTTAAGTAAGCCACTTCTGAAAGTGTCCCAAATTTCTTTACAAATTGCACAAAACACGCACAGAGAGTTGTAGCGCCATGGCTTCGTGTTGCTCATTGAGCTTCACAGCAGTCTCTTCAAAGCCAAACAAGCCTTACTCATCACCTATTTCTTCCTCTCTTCAACTCCCAATATTACCTTTTTCTAAATCTTCAAATTATACCCTTCTCCAAACTCAATGCTGCAAAATCCCATTACCAAATAGTCCCACTTTCTTGGTAAGTCTTGCAACTCTTTTGATACCCTTTTGATTTTTACATTAATTTTTGGGTATACAAAAGTCAGTCCATTATCTTAATTAGTGGGTGCAAATACACACTTCACCACCAACCCTGCAATAATAGGGTGTAATTCAGTACTCCCTCTGTCCC